>NW_028174564.1:920986-1255986 GCF_963971535.1 Notolepis coatsorum
ATAGTTACTGCACTATAAGGTTATTGTATCTGTTTATGTCTCCATAGTTACTGCACTATAAGGTTATTGTATCTGTTTATGTCTCCATAGTTACTGCACTATAAGGTTATTGTATCTGTTTATGTCTCCATAGTTACTGCACTATAAGGTTATTGTATCTGTTCATGTCTCCATAGTTACTGCACTATAAGGTTATTGTAGCTGTTTATGTCTCCATAGTTACTGCACTATAAGGTTATTGTATCTGTTTATGTCTCCATAGTTACTGCACTATAAGGTTATTGTAGCTGTTTATGTCTCCATAGTTACTGCACTATAAGGTTATTGTAGCTGTTTATGTCTCCATAGTTACTGCACTATAAGGTTATTGTATCTGTTTATGTCTCCATAGTTACTGCACTATAAGGTTATTGTATCTGTTTATGTCTCCATAGTTACTGCACTATAAGGTTATTGTATCTGTTTATGTCTCCATAGTTACTGTGCACTATAAGGTTATTGTAGCTGTTTATGTCTCCATAGTTACTGTGCACTATAAGGTTATTGTATCTGTTTATGTCTCCATAGTTACTGCACTATAAGGTTATTGTAGCTGTTTATGTCTTCATAGTTACTGCACTATAAGGTTATTGTATCTGTTTATGTCTCCATAGTTACTGCACTATAAGGTTATTGTATCTGTTTATGTCTCCATAGTTAGGGTTAGTATATATTATAAGGTTATTGCTGGTTGGACCACAGGAAACCAGACCTTTGGCAAAGTTCAATATCTGACGCTTGTCTAAACACTTTGGAGCTTGACGTCCTTCAGTATCGTCCCCAACGTCACTCCAACTGTTGTTCCCATCTTCAATCTCCACCACACAGCTCACAGTAGCTCCTTGGAGAGAGGAGGTGCTGACAAGCAGTGAGACTCAAACTGATCAGACTACTGCTTGACCTGACTCCTAGAACCCACCTCACCCCTGCCCACTTTGACTACCTAGGATGGCTTAGAGTAGACGACAGAGTACAGCAACTTGCAACTACAAGATACACTATACGACTAAGGTACCCATGTACATGTCAAAATACTTCCCAAAGGTCAGTGAATACCACGACCACAACACCAGAGGAAGCTCAACAAATCATGTTAAACCCAGATTCGGCTCAAACAAGGGACTAAACACGTTTCGCAATTATGCCACAACAATGTGGAACGCCCTACCCAAAGCTGTAAAGGAATGTGAATCCCTACCCACATTCAAAACCGCTCTTAAAGAGCACCTACGAGAGGCTGCAATTCGAAACTGGCCACCGTAAATGTCCAAACCCCCCCACCCCCTCCTAATAGACAGTCTCCTCCCCACCGCATGTATATATTCTCTCCCCGCCGTATGTATATTTCTCTCCCACCCACCCACCCCCTCCTAATGTACAGTCTCCTCCCGATCATATATACTCTCTGTCAGGATCTATGGGTATACAGTACTGTATATTTGCATATCATATATGTCATAAATGTAACAGTACTAAATACCTGTATGTCATGTATCAATCAATCAAATGTATTTGTATAGCACGTTTAAACATGACGCTTGTCAACCAAAGTGCTTCACATGGCTAAGCTAAGTACAAAGAAAAGTATAAAATAAACAGAAATAAAATAAAATCAACGGATAGACAAAGGAAAAACAGAACAACACGTCAACTAGTACGGCAAGAGTCAAAGTGAGTCAGGGAAGGCCAGGCGATATAGGTGGGTTTTGAGTTTTGATTTAAAAGACTCGATGGAGGGGACAGATTTGATGGACATGGGGATGCTGTTCCAGAGGTCAGGGGCTGCGACCGCAAAAGTATCGCTGCTGTCGGGACAAAACCTCATAACTCCATTTTTTTAATATATTTTTTTTTATATAAATCAACTCCGTAGATCATCCTCCATATGTGTGTGTGGGTTTTACAAAGTTTAAACAATGGGAAAGCATTAAACCGATCATCTGTCTAAACCTCCTAACTCTATTCACCCTCAAATCTGTGTTCGTTTTTTTTCCTCTGCTGAAAAGTTGGGTTTTTGGAGTTATGAGGTTTTGTCCCGACAGCAGCGGTATGCCCCTATGCCATAAATGTCATGATGTCATGTATGTTGTGTATGTCATAAATGTCACTATGAATTGAAAATAGGGGACCCTGATGTAAACAAGACAAAGTCTGTTATGGTTTGTAACCGACCCCAATCGCACAACACAAGACAGGTATGAGAGTAAGCCAAGAACAGGGCATTTATTGAATACAAACAAAAAGCGGCACTGTCCCTTTAAGGGAGAACACAAAATACTGGAAACAAGAATTAGGGAAAATTGGCACTGTGCCTTTAAGAGGCGAGCAGGCTAAGGGGCTAAGGCTAAAGGACAGGGCCAGGGCAAGGACAGGGCAGGAACAGGGGCACTGGAGAGGGGAACAGGGACAGAGGCCCGGGGAGGCGGGCTGGAGACAGGGACAGAAAAAACAGGGTAAGGCCTTGGACAGGGCAAGGGCCAGAGCTGCTTACAGGGATGGAGTAGGAGCGCGTCTGGAGTAGTAGCGCGCCGGCTAGAAGAGCGCGCCGGCTCGGGGGTCTGGAGTGGAGCGCGTCTGGAGTAGTAGCGCGTCTGGAGTAGTAGCGCGTCTGGAGTAGTAGCGTGCCGGCTAGAAGAGCGCGCCGGCTCGGGGTCTGGAGTGGAGCGCGTCTGGGGTAGGAGCGCGTCTGGAGTAGTAGCGCGCCGGCTAGAAGAGCGCGCCGGCTCGGGGGTCTGGAGTGGAGCGCGTCTGGAGAAGTAGCGCGTCTGGAGTAGTAGCGCGCCGGCTAGAAGAGCGCGCCGGCTAGAAGAGCGCGCCGGCTCGGGGGTCTGGAGTGGAGCGCGTCTGGAGAAGTAGCGCGTCTGGAGTAGTAGCGCGTCTGGAGTGGGGCGCGTCGGCTTGAAGAGCGCGCATCCCCCCGTAGGATAGGGAGCGATGTGCGTCTGGAGTAGTAGCGCATCTGGAGTGGGGCGCGTCGGCTTGAAGAGCGCGCATCCCCCCGTAGGATAGGGAGCGATGTGCGTCTGGAGTAGTAGCGCGCCAGCTAGACGTCTGGAGTGGGGCGCGTCGGCTTGAAGAGCGCGCATCCCCCCGTAGGATAGGGAGCGATGTGCGTCTGGAGTAGTAGCGCGCCGGCTAGACGTCTGGAGTGGGACACTGGAAACTTCCCGTAGAGAATTAGAGAGCGCATCGGGTGTGTCCCACTCCAGGCAAACGGCGACAGGTGGCGATGGCTGGCACCTCGTCTCACGCCGGAGAAGAACCAGCATACAGATACCGATAAGATACGGATACGGAGAGAGAATGACCCGACCAGGACTGGAGGGGAAGTCCGGGTATTTAAAGCCCTCTGGGGCGCTAATCATAACTTAACACAGCTGTGAAAGGTAGTCCAAGGGTGTGGGCTGCTGAAGAGCAGACGAGAGTAAACGAATGCGAGGGTGGGGGCTGGAGAGGTGAGGAGACAGGGAATTAAAGGTCCAGGGAACAGGCGAACCTCACAGTACCCCCCCCTCCACGGGAGCCACCGGGCGACCCAAAAATACAGACAGAGGGGCAGGGGACATGACAAGGCAACAAACAAAAAAAATTGGGCCATGCTAGCAGGGGAAGCTACACCAAAAGTGGGGCTAGCAGAGGGACAGGGAAGCTGCCAGGGCACTGCTAGCTACAGGGCCTATGCTAGCTGTACTGCTACATTAACATAGAGGCTGCGCTAGCTGCCGGAGCTAGGCTAGCAGACAGGGCTGGACCAGCATGAGAGAACAAGCTAGCTGGAAGACAGTCCTAGCTGTGGGGAAACTGACCTTGCTAGCTGAAGGGGCAGTCCTAGCAGTGGGGAAAACTGACCTTGCTAGCTGAAGGGGCAGTCCTAGCAGTGGGGAAAACTACACAAAAAGTGGAGGCCAAGCAGAGGGACCGGGTTAGCTGCCTGGGCATGGCTAGCTACAGGGCCTATGCTAGCTGCAAGGGCTGCATTAACATAGAGGCTGTGCTAGCAGCCGGGGCTAAGCTAGCAGACTGGGGCCATGCTGGTAGTAGGGGCCTGGCAAGCTGCAGGATAGCTAACGAGGCTAACAGGGAAGCTAACAGGGGAGACTAACAGGCTAACAGGGGAGCTAACAGGGAAGCCAACAGGGGAGTCAAACAGGGGAACTAACAAATGCTAACAGGGGAGCTAACAGGCAAACTCAACATACACTGTCTGTGCTGGCTGGGGTCGTCGACTGGTCGGGTCGTACTGTTATGGTTTGTAACCGACCCCAATCGCACAACACAAGACAGGTATGAGAGTAAGCCAAGAACAGGGCATTTATTGAATACAAACAAAAAGCGGCACTGTCCCTTTAAGGGAGAACACAAAATACTGGAAACAAGAATTAGGGAAAATTGGCACTGTGCCTTTAAGAGGCGAGCAGGCTAAGGGGCTAAGGCTAAAGGACAGGGCCAGGGCAAGGACAGGGCAGGAACAGGGGCACTGGAGAGGGGAACAGAGACAGAGGCCCGGGGAGGCGGGCTGGAGACAGGGACAGAAAAAACAGGGTAAGGCCTTGGACAGGGCAAGGGCCAGAGCTGCTTACAGGGATGGAGTAGGAGCGCGTCTGGAGTAGTAGCGCGCCGGCTAGAAGAGCGCGCCGGCTCGGGGGTCTGGAGTGGAGCGCGTCTGGAGTAGTAGCGCGTCTGGAGTAGTAGCGCGCCGGCTAGAAGAGCGCGCCGGCTCGGGGTCTGGAGTGGAGCGCGTCTGGGGTAGGAGCGCGTCTGGAGTAGTAGCGCGCCGGCTAGAAGAGCGCGCCGGCTCGGGGGTCTGGAGTGGAGCGCGTCTGGAGTAGTAGCGCGTCTGGAGTAGTAGCGCGCCGGCTAGAAGAGCGCGCCGGCTCGGGGTCTGGAGTGGAGCGCGTCTGGGGTAGGAGCGCGTCTGGAGTAGTAGCGCGTCTGGAGTGGGGCGCGTCGGCTTGAAGAGCGCGCATCCCCCCGTAGGATAGGGAGCGATGTGCGTCTGGAGTAGTAGCGCGTCTGGAGTGGGGCGCGTCGGCTTGAAGAGCGCGCATCCCCCCGTAGGATAGGGAGCGATGTGCGTCTGGAGTAGTAGCGCGCCAGCTAGACGTCTGGAGTGGGGCGCGTCGGCTTGAAGAGCGCGCATCCCCCCGTAGGATAGGGAGCGATGTGCGTCTGGAGTAGTAGCGCGCCAGCTAGACGTCTGGAGTGGGGCGCATCGGCTTGAAGAGCGCGCAGCCCCCCGTAGGATAGGGAGCGATGTGCGTCTGGAGTAGTAGCGCGCCGGCTAGACGTCTGGAGTGGGACACTGGAAACCTCCCGTAGAGAATTAGAGAGCGCATCGGGTGTGTCCCACTCCAGGCAAACGGCGACAGGTGGCGATGGCTGGCACCTCGTCTCACGCCGGAGAAGAACCAGCATACAGATACCGATAAGATACAGATACGGAGAGAGAACGACCCGACCAGGACTGGAGGGGAAGTCCAGGTATTTAAAGCCCTCTGGGGCGCTAATCATAACTTAACACAGCTGTGAAAGGTAGTCCAAGGGTGTGGGCTGCTGAAGAGCAGAGGAGAGTAAACGAACGCGAGGGTGGGGGCTGGAGAGGTGAGGAGACAGGGAATTAAAGGTCCAGGGAACAGGCGAACCTCACAAAGTCTTTCTCTGGTCTGCATCCCCTTAATTGTGTGTATTGAACCGTACTGTATTGTACCCATTCTGCAATCTGTTAAATAAAGTTTTTCATCCATTCATTAATTTCATTCACACTGGTTTGTAGGCTGCTGACAATTTAAAGACCAATGTATTCAATCGAATGCTATAATGAACGGTAGACTGTAGAGACTGCACATCGTATCCAGAGATCAAATCCAACAACCAGAAGTAGGGACATGAAAAGCAGAGGCGTGGAAAGCCTCCCACCCCCCTGCACCCAGATTTTAGCCAACCAGATAACTTTAAGCAACAATGTGTAATTAATCACATTCTGGAGTGAGTACAGAACAAATTGGTGTTTATCAACACGGAGTACTTGCATGTGTGTGTTTGACCTGTGTAGGCACGTTTGATAAATCCCGATTTTTCTGTGCGTAGAGAGACATTCTAAATTCTGTGCATAGGAGCGAAAATAGAACACTTTCTAAGCATTATTGATAAATGTGGGACCAGGAATTCCAAGTCGGCAGCTCATATTCTTTCAAAGCATGTCAAAACCTACTCAGTTTTCTGTGTAGCTGAAGCTAAAAGGTGTCAAGTTACCACATAGTGGACCATGATAGGTTTGACCTGTTAGTGACATCACACAAGCGACTCCGATTTCGGGGAGCTCTCTTTCTCTCCAGGGGAAGAATGTGAAAAAGCCACTTTGGTGACAAGTTCTGCACAAATAACTATTTGTATAGTTAAAGTCGTGCCTCCAAGAGGAGTTAACAATAAAAAAGGATGTTTTTGAATGGAGGGGATCTTTAACGCTCTGAGACCCACATAGATCCATGTTTGTCTTCTTTAGGGGGGGGGGGTGTCTTTAGGAGGAGACAGCAGGTCAACAGTAGATCTTTAGGAGGAGACAGAAGGTCAACAGTAGATCTTTAGGAGGAGACAGAAGGTCAACAGTAGATCTTTAGGAGGAGACAGCAGGTCAACAGTAGATGATCTTTAGGAGGAGACAGCAGGTCAACAGTAGATCTTTAGGGGGAGACAGCAGGTCAACAGTAGATCTTTAGGAGGAGACAGCAGGTCAACAGTAGATCTTTAGGAGGAGACAGCAGGTCAACAGTAGATCTTTAGGAGGAGACAGCAGGTCAACAGTAGATCTTTAGGAGGAGACAGCAGGTCAACAGTAGATCTTTAGGAGGAGACAGCATGTCAACAGTAGATATTTAGGAGGAGACAGCTGGTCAACAGTAGATGATCATTAGGAGGAGACAGCAGGTCAACAGTAGATCTTTAGGAGGAGACAGCGGGTCAACAGTAGATCTTTAGGAGGAGACAGCTGGTCAACAGTAGATCTTTAGGGGGAGACAGCAGGTCAACAGTAGATCTTTAGGAGGAGACAGCAGGTCAACAGTAGATCTTTAGGAGGAGACAGCAGGTCAACAGTAGATCTTTAGGAGGAGACAGCAGGTCAACAGATGATCTTTAGGAGGAGACAGCAGGTCAACAGTAGATCTTTAGGAGGAGACAGCAGGTCAACAGTAGATCTTTAGGAGGAGACAGCAGGTCAACAGTAGATCTTTAGGAGGAGACAGCTGGTCAACAGTAGATCTTTAGGAGGAGACAGCAGGTCAACAGTAGATCTTTAGGAGGAGATAGCTGGTCAACAGTAGATCTTTAGGAGGAGACAGCAGGTCAACAGTAGATCTTTAGGAGGAGACAGCAGGTCAACAGTAGATCTTTAGGAGGAGACAGCAGGTCAACAGTAGATCTTTAGGAGGAGACAGCAGGTAGCGGCTAGGTGGTGTAGTGGGCAAGGCACTCGCCACCAGTGTGGAGACGCTAGGATTCGCGTGTTCGAATCCAGCTCTCCACATTGTTTTCAGTTTAGCTGGTCGTCCGCAGTAATACACATTGGCCGTATTACGGGGAGGGAAAACTGAAGGGTGGGGATCGAACGTTGTGAACAAGCGACTCCTACAAGTCGGTTGGTGCGCCTGCGCAGTAGAATCAGGAAGTGTCGGGGGCAGCGTGAGCCTCCCACGCGTTACTCCTCGCCACTGAGAGATCGAGCTGCGCAGGTGAAAAGATGCGACTGCTGTTACCTCAAGTACCGGAGGGGACTCGTGCTATGTATGACTTAGTCCACATTGCAGCCGGCTTGTGGGAGGCAAGAAACAGCGTTCGTGACAGGGGAGGGTTGAATTGGATGATACGAAATTGGGATGGGAGAAAAATAGAAAAATGGGAGAGAAAGTGGATCAAAAAAAAAAGGAGGAGACAGCAGGTCAACAGTAGATCTTTAGGAGGAGACAGCAGGTCAACAGTAGATCTTTAGGAGGAGACAGCAGGTCAACAGTAGATGATCTTTAGGAGGAGACAGCAGGTCAACAGTAGATGATCTTTAGGAGGAGATAGCAGGTCAACAGTAGATCTTTAGGAGGAGACAGCTGGTCAACAGTAGATCTTTAGGAGGAGACAGCAGGTCAACAGTAGATCTTTAGGAGGAGACAGCAGGTCAACAGTAGATCTTTAGGAGGAGACAGCTGGTCAACAGTAGATCTTTAGGAGGAGACAGCAGGTCAACAGTAGATGATCTTTAGGAGGAGACAGCAGGTCAACAGTAGATCTTTAGGAGGAGACAGCTGGTCAACAGTAGATCTTTAGGAGGAGACAGTAGGTCAACAGTAGATCTTTAGGAGGAGACAGCAGGTCAACAGTAGATCTTTAGGAGGAGACAGCAGGTCAACAGTAGATCTTTAGGAGGAGACAGCAGGTCAACAGTAGATCTTTAGGAGGAGACAGCAGGTCAACAGTAGATCTTTAGGAGGAGACAGCAGGTCAACAGTAGATCTTTAGGAGGAGACAGCTGGTCAACAGTAGATCTTTAGGAGGAGACAGCAGGTCAACAGTAGATCTTTAGGAGGAGACAGCAGGTCAACAGTAGATCTTTAGGAGGAGACAGCTGGTCAACAGTAGATCTTTAGGAGGAGACAGCAGGTCAACAGTAGATCTTTAGGAGGAGACAGCAGGTCAACAGTAGATCTTTAGGAGGAGACAGCAGGTCAACAGTAGATCTTTAGGAGGAGACAGCAGGTCAACAGTAGATCTTTAGGAGGAGACAGCTGGTCAACAGTAGATCTTTAGGAGGAGACAGCAGGTCAACAGTAGATCTTTAGGAGGAGACAGCAGGTCAACAGTAGATCTTTAGGAGGAGACAGCAGGTCAACAGTAGATCTTTAGGAGGAGACAGCAGGTCAACAGTAGATCTTTAGGAGGAGATAGCAGGTCAACAGTAGATCTTTAGGAGGAGACAGCAGGTCAACAGTAGATCTTTAGGAGGAGACAGCTGGTCAACAGTAGATCTTTAGGAGGAGACAGCAGGTCAACAGTAGATGATCTTTAGGAGGAGACAGCAGGTCAACAGTAGATCTTTAGGAGGAGACAGCTGGTCAACAGTAGATCTTTAGGAGGAGATAGCAGGTCAACAGTAGATCTTTAGGAGGAGACAGCAGGTCAACAGTAGATCTTTAGGAGGAGACAGCTGGTCAACAGTAGATCTTTAGGAGGAGACAGCAGGTCAACAGTAGATCTTTAGGAGGAGACAGCAGGTCAACAGTAGATCTTTAGGAGGAGACAGCAGGTCAACAGTAGATCTTTAGGAGGAGACAGCAGGTCAACAGTAGATCTTTAGGAGGAGACAGCTGGTCAACAGTAGATCTTTAGGAGGAGACAGCAGGTCAACAGTAGATCTTTAGGAGGAGACAGCAGGTCAACAGTAGATCTTTAGGAGGAGACAGCAGGTCAACAGTAGATCTTTAGGAGGAGACAGCAGGTCAACAGTAGATCTTTAGGAGGAGACAGCAGGTCAACAGTAGATCTTTAGGAGGAGACAGCTGGTCAACAGTAGATGATCTTTAGGAGGAGACAGCAGGTCAACAGTAGATCTTTAGGAGGAGACAGCAGGTCAACAGTAGATCTTTAGGAGGAGACAGCAGGTCAACAGTAGATCTTTAGGAGGAGACAGCTGGTCAACAGTAGATCTTTAGGAGGAGACAGCAGGTCAACAGTAGATCTTTAGGAGGAGACAGCAGGTCAACAGTAGATCTTTAGGAGGAGACAGCAGGTCAACAGTAGATCTTTAGGAGGAGACAGCAGGTCAACAGTAGATCTTTAGGAGGAGACAGCAGGTCAACAGTAGATCTTTAGGAGGAGACAGCAGGTCAACAGTAGATCTTTAGGAGGAGACAGCAGGTCAACAGTAGATCTTTAGGAGGAGACAGCAGGTCAACAGTAGATCTTTAGGAGGAGACAGCAGGTCAACAGTAGATCTTTAGGAGGAGACAGCAGGTCAACAGTAGATCTTTAGGAGGAGACAGCAGGTCAACAGTAGATCTTTAGGAGGAGACAGCAGGTCAACAGTAGATCTTTAGGAGGAGACAGCAGGTCAACAGTAGATCTTTAGGAGGAGACAGCAGGTCAACAGTAGATCTTTAGGAGGAGACAGCAGGTCAACAGTAGATCTTTAGGAGGAGACAGCAGGTCAACAGTAGATCTTTAGGAGGAGACAGCAGGTCAACAGTAGATCTTTAGGAGGAGACAGCAGGTCAACAGTAGATCTTTAGGAGGAGACAGCAGGTCAACAGTAGATCTTTAGGAGGAGACAGCAGGTCAACAGTAGATCTTTAGGAGGAGACAGCAGGTCAACAGTAGATCTTTAGGAGGAGACAGCAGGTCAACAGTAGATCTTTAGGAGGAGACAGCAGGTCAACAGTAGATCTTTAGGAGGAGACAGCAGGTCAACAGTAGATCTTTAGGAGGAGACAGCAGGTCAACAGTAGATCTTTAGGAGGAGACAGCAGGTCAACAGTAGATCATTAGGAGGAGACAGCTGGTCAACAGTAGATGATCTTTAGGAGGAGACAGCTGGTCAACAGTAGATCTTTAGGAGGAGACAGCAGGTCAACAGTAGATCTTTAGGAGGAGACAGCTGGTCAACAGTAGATCTTTAGGAGGAGACAGCAGGTCAACAGTAGATCTTTAGGAGGAGACAGCAGGTCAACAGTAGATCTTTAGGAGGAGACAGCTGGTCAACAGTAGATCTTTAGGAGGAGACAGCAGGTCAACAGTAGATCTTTAGGAGGAGACAGCAGGTCAACAGTAGATCTTTAGGAGGAGACAGCAGGTCAACAGTAGATCTTTAGGAGGAGACAGCAGGTCAACAGTAGATGATCTTTAGGAGGAGACAGCAGGTCAACAGTAGATCTTTAGGAGGAGACAGCTGGTCAACAGTAGATCTTTAGGAGGAGACAGCAGGTCAACAGTAGATCTTTAGGAGGAGACAGCTGGTCAACAGTAGATCTTTAGGAGGAGACAGCAGGTCAACAGTAGATCTTTAGGGGGAGACAGCAGGTCAACAGTAGATCTTTAGGAGGAGACAGCAGGTCAACAGTAGATCTTTAGGAGGAGACAGCAGGTCAACAGTAGATCTTTAGGAGGAGACAGCAGGTCAACAGTAGATCTTTAGGAGGAGACAGCAGGTCAACAGTAGATCTTTAGGAGGAGACAGCAGGTCAACAGTAGATCTTTAGGAGGAGACAGCAGGTCAACAGTAGATCTTTAGGAGGAGACAGCAGGTCAACAGTAGATGATCTTTAGGAGGAGACAGCAGGTCAACAGTAGATGATCTTTAGGAGGAGACAGCAGGTCAACAGTAGATCTTTAGGAGGAGACAGCAGGTCAACAGTAGATCTTTAGGAGGAGACAGCAGGTCAACAGTAGATCTTTAGGAGGAGACAGCAGGTCAACAGTAGATGATCTTTAGGAGGAGACAGCAGGTCAACAGTAGATCTTTAGGAGGAGACAGCAGGTCAACAGTAGATCTTTAGGAGGAGACAGCAGGTCAACAGTAGATCTTTAGGAGGAGACAGCAGGTCAACAGTAGATCTTTAGGAGGAGACAGCAGGTCAACAGTAGATCTTTAGGAGGAGACAGCAGGTCAACAGTAGATCTTTAGGAGGAGACAGCAGGTCAACAGTAGATCTTTAGGAGGAGACAGCAGGTCAACAGTAGATCTTTAGGAGGAGACAGCAGGTCAACAGTAGATCTTTAGGAGGAGACAGCAGGTCAACAGTAGATCTTTAGGAGGAGACAGCAGGTCAACAGTAGATCTTTAGGAGGAGACAGCAGGTCAACAGTAGATCTTTAGGAGGAGACAGCAGGTCAACAGTAGATCTTTAGGAGGAGACAGCAGGTCAACAGTAGATCTTTAGGAGGAGACAGCAGGTCAACAGTAGATCTTTAGGAGGAGACAGCAGGTCAACAGTAGATCTTTAGGAGGAGACAGCAGGTCAACAGTAGATGATCTTTAGGAGGAGACAGCAGGTCAACAGTAGATCTTTAGGAGGAGACAGCTGGTCAACAGTAGATCTTTAGGAGGAGACAGCTGGTCAACAGTAGATCTTTAGGAGGAGACAGCAGGTCAACAGTAGATCTTTAGGAGGAGACAGCAGGTCAACAGTAGATCTTTAGGAGGAGACAGCAGGTCAACAGTAGATCTTTAGGAGGAGACAGCAGGTCAACAGTAGATCTTTAGGAGGAGACAGCAGGTCAACAGTAGATCTTTAGGAGGAGACAGCAGGTCAACAGTAGATCTTTAGGAGGAGACAGCAGGTCAACAGTAGATCTTTAGGAGGAGACAGCAGGTCAACAGTAGATCCACATAGAAGTGGTGACATCATCTGAAAGCTGGGAACCTGAAGATTAATTTGAGATGCAGCTCAGCTCGGTGTGTCAAGTTCTAGTCATACATCTATGATGTTTTTTTTGTAACACATTTTTTTTAAAAGATCTGTATGAAGAATGTATACTTTTTTCTGGGAACACTTGACTGAGGAGAGGACATGTGAGTCTGTCCCAGGGCTGAAGAGGAAGGAGGACACATCGTTTAAAACCCCCTTGGTGACAGGAATCTAATCAATCAGAGGAGACAATTTCCACGTTTCAAAAAGACCAAAGAGCACCAAACTAATCCCTGGGTCCTTGGTCTCAGTGAAGTGCCTCATCCAGCCAGAGGTCACGAGAGGTCACAAGAGGTCACACACTAACCCTTAAGGTGCCTACTCACTACACACACTAACCCTTAACTCATTCAGCGACAAAGACGAGTTAACTCGTTTTTAGATCCTTTTTTCTTTTATACATTTTTTTTATTCATTACAAGCTCACAGACCTTGTGTTACCATAGGAAATCATTCTGAGATCCCGAGAGTGCAATACTGGCTAGGTGGCAGTATCGCCCACCCTTTGAAACCTTATTTCACACTGTGTGTCACATCTAATGTCGTCCGGGCGGAGAATTTAGACCAAGCCAGGTGAATCGCTTCATCCGAGCACTTTGAAACGCGTTCAGCCACTGGAGGCATATCTTGTGTGAGGTTCGCCTTTTCCCTGGACCTTTAATTCCCTGTCTCCTCACCTCTCCAGCCCCCACCCTCGCGTTCGTTTACTCTCGTCTGCTCTTCAGCAGCCCACACCCTTGGACTACCTTTCATTATGTATTTGATTGGTCCGTGCCGAACACACACTTCTAAGTCAAGTATCAATTACCATCTCGCACCTGATGTGTGTTCTAATTAGCGCCCCAGTGGGCTTTAAATACCTCGATCTTCCCCCCAGTCCTTGTCGGGTCGTTCTCTATCTGTAAGCTCCTACGGGAGATTCTCTATTTCCGTATCGCTATCTGTTTCTGTATTCTTTATGCTGTTTCATCTCCGGCGTGAGACGAGGTGCCAGCCTTCGCCACCTGTCGCCGTTTGCCTGGAGTGGGACACAGCCTGCGCTCTCTAATTCTCTACGGGAGGTATTCCAGTGTTCCACTCCAGACTCCGCGCTGATGCGCTCCTACAGCAGACGCGCACCACTCCAGACTCCGCGCTGATGCGCTCCTACAGCAGACGCGCTCGTACAGCAGACGCGCACCACTCCAGACTCCGCGCTGATGCGCTCCTACAGCAGACGCGCACCACTCCAGACTCCGCGCTGATGCGCTCCTACAGCAGACGCGCTCCTACAGCAGACGCGCACCACTCCAGACTCCGCGCTGATGCGCTCCTACAGCAGACGCGCACCACTCCAGACTCCGCGCTGATGCGCTCCTACAGCAGACGCGCTCCTACAGCAGACGCGCACCACTCCAGACTCCGCGCTGATGCGCTCCTACAGCAGACGCGCACCACTCCAGACTCCGCGCTGATGCGCTCCTACAGACGCGCTCCTACAGCAGACGCGCACCACTCCAGACTCCGCGCTGATGCGCTCCTACAGCAGACGCGCACCACTCCAGACTCCGCGCTGATGCGCTCCTACAGCAGACGCGCACCACTCCAGACCCCGCGCTGATGCGCTCCTACAGCAGACGCGCTCCTACAGCAGACGCGCACCACTCCAGACTCCGCGCTGATGCGCTCCTACAGCAGACGCGCACCACTCCAGACTCCGCGCAGATACGCTCCTACAGCAGACGCGCTCCTACAGCAGATGCGCACCACTCCAGACTCCGCGCTGATGCGCTCCTACAGCAGACGCGCACCACTCCAGACTCCGCGCTGATGCGCTCCTACAGCAGACGCACACCACTCCAGACTCCGCGCTGATGCGCTCCTACAGCAGACGCGCTCCTACAGCAGACGCGCACCACTCCAGACTCTGCGCTGATGCGCTCCTACAGCAGACGCGCACCACTCCAGACTCCGCGCAGATACGCTCCTACAGCAGACGCGCTCCTACAGCAGACGCGCACCACTCCAGACTCCGCGCTGATGCGCTCCTACCGCAGACGCGCTCCTACAGCAGACGCGTACCACTCCAGACTTCTAGCCGGCGCGCTACTACTCCAGACGCGCATCGCTCTCTAATTCTCTACGGGAGGATGCGTCTCTCCGAGCCGGCGCGCTCTCCGAGCCGGCGCGCTCTTCCAGCCGACGCGCACCACTCCAGACTTCTAGCCGGTGCGCTACTACTCCAGACACGCATCGCTCTCTATTTCTCTACGGGAGGATGCGTCTCTCCGAGCCGGCGCGCTCTTCAAGCCACATTGCCCTTTTTCCTTGTTCCAGTATTTTTGTGTTCTCCCTTAAAGGGACAGTGCCGCTTTTTGTTTGTATTTCAATAAATGCCCTGTTCTTGGCTTACTCTCATACCTGTCTTGTGTTGTGCGATTGGGGTCGGTTACAAACCATAACAGTACGACCCGACCGGTCGACGACCCCAGCCAGCACAGACAGTGTATGTTGAGTTTGTCCTTTGTTAGCTCCCCTGTTAGCCTTTGTTAGCTCCCCTGTTAGCTTCCCTGTTAGCTCCCCTGTTAGCCTGTTAGCTCCCCTGCAGCTTGCCAGGCCTCTACTACCGGCATGGCCCCAGTCTGCTAGCTTAGCCCCGGCTGCTAGCACAGCCTCTATGTTAATGCAGCCCTTGCAGCTAGCATAGGCCCTGTAGCTAGCCATGCCCAGGCAGCTAACCCGGTCCCTCTGCTTGGCCTCCACTTTTTGTGTAGCTTTCCCCGCTGCTAGGACTGCCCTTTCAGCTAGCAAGGTCAGTTTTCTCCCACTGCTAGGACTGCCCCTTCAGCTAGCAAGGTCAGTATTCCCCACTGCTAGGACTGCCCCTTCAGCTAGCAAGGTCAGTTTCTCCCACTGCTAGGACTGCCCCTTCAGCTAGCAAGGTCAGTTTCCCCACTGCTAGGACTGCCCCTTCAGCTAGCAAGGTCAGTCTCCCCACTGCTAGGACTGCCCCTTCAGCTAGCATGGTCAGTTTCCCCGCTGCTAGGACTGCCCTTTCAGCTAGCAAGGTCAGTTTCCCCACTGCTAGGACTGCCCCTTCAGCTAGCAAGGTCAGTTTTCCCCACTGCTAGGACTGCCCCTTCAGCTAGCAAGGTTGTTTTCCCCACTGCTAGGACTGCCCCTTCAGCTAGCAAGGTCAGTTTTCCCCACTGCTAGGACTGCCCCTTCAGCTAGCAGGGTCAGTTTCCCCACAGCTAGGACTGTCCTTCCAGCTAGCTTGTTCTCTCATGCTGGTCCAGCCCTGTCTGCTAGCCTAGCTCCGGCAGCTAGCGCAGCCTCTATGTTAATGTAGCATTACAGCTAGCATTGGCCCTGTAGCTATCAGTGCCCTGGCAGTTACCCCTCAGCTCCTCTAGTTACCCCTCAGCTCCTCTAGTTACCCCTCAGCTCCTCTAGTTACCCCTCAGCTACCATAGTTACCCCTCAGCTCCTCTAGTTACCCCTCAGCTCCTCTAGTTACCCCTCAGCTACCATAGTTACCCCTCAGCTCCTCTAGTTACCCCTCAGCTCCTCTAATTACCCCTCAGCTACCCTAGTTACCCCTCAGCTACCATAGTTACCCCTCAGCTACCCTAGTTACCCCTCAGCTACCCTTGTTACCCCTCAGCTACCCTAGTTACCCCTCAGCTACCGTGTCCCTTTGCTAGCCCCACTTTTGGTGTAGCTTCCCCGCTAGCATGGCCCAATTTTTTGTTTGTTGCCTTGGTTATATCCCCTGCCCCTTTGTCTGTATTTTTGGGTCGCCCGGTGGCTCCCGTGGAGGGGGGAGTACTGTGAGGTTCGCCTTTTCCCTGGACCTTTAATTCCTGTTCCCTGGACTTTAATTCCCTGTCTCCTCACCTCTCCAGCCCCCACCCTCGTGTTCGTTTACTCTCGTCTGCTCTTCAGCAGCCCACACCCTTGGACTACCTTTCATTATGTGTTTGATTGGTCCGTGCCGAACACACACTTCTAAGTCAAGTATCAATTACCATCTCGCACCTGATGTGTGTTCTAATTAGCGCCCCAGTGGGCTTTAAATACCTCGATCTTCCCCCCAGTCCTTGTCGGGTCGTTCTCTATCTGTAAGCTCCTACGGGAGATTCTCTATTTCCGTATCGCTATCTGTTTCTGTATTCTTTATGCTGTTTCATCTCCGGCGTGAGACGAGGTGCCAGCCTTCGCCACCTGTCGCCGTTTGCCTGGAGTGGGACACAGCCTGCGCTCTCTAATTCTCTACGGGAGGTATTCCAGTGTTCCACTCCAGACTCCGCGCTGATGCGCTCCTACAGCAGACGCGCACCACTCCAGACTCCGCGCTGATGCGCTCCTACAGCAGACGCGCTCCTACAGCAGACGCGCACCACTCCAGACTCCGCGCTGATGCGCTCCTACAGCAGACGCGCACCACTCCAGACTCCGCGCTGATGCGCTCCTACAGCAGACGCGCTCCTACAGCAGACGCGCACCACTCCAGACTCCGCGCTGATGCGCTCCTACAGCAGACGCGCACCACTCCAGACTCCGCGCTGATGCGCTCCTACAGCAGACGCGCTCCTACAGCAGACGCGCACCACTCCAGACTCCGCGCTGATGCGCTCCTACAGCAGACGCGCACCACTCCAGACTCCGCGCTGATGCGCTCCTACAGCAGACGCGCTCCTACAGCAGACGCGCACCACTCCAGACTCCGCGCTGATGCGCTCCTACAGCAGACGTGCACCACTCCAGACTCTGCGCTGATGCGCTCCTACAGCAGACGCGCTCCTACAGCAGACGCGCACCACTCCAGACTCCGCGCTGATGCGCTCCTACAGCAGACGCGCACCACTCCAGACTCCGCGCTGATTCGCTCCTACAGCAGACGCGCTCCTACAGCAGACGGGCACCACTCCAGACTCCGCGCTAATGCGCTCCTACAGCAGACGCGCTCCTACAGCAGACGCGCACCACTCGAGACTCCGCGCAGATGCGCTCCTACAGCAGACGCGCTCCTACATCCGACGCGCACCACTCCAGACTTCTAGCCGGCGCGCTACTACTCCAGACACGCATCGCTCTCTATTTCTCTACGGGAGGATGCGTCTCTCCGAGCCGGCGCGCTCTCCGAGCCGGCGCGCTCTTCAAGCCGACGCGCACCACTCCAGACGTCTAGCCTGCGCGCTCCTACTCCATCCCTGTAAGCAGCTCTGGCCCTCGCCCTGTCCAAGGCCTTTACCCTGTTTTCTCTGTCCCTGTCTCCAGCCCGCCTCCCCGGGCCTCTGTCCCTGTTCCCCTCTCCAGTGCCCCTGTTCCTGCCCTGTCCTTTGCCCTGGCCCTGTTCCTTTAGCCTTAGCCCCTTAGCCTGCTCGCCTCTTAAAGGCACAGTGCCAATTTTCCCTAATTCTTGTTTCCATTATTTTGTGTTCTCCCTTAGCCTTCCCCTTAGCCTGCTCGCCTCTTAAAGGCACATTGCCCTTTTTCCTTGTTCCAGTATTTTTGTGTTCTCCCTTAAAGGGACAGTGCCGCTTTTTGTTTGTATTTCAATAAATGCCCTGTTCTTGGCTTACTCTCATACCTGTCTTGTGTTGTGCGATTGGGGTCGGTTACAAACCATAACATCTTGTGCCACTTCATGTCAGGGACCCGATCGACATCAATACTGGAAATCGCGATCAGACAATTGGAATATTCTTTTTGGAATAACCTCGATCAAAGGTAAGGACTATCTGACGTCAATTCCACCTTGATCCTACAATGATTTCATATCGATCCGATTCATGGTGAAACATAATACCTGTTATATACCTTTGATTTGGAATTAGTAGCATGTCCAGGCGAGCAACGCAAACGATTTTAGCAAAATTCACATATCGCTCCATAACGCAGTTACCAGGAATTAGCCAGGATCACTCTGAAATAGGGATGTCGGGGGGGGCTGATCACGTGATTTTCCGAAGATCGGGATTTTAATATTTTTTTTTATTCAACAAACATGACCATGTTCACGTCTTAAACTCATACTGAGGCCTTAGTTTTGGTTTTAAATTGCATATCATCATTCATTTATTTATTGTCACACAGAGCAGAAGAATGTGCGTTCAGTAGAAAGCTATCTGGCTGCACGTTAGCCTAGCTTAGCACAATGAATGGAAGCGGACATGACCAGTTAGCCTTCGGGAGAGGTGTTAGTTGGACAATGCCTAGTCTAACCGGCCATGTCCGCTTCCATTCATTGTGCTAAGCTAGGCTAACGTGCAGCCAGATAGAGTATAGAGTACTATATCAGTAATCAAATTACCTATATCTGACCATCATTGTGTATTCTTCAATGCTAACCTAAACTTAACAGAGACAAAAACGGTAATCGTTGTAAAGCATAACTCGATATCATGGGACAAACTGAACCATCCAGCCTGGACTGTTCTTTAACTGCATGGTTGAAAATCTCAACAACACCCTATCATATACACTGGATGCTGTCGCTCCATTAAAGGTAAAAAAAAAAAAGTCAAGTGACAAAATCTCCCCCATGGTTAAATAATAGCAGTGTTGGTCAGACAAAGAGAATCTGCTGAATGAAAATGGAGGGAAACCCAGCTCTGTGATATATATAAGGAAGCCATGACTGCCTAGAACAAAGAAATACGAGTGGCAAGCAAGGAAACATTTTCTAAGATTATCACAGAGAATGTTGTAAACTCTTATTATCAGCCAGCGACCAGCTACTCAACACTGCCCCCACCCCTCCACAGTCATCTGCATCAAAATGTACCTTATTCTTCAATAACAAAATTACTTCAATTAGAGGCAGCATTAGTCCTGATACAAACATGGACACCATCAGCAAACCCTGTGAAAAGGTACCCATAGGAAAATTTGCTTGCATTACATCAACTGAGCTTTACAAAACTGTCATGGAATGTGAATGAATGAATGAAAACTGTATTTAACAGATTGCAGAATGGGTACAATACAGTACGGCTCAATACACACAATTGTTAAGGGGATGCAGACCAGAGAAAGATGTTTGTCTTGTTTACATCAGGGTCCCCCATTTTCATTTCATATTGACATTTAAGACATACACAACATACATGACATTTATGGCATAGGGACATACATGACATACAGGTATTTAGTACTGATACATTTGTGACATATACGGTATTCAAATATACAGTACTGTTACTCATAGATCCTGACAGAGTATATACATATGATGGGGAGGGGACTGTACATTAGGAGGGGGTGGGTGGGTGGGAGAGAAATATACATATACGGCGGGGAGAGAATATATACATGCGGTGGGGAGGAGACTGTCTATTAGGAGGGGGTGGGGGGGTTGGACATTTACCGTGGCCAGTTTAGAATTGCAGCCTCCCGTAGGTGCTCTTTATGAGCGGTTTTGAATGTGGGTTCAAATATGGATTCACATTCCTTTACAGCTTTGGGTAGGGCGTTCCACATTGATGTGGCATAATTGCGAAACGTGTTTAGTCCCTTGTTTGAGCCGAATCTGGGTTTAACATGATTTGTTGAGCTTCCTCTGGTGTTGTGGTCGTGGTATTCACTGACCTTTGGGAAGTATTTTGACATGTACATGGGTACCTTAGTCGTATAGTATATCTTGTAGACCAGGCCCATTGCAAGTTACTGTACTCTGTCGTCTACTCTAAGCCATCCTAGGTTGTCAAAGTGGGCAGGGGTGAGGTGGGTTCTAGGGGTAAGGTCAAGTAGTAGGCTGACTAGTTTGTTTTGTGATGTTTGTAATCTTGTTTTTAGCGCCTTTGAGGTGCTTTGGTACCATGAGGTGCAAGCATAGTCGTAGTACCCTTGAATGAGTGCTCCTGCCAGAGTATTCAGGGTATTCTTGTTTACCAGAGAGGAGATCTGGTACAAGAATCTAGTTCGTTGGTTGACTTTTTTTATTACATTGGATGCCATTGGATGCCATTTTGTCACAGGAAAGATTTGCCTCTAGGATGGAACCCAGGTAGGTAATTTCATCTTTCCTTGTGACAATATTGTCACCCACTGTAACTGAGAAGCCGTCGGTCTTGCTGAGTTTGTTATTTGAACGGAAGAGAATGGACTCTGTTTTGCCCATGTGTAATGATAGTTTGTTATCAGCGAGCCATATGCAGATTTTGCCTAGTTCCGAGCTGAGGATTTTTTCAACCTGCAACTTGTTCTTGTCAGAGACCAGCAGAGCTGAGTCGTCCGCAAACAGGAACAAGTTGCAGAACAAGCTGACGACATGTCATTTGCATAAATTAGGAACAGTAGCGGTCCTAGTATGCTTCCTTGTGGAACACCACAGCTCACTGTGAGGGGGGGGGGGGGGTAGAGTACCGTTTACCTCCACCATCTGTTCTCTCCCCTCCAGGTAGGATGGTATCCAGCTCACTGATAAACTATCAAAACCAATTGCTTTTAGCTTGTCAATCAGAATGGGTGATTGACAGTGTCGAAGGCCTTTTGTAGGTCCAGCATGACCATGCCGCAGTATTTGCCCGCGTCCACCTCTTGTTTGATGTGGTCGTTCAAATAGAGAAGGCATGTGTCAGTGGAGTGGGATGTTCTGAAGCCAGATTAGAATTCGTAGATTAGATTTTTTTCTGCCAGGTACTTTTCGACCTGTTCGTAGACTATTTTCTCCATGACTTTCGAGATGGAGGTAAGAATAGAAACTATAGGCCGATATCCAACCTCCCATTCATCAGCAAGATACTTGAAAAAAAATCTCAATACAAATAAACTCCTTTCTCAAAGAAAACAACATCATGGAGGATTTTCAATCAGGCTTCAGAACGCACCATAGCACTGAAACTGCTCTTACTAAAATAATTTGTGACCTCAGAATAAACTCTGATGCAAACAAAGTCTCAATTATCGTCCTATTAGATCTAAGCGCACCTTTTGACACGGTCAACCATGATATCCTAATAAATCATCTAGAAAAGTTAGTTGGTCTTTCTGACTATGTATTAAAGTGGTTCAGAACATATCAAAGGGAGAAAATATTACGTCAGGCTTGAAGATCATTCTTCTGAAAAACATGACACCTACTTCGGGCTCCACACGGGAGCTGCCTTGGTCCATTATTATTCTCACTATACATGCTGCCACTTGGAGACATCATTAGAAAACACAATGTATGTTTCCATAGTTACGCAGATGACACACAATTGTACATCTCCGCTGAACCAAATGATCACACAGCTATTAACTCCATTTCCGCCTGTCTCTTAGCAATAAACAAATGGATGACGAACAACTTCCTAAAATTAAATGAGGACAAAACTGAAATCCTACTAGTGAACTAGTCTGTCGTATAACAAAAAGAAAAATGTTACAGAGCAATATGGGGCAACTTACTCCTTGGATCAAACCCAAAATTACAAGTCTTGGTGTTGTAATAGACTCAGACCTAAGCTTTAAATCACATCAACAAGGTCACAAAAACATCGTTCTTCCACCTTAGAAACATAGCTAAGGTACGGCCGTTTATAAATAAAAAATACTCTGAAAAACTGATATCTCAAGCCGACTTGACTACTGTAATTCACTCCTCACTGGCCTCCCCCTAAAAAACTCCAACTCATTCAAAACACGGCAGCTAGGCTACTAACTAGAACCAAGAGGAGAGACCACATCAGTCCAGTATTAGCTACCCTACACTGGCTTCCGGTAACATTTAGAATCGATTTCAAGGTCCTCCTCCTTGAAAAGCACTAAATGGAATAGGACCAAGCTACATTGCAAATTCTCTAGTGAACTATGTGCCTTCTAGAATATTGCGATAATCTACTACTGGTCTATTGAAGGTTCCAAACCTCAGTCTAAAGAGAGTCGGGACGCAGCCTTCGCAAACTATGCACCAAAGTTATGGAACACACTACCTATGGACATCATATAGAATAGAATAGAAATACTTTATTTATCCCAAGGGAAATTCGGCACTACAGATCGCTCACAGTAAACAGTAAACATTTAAGTAGTCAAACCCAAAAGTCACGAATACGAATAAAAATAAGAATAAGAATAAAATACAGTCCGGGATATACATTTTCTATTTTATGTATATACATTCTAAAATATACAGTCAAAATATACAGTAAGTGTACAGTAAAAAGTGGAATTGTACACAACAATTGTTCTTTAAAAAATAATAAAAATAATAGTTTGAACAACTGGCTTATAAAGTAATTTAGAACTGAACTTTGTAAAGAAACTCAAAGTATTTAAGGCACTGCTCTCTTCTGTAAAGTAATTCAGAACTGTTCTATAAAACATCTAGGACTGAACTTTGTAATGAAACTCAAAGTAAGAAGGAGCTGCCCTGTTGTTCGCACTGTTCTATAAAGTAATTTAGAACGGACCTTTGTAAAGAAACTCAAAGCTGAGCTGCTCTGCTGTTCTGTAAAGTAACTCAGAACCACATCCTGTAAAGTAACCCAGGAGCTCGCTTCAACCAGATTATTGTATTGTAAATGAGGGCTATTTTAATTGTATTACATTTTTATTTTACTGAACAATTTTCTTGCACTGTAGTATTGCATCCTTTTACTGTCTATTCTATTTGATTAACTATTTTTACTGCACCTTTTTACTCTGTATATCCAATTTTTTATTATCTTTATTACTGCCTATTTTAAAAATGAATCAAATGGTAAACAGAGAGGCCTGTTGGATGTTGATCCTAATATGAAAAACTGTGATTTGCCTTACCTTGCTGCTATCTTTTTATGCTTGTTTTATGTGTTTTATATGTCATTTTATTAATCAAACCATAAACAAAGTGGCCTATTGGGATGCTAGATCCTAATGTGAATTTATTTTATTTTTTATATGTCTGCACTGTTATGTGCTCATTTTGTCTTTTTTCTGCTGCAATGCAGTTTGAGCTGCAATTGTTATATGAAAGGTGCTATACAAATAAAGTTTATTATTACTATTATTTCTAGATAACAGTTGACTTTCCTCGACAGGGAGGAAAACAATGGTTCTAAGTTGCGTTGGCTGTAATTTGTGGCTGTAAATGATTTGCTGACGTTTGTAATGTTTGTACAGAGTGAGTATAGAACATACCTTTATTCTGATTCACAATAGGTGAAGAAAGACTTTGGGATTTAAGAACACATTTGGATGAGCTGTACCAACCTCATAGTCATGAACCTAGCCTTACCCCTGCCCTGACCCCTGACCCTAACCCCCAATATAGAAGAAGGTCTATAATGTCAGGTTAACAGTGATTAATGGTACAAAAGATTAGAATGGAACTGTACATACAGTAGATTTCATTCACGGTTCTTGCTGCATGCCTGGAGATACTAAATCCAAATTGAACTCTGCCATTTGAAAGAGGAGATTTGGCCCGATCCATAGATGTGCGAGTTGGCTATAATAAGGTCATTTATAGGCCTGGTATTCTCTATTCTATAATAATATTTGATGGCAGAATTCAGTAGTGTATGTATCTACAAAACATTAATTTGCTTAGATTCTCTGTACATCCCAAGAAGGTGCTGAATGAGCTCAGTGGCAGTTAAATGTGTAGCATGATGTTATTCACTGTCAAAGATGCAAAGACAAATCATAATTTATATTCTCCTTTATTTCATCACAATTTACTCAAGTCTAGTAACAGACACAATATTTCTGACACTGGGAATACATTATCTGAGGTCCATAGATGTCCCTAGAAGAACATGCAAATTAACCTTGTAGAAGTGGAGCAATCTTCCATTTACTTACGTATGTATTTTTAGGCAGATTTTCAGAAAATAGGGCTCGGGCTCAACAGGAGGTCTATAATGTCAGGTTAAAGGTGATTAATGGTACTAAAGAAGGCCTATAATGTATGATGACCCTAAGGAAAATACAAATAATAGATAGAACTTCAATGTAATATTTCCACTCAGTTTATTAATTTCTATATAATCCCAAAGTCAGCTGTAGTGGTAACCGTGGGAGTCCATCATGCTGCTGAATAACTAGGCTAAATAACTCGAGGCAACAGATAACAAATGGTCTCCAGTCGAGTGTGGAGCGTCTGTGACAAGAGCAGCTCCAACACAAAGTAAACTCCCACTTTGTGGGGCGTTATTCCATTATTCTATTATTCCATTATTCTATTATTCCATTATTCCATTATTTCATTATTCCAGGGGTACCTGAATCCATTCTGACATGGATTATTACATTTAAAGTGCCAAATACAGAACACTATCATGAATAAGATAATATTACAGGAAAAAACATTTGTACCGGGTATACATTTATTTTTCACGGTTCAATTAACACATTTCACACATTATAAAGTTACAAAATCACGTGTATCACTGGTGTGTATGTGTGTGCATGTCACTGGTGTACAGTACATGTGTGTAATATGCACGTGCACGTGTGTTTAGAGCCACTCAGCACATGTGGGCTAATGAGTCTGGCTGTTGATGGCGTGGTGCTCTCACCTTTGCCCCTGGGTGTCAGCTTGCCAGGGGGTCGCCGCCCGGCCTCGTGTTTACTGCAGCCCTGGCACCACGTAAACAAAGAGCCGTGGGGCACAGAGGAGAGTGTTTACTGCAGCCCTGGCACCACGTAAACAAAGAGCCGTGGGGCACAGAGGAGAGTGTTTACTGCAGCCCTGGCACCACGTAAACAAAGAGCCGTGGGGCACAGAGGAGAGTGTTTACTGCAGCCCTGGCACCACGTAAACAAAGAGCCGTGGGGCACAGAGGAGAGTGTTTACTGCAGCCCTGGCACCACGTAAACAAAGAGCCGTGGGGCACAGAGGAGAGTGTTTACTGCAGCCCTGGCACCACGTAAACAAAGAGCCGTGGGGCACAGAGGAGAGTGTTTACTGCAGCCCTGGCACCACGTAAACAAAGAGCCGTGGGGCACAGAGGAGAGTGTTTACTGCAGCCCTGGCACCACGTAAACAAAGAGCCGTGCCCGTGGCGGCACAGAGGAGAGTGTTTACTGCAGCCCTGGCACCACGTAAACAAAGAGCCGTGCCCGTGGCGGCACAGAGGAGAGTGTTTACTGCAGCCCTGGCACCATGTAAACAAAGAGCCGTGCCCGTGGCGGCACACAGGAGAGCTCCGTGGGAGATGCTACACATTCTTGTAATCGCCAAGGCGTCGAGCGTAAACAAATGCACTGTCCTGTTCCACACTTGAGGCTCTGTTTACAGCTGTTTCTGCCACTAGTGAGATGTAGCCTGAGACAGCGCGGGGGCGGGTCTTAAACCCGTGGGTAAGTGAGATGTGCCCTGACAGCCAGGGGGCTGGTCTGGAGCCCATGGAAATGTGCTGCAACAGAGGAATTCCAAGACGTCAGAGGATCTGCAGTATGAAGGAACACAGTAGCATTACCACCACCTTTAGATCTTGTGTGTAACGCCCCCCCCCCACCTACCAGGACACAGCCCCCTCCCCGGGGGGGAGGGGTGCATAGCCTTATCTTTTAATTTGAATAACTTTCAGAGGATTTCCTCTTTAGTTTCAGTAGAAGACTTTTTGTTTTTGTCTTTACTCTTCACAATGCTGCAAAATCAGGGAGAAACATGGTTACACTGACTGTGGTAAAGAGCCTCAAAAACAACGTCTCTCGCAAATAGAAACCTTTTCAACGGGAGACCATTTTGCCACTACACTGTAAAAACTGAGCGTCATCTGGTAATTTTTTTTATTATCAGCAAGTTTTATTCAACCAAAACGGTGTAAAATGCAATTCATAAATGGTTCAAATTCATTGAATTCAGCTCAATTTGATTTCAAACGGCACACAGTATTTTTTTTTTATTATGTAGTATAGGTTACTAATAATTATTTAATAAATATTAATTAACCCCAATCCCAGTTTTTACAGTGTAGTCAATATCTACAGTAGTGTCATTAGAGATGAACCTGCTTACAACTGTCAGATGTCCTTATTAAGGCTGTCTAATAAGCCTGGGTTACACCACGGTTCTCAGAACGTAAGCGATAGCCGCACTGTGGCCCCACATACAATAAGGCAGCAGGCCTCCGGGTGGATTTCATATTCATGGCCGGGCATATTCTAAGCCTATTTTAGCTCCCCTGATCTCAGGCTGCCCTGGACCCCTTCCAGGGCAGTTAAAGTAATATCCACTGCTAATGCTGCCCATTCCAGTCCAGAAGACTGCTGAGGGACAGGCAGCCTGGTGTAACCTAACAGGGTGCTGCTGGGGGGGGGGGGGTGCGAATACCAAGTTAGAGACCCTCAAAATGCCTCATCCAACCTGTGTTTTCCAAAGTCTTCCCATACAAGAAGTAACTATAGTTTGTTGTTGTCCTTTTGGAAAAGGGCAGGCACTTTCAAAAAATACTTGGCAGGTGATTGGATGAACCATCTGTCTATCGCCATCTATCATGGGCTAACTTCAACCAATCAAATCGACGTACCATGATGAAGTGGGAGAGTTTGATTGACAAGTTTATTTTTCAGTTTTATTTAACAGATTGCAGAATGGGTACAATACAGTACAGCTCAATACACACAATTGTTAAGGGAATGCAGACCAAAGAAAGACTTTCATCTTGTTTACATCAGGGTCCCCCATTTTCTAGGTGGGGTGGGGTGGGGGGGGGGGGGAACTGTACATTGGGGGTGGGTGGGGGGGGGGGGGGGGGGGGGTTGGTAGGTGGGTGGGGGGTGGGGGGGTAAGTGTACATTGGATTATCGACGAAACCTTACTTGGTCCCAAGAAGAGGGTCTTGTGTATTATTGGGTTAGGACATTTATTGTACATTGGAGGGGGAGCACTAAAGAGGAAGCTAGCTGTGTAGTTAGCATGTCGGTAGGAAGATAGCTGTGTATATATTGAAATTCTTTATTCGGAATAACCCCTTGAGATGTAGCATCTCGTTTTCGAGGGGATCCTAACACAATACAGCGTATGACATTTTCAGAGAAAGAAAAAAACACAAAAAAAAACATTGGACATCGAAACAGTCTACAACAACAAAATCAACTGAGAAATGAAATTACAAAATAAGTAAACCAACATACAAGATCACAAAATAAACAGGACAAACAAAACAAAACAAATATCGAGCAAGGATAGTAGTTAGCATGTCAGTAGGAAGATAGCTGTGTAGTTAGCATGTCGGTAGGAAGATAGCTGTGTAGTTAGCATGTCGGTGGGAGAGCACTGAAGAGGAAGCTAGCTGTGTAGTTAGCATGTCAGTAGGAGAGCACTGAAGAGGAAGCTAGCTGTGTAGTTAGCATGTCGGTAGGAGAGCACTGAAGAGGAAGCTAGCTGTGTAGTTAGCATGTCACTAGAGCACTGAAGAGGAAGCTAGCTGTGTAGTTAGCATGTCAGTAGTAGAGCACTGAAGAGGAAGCTAGCTGTGTAGTTAGCATGTCAGTAGGAGAGCACTGAAGAGGAAGCTAGCTGTGTAGTTAGCATGTCGCTAGAGCACTGAAGAGGAAGCTAGCTGTGTAGTTAGCATGTCAGTAGGAGAGCACTGAAGAGGAAGCTAGCTGTGTAGTTAGCATGTCGGTAGGAGAGCACTGAAGAGAAAGCTAGCTGTGTAGTTAGCATGTCAGTAGGAGAGCACTGAAGAGGAAGCTAGCTGTGTAGTTAGCATGTCAGTAGGAGAGCACTGAAGAGGAAGCTAGCTGTGTAGTTAGCATGCCAGTAGGAGAGCACTGAAGAGGAATATAGCTGTGTAGTTAGAATGTCGGTAGGTGAGCACTGAAGAGGAAGCTAGCTGTGTAGTTAACATGTTGGTAGGAGAGCACTGAAGAGGAAGATAGCTGTGTAGTTAGCATGTCGGTAGGTGAGCACTGAAGAGGAAGCTAGCTGTGTAGTTAGCATGTTGGTAGGAGAGCACTGAAGAGGAAGCTAGCTGTGTAGTTAGTATGTCGGTAGAGCACTGAAGAGGAAGCTAGCTGTGTAGTTAGCATGTCGGTAGAGCACTGAAGAGGAAGCTAGCTGTGTAGTTAGCATGTCGGTAGAGCACTGAAGAGGAAGCTAGCTGTGTAGTTAGCATGTCGGTAGTGCACTGAAGAGGAAGCTAGCTGTGTAGTTAGCATGTCGGTAGAGCACTGAAGAGGAAGCTAGCTGTGTAGTTAGCATGTCGGTAGGAGAGCACTGAAGAGGAAGCTAGCTGTTTAGTTAGCATGTCGGTAGTAGAGCACTGAAGAGGAAGCTAGCTGTGTAGTTAGCATGTCAGTAGAGCACTGAAGAGGAAGCTAGCTGTGTAGTTAGCATGTCGGTAGAGCACTGAAGAGGAAGATAGCTGTGTAGTTAGCATGTCGGTAGAGCACCGAAGAGGAAGCTAGCTGTGTAGTTAGCATGTCGGTAGGAGAGCACTGAAGAGGGAGCTAGCTGTGTAGTTAGCATGTCGGTAGAGCACTGAAGAGGAAGCTAGCTGTGTAGTTAGCATGTCGGTAGAGCACTGCAGAGGAAGCTAGCTGTGTAGTTAGCATGTCAGTAGGTGAGCACTGAAGAGGAAGCTAGCTGTGTAGTTAGCATGTCAATAGGAGAGCACTAAAGAGGCAGCTAGCTGTGTAGTTAGCATGTCGGTAGGAGAGCACTGAAGAGGGAGCTAGCTGTGTAGTTAGCATGTCAGTAGGAGAGCATGGAAGAGGGAGCTAGCTGTGTAGTTAGCATGTCGGTAGGAGAGCACTGAAGAAGGAACTAGCTGTGTAGTTAGCATGTCGGTAGGAGAGCACTGAAGAGGAAGCTAGCTGTGTAGTTAGCATGTCGGTAGAGCACTGAAGAGGAAGCTAGCTGTGTAGTTAGCATGTCGGTAGGAGAGCACTGAAGAGGAAGCTAGCTGTGTAGTTAGCATGTCGGTAGGAGAGCACTGAAGCGGAAGCTAGCTGTGTAGTTAGTATGTCGGTAGAGCACTGAAGAGGAAGCTAGCTGTGTAGTTAGCATGTCGGTAGAGCACTGAAGAGGAAGCTAGCTGTGTAGTTAGCATGTCGGTAGAGCACTGAAGAGGAAGCTAGCTGTGTAGTTAGCATGTCGGTAGGAGAGCACTGAAGAGAAAGCTAGCTGTTTAGTTAGCATGTCGGTAGTAGAGCACTGAAGAGGAAGCTAGCTGAGTAGTTAGCATGTCAGTAGAGCACTGAAGAGGAAGCTAGCTGTGTAGTTAGCATGTCGGTAGAGCACTGAAGAGGAAGATAGCTGTGTAGTTAGCATGTCGGTAGAGCACCGAAGAGGAAGCTAGCTGTGTAGTTAGCATGTCGGTAGGAGAGCACTGAAGAGGGAGCTAGCTGTGTAGTTAGCATGTCGGTAGAGCACTGAAGAGGAAGCTAGCTGTGTAGTTAGCATGTCGGTAGAGCACTGCAGAGGAAGCTAGCTGTGTAGTTAGCATGTCAGTAGGAGAGCACTGAAGAGGAAGCTAGCTGTGTAGTTAGCATTCAATAGGAGAGCACTAAAGAGGTAGCTAGCTGTGTAGTTAGCATGTCGGTAGGAGAGCACTGAAGAGGGAGCTAGCTGTGTAGTTAGCATGTCAGTAGGAGAGCATGGAAGAGGGAGCTAGCTGTGTAGTTAGCATGTCGGTAGGAGAGCACTGAAGAAGGACCTAGCTGTGTAGTTAGCATGTCGGTAGGAGAGCACTGAAAAGGAAGCTAGCTGTGTAGTTAGCATGTCGGTAGAGCACTGAAGAGGAAGCTAGCTGTGTAGTTAGCATGTCGGTAGGAGAGCACTGAAGAGGAAGCTAGCTGTGTAGTTAGCATGTCGGTAGGAGAGCACTGAAGAGGACGCTAGCTGTGTAGTTAGCATGTCGGTAGGAAGCTAGCTGTGTAGTTAGCATGTCGGTAGGAGAGCACTGAAGAGGAAGCTAGCTGTGTAGTTAGCATGTCAGTAGGAGAGCACTGAAGAGGAGGCTAGCTGTGTAGTTAGCATGTCAGTAGGAGAGCCCTGAAGAGAAAGCTAGCTGTGTAGTTAGCATGTCGGTAGAGCACTGAAGAGGAAGCTAGCTGTGTAGTTAGCATGTCGGTAGAGCACTGAAGAGGAAGCTAGCTGTGTAGTTAGCATGTCGGTAGGAGAGCACTGAAGAGGAAGCTAGCTGTGTAGTTAGCATGTCAGTAGGAGAGCACTGAAGAGGAAGCTAGCTGTGTAGTTAGCATATCGGTAGGAAGCTAGCTGTGTAGTTAGCATGTCAGTAGGAGAGCACTGAAGAGGAAGCTAGCTGTGTAGTTAGCATGTCAGTAGGAGAGCACTGAAGCGGAAGCTAGCTGTGTAGTTAGCATGTCGGTAGAGCACTGAAGAGGAAGCTAGCTGTGTAGTTAGCATGTCAGTAGTAGAGCACTGAAGAGGAAGCTAGCTGTGTAGTTAGCATGTCGGTAGAGCACTGAAGAGGAAGCTAGCTGTGTAGTTAGCATGTCAGTAGGAGAGCACTGAAGAGGAAGATAGCTGTGTAGTTAGCATGTCGGTAGGTGAGCACTGAAGAGGAAGCTAGCTGTGTAGTTAGCATGTTGGTAGGAGAGCACTGAAGAGGAAGATAGCTGTGTAGTTAGCATGTCGGTAGGTGAGCACTGAAGAGGAAGCTAGCTGTGTAGTTAGCATGTTGGTAGGAGAGCACTGAAGAGGAAGCTAGCTGTGTAGTTAGTATGTCGGTAGAGCACTGAAGAGGAAGCTAGCTGTGTAGTTAGCATGTCGGTAGAGCACTGAAGAGGAAGCTAGCTGTGTAGTTAGCATGTCGGTATAGCACTGAAGAGGAAGCTAGCTGTGTAGTTAGCATGTCGGTAGTGCACTGAAGAGGAAGCTAGCTGTGTAGTTAGCATGTCGGTAGAGCACTGAAGAGGAAGCTAGCTGTGTAGTTAGCATGTCGGTAGGAGAGCACTGAAGAGGAAGCTAGCTGTTTAGTTAGCATGTCGGTAGTAGAGCACTGAAGAGGAAGCTAGCTGTGTAGTTAGCATGTCGGTAGAGCACTGAAGAGGAAGCTAGCTGTGTAGTTAGCATGTCGGTAGAGCACTGAAGAGGAAGCTAGCTGTGTAGTTAGCATGTCGGTAGAGCACTGCAGAGGAAGCTAGCTGTGTAGTTAGCATGTCAGTAGGTGAGCACTGAAGAGGAAGCTAGCTGTGTAGTTAGCATGTCAATAGGAGAGCACTAAAGAGGCAGCTAGCTGTGTAGTTAGCATGTCAGTAGGAGAGCACTGAAGAGGGAGCTAGCTGTGTAGTTAGCATGTCAGTAGGAGAGCATGGAAGAGGGAGCTAGCTGTGTAGTTAGCATGTCGGTAGGAGAGCACTGAAGAAGGACCTAGCTGTGTAGTTAGCATGTCGGTAGGAGAGCACTGAAGAGGAAGCTAGCTGTGTAGTTAGCATGTCGGTAGAGCACTGAAGAGGAAGCTAGCTGTGTAGTTAGCATGTCGGTAGGAGAGCACTGAAGAGGAAGCTAGCTGTGTAGTTAGCATGTCGGTAGGAGAGCACTGAAGAGGAAGCTAGCTGTGTAGTTAGCATGTCGGTAGGAAGCTAGCTGTGTAGTTAGCATGTCGGTAGGAGAGCACTGAAGAGGAAGCTAGCTGTGTAGTTAGCATGTCAGTAGGAGAGCACTGAAGAGGAGGCTAGCTGTGTAGTTAGCATGTCAGTAGGAGAGCACTGAAGAGAAAGCTAGCTGTGTAGTTAGCATGTCGGTAGAGCACTGAAGAGGAAGCTAGCTGTGTAGTTAGCATGTCGGTAGAGCACTGAAGAGGAAGCTAGCTGTGTAGTTAGCATGTCGGTAGAGCACTGAAAAGGAAGCTAGCTGTGTAGTTAGCATGTCGGTAGGAGAGCACTGAAGAGGAAGCTAGCTGTGTAGTTAGCATGTCAGTAGGAGAGCACTGAAGAGGAAGCTAGCTGTGTAGTTAGCATGTCGGTAGGAAGCTAGCTGTGTAGTTAGCATGTCAGTCGGAGAGCACTGAAGAGGAAGCTAGCTGTGTAGTTAGCATGTCAGTAGGAGAGCACTGAAGAGGAAGCTAGCTGTGTAGTTAGCATGTCAGTAGGTGAGCACTGAAGAGGAAGCTAGCTGTGTAGTTAGCATGTCAGTAGTAGAGCACTGAAGAGGAAGCTAGCTGTGTAGTTAGCATGTCGGTAGAGCACTGAAGAGGAAGCTAGCTGTGTAGTTAGCATGTCGGTAGGTGAGCATTGAAGAGGAAGCTAGCTGTGTAGTTAGCATGTCGGTAGGAGAGCACTGAAGAGGAAGCTAGCTGTGTAGTTAGCATGTCGGTAGGAAGCTAGCTGTGTAGTTAGCATGTTGGTAGGAAGCTAGCTGTGTAGTTAGCATGTCGGTAGAGCACTGAAGAGGAAGCTAGCTGTGTAGTTAGCATGTCGGTAGAGCACTGAAGAGGAAGCTAGCTGTGTAGTTAGCATGTCAGTATGCTTGCTGTCTTTGTAAGGAATACAAATACAGAAGAGATATTTGGTCTGAACCACGCCTGTAGCTGATTGGTCTAAACCATGCCTGTAGCTGATTGGTCTGAACCACGCCTGTAGCTGATTGGTCTAAACCATGCCTGTAGCTGCCAGTAGTTCCTCACAGGACGCTGATTGGTCTAAACCACACCTGTAGCTGATTGGTCTACACCACACCTGTAGCTAATTGGTCTAAATCACACCTGTATCTGATTGGTCTAAACCACACCTGTAGCTGATTGGGCTAAATCACACCTGTAGCTGATTGGTCTAAACCACGCCTGTAGCTGCCAGTAGTTCCTCACAGGACGCTGATTGGTCTAAAGCACTGTGGTGTATGTACATACATACCAACTGTTTCGCCTGTTTTACTCTCCACCCATTGATCATCCATAGCAACACTATCACCGACATCTAAGAAGTTTCTCTCCTCCACATTGCCTGGTGGTGCTTTTTTTTCCTATTGCTAGGTTTTTAGTGAGTTTTTCCTTACCTTCGCGTGGAGTATTGCATTTATTTATTTTACATTTTATTTTGGATTTCATGGTGTTTTTAGTTTTGTTCTTGATTTATTGTGATGTTTCTTCTTGACTTGTTTAAAGAAGACGTGTCCGGCCCATGGGGACATTAACGTGTGTTGCCGGGCCTTACAGATACATTGGATTTGATTTGGTTCGACCACAAGCCCATAACATGGCGCCATTCTGTCTGAATGCACACATGATGATGGTATTTTGCCTTCTTTGCTATAGTTCAGTTTGAACAACCCACAGTCAGCAGATTGGGGGGAAAGGGTTAGGGTTAGGAAGCATCATTGTGGCATCATGACGCAAATTCTGTGTGAAAAGGACTATTGTGAATTCCGTGGTGTTTATTTCCTTTAACCTAATTACCTCTCACTCCAGCCAGGTATTCCAATCCATGGCAGAATGCTCTCCCCTTTTATAGCGAGCCCCCCTTCCTCCCCCCATCTATCTAGTTACACTGGATACTTGATTAAGAGACCCTGCTCAACCCTGTTTGACTGGGAAGGGAACAGGAGAACTGTCAAGAGGAAATTAATAATGAAAATTTGAGGAGGGGGGTTGGGGAGGGTTGGGGGGGGGGGGGGGGGGGGGGGTTGGGGGGGGTCGAGGAACGCTCCTCTGAAAAGTGACCTGCAGATTTACGGCCTGCATGGGCTCCTATTTTCTTCCGCTCCCAAGGAGATAAGGACGTTATTTTTTTTTCTGAAAAGCCGCAGGGGGTGTGGGGGGGGGGGGGTAGTTAAAGGACACTCTCAGCTGCTAGATTAACTCATCAACGCTGCATTGCCGGGTGTCAACAGAGATGTTTCACACACAAGACCGACAAGGAATGAATACCATTTGGAGGTCATGGGTTGCAACCCCTCAGTCCCTCAGCCCTTTAAAATGTTACTGTCTGTCTTTCCAGAGCAAGGATGTGACCTTCTGAGAGGAGAGAGAGATGTGTGTCGGACATCACTGCCCTCTCAGTGTTTTCACCTGCACGTTACACCACTTGGAGAGGGATCGTGTTCACAACAGATTTAGACCCTTGAAATGTGTTTTGAAGTCGTACATACAGGGAATTATGTATTTTAAATGTCTCATATTGTGAAAGAATGTGTGTGTGCGAGGGCTCTCGCATTATTATTATTATTATTATTATTATTATTATTATTATTATTATTATTATTATTATTATTATTATTATTATTATCTACACTGCGTGTGTGCGAGGGCTCTCGCATTATTATTATTATTATTATCTACGCTGCGTGTGTGCGAGGGCTCTTGCATTATTATTATTATTATTATCTACGCTCATGCGCGCGCTCATACCGGCGTGGGGGCAAAACTAGCGTGGGGGCGAAACTAGCGTAGATCAGTGGCCAATCAGAGCAACGCGGAAGGACAAGCCACTTGCTTAAAGCATAGACGCTCCCTGGCCGCTCCCTCCAGGACCGTGGATTGTGAGGCATTTGCACTTGGCAGGCAGCAAAGCTGTGATGGCTGCTCTGGTCCTCTGGTCGTGTTCTCTCTAAAGCTGTGTTACACTGGGGCGAGCAGCACGCTCCTCCTCTGGTCCTGTTCTCTCTAAAGCTGTGTTACACTGGGGCGAGCAGCACGCTCCTCCTCTGGTCCTGTTCTCTCTAAAGCTGTGTTACACTGGGGCGAGCACGCTCCTCCTCTGGTCCTGTTCTCTCTAAAGCTGTGTTACACTGGGGCGAGCACGCTCCTCCTCTGGGCCTGTTCTCTCTAAAGCTGTGTTACACTGGGGCGAGCACGCTCCTCCTCTGGTCCTGTTCTCTCTAAAGCTGTGTTACACTGGGGCGAGCACGCTCCTCCTCTGGTCCTGTTCTCTCTAAAGCTGTGTTACACTGGGGCGAGCACGCTCCTCCTCTGGTCCTGTTCTCTCTAAAGCTGTGTTACACTGGGGCGAGCACGCTCCTCCTCTGGTCCTGTTCTCTCTAAAGCTGTGTTACACTGGGGCGAGCACGCTCCTCCTCTGGTCCTGTTCTCTCTAAAGCTGTGTTACACTGGGGCGAGCACGCTCCTCCTCTGGTCCTGTTCTCTCTAAAGCTGTGTTACACTGGGGCGAGCACGCTCCTCCTCTGGGCCTGTTCTCTCTAAAGCTGTGTTACACTGGGGCGAGCAGCACGCTCCTCCTCTGGTCCTGTACTCTCTAAAGCTGTGTTACACTGGGGCGAGCACGCTCCTCCTCTGGTCCTGTTCTCTCTAAAGCTGTGTTACACTGGGGCGAGCACGCTCCTCCTCTGGTCCTGTTCTCTCTAAAGCTGTGTTACACTGGGGCGAGCACGCTCCTCCTCTGGTCCTGTTCTCTCTAAAGCTGTGTTACACTGGGGCGAGCAGCACGCTCCTCCTCTGGTCCTGTTCTCTCTAAAGCTGTGTTACACTGGGGCGAGCAGCACGCTCCTCCTCTGGTCCTGTTCTCTCTAAAGCTGTGTTACACTGGGGCGAGCACGCTCCTCCTCTGGTCCTGTTCTCTCTAAAGCTGTGTTACACTGGGGCGAGCACGCTCCTCCTCTGGTCCTGTTCTCTCTAAAGCTGTGTTACACTGGGGCGAGCACGCTCCTCCTCTGGTCCTGTTCTCTCTAAAGCTGTGTTACACTGGGGCGAGCACGCTCCTCCTCTGGTCCTGTTCTCTCTAAAGCTGTGTTACACTGGGGCGAGCACGCTCCTCCTCTGGTCGTGTTCTCTCTAAAGCTGTGTTACACTGGGGCGAGCACGCTCCTCCTCTGGTCCTGTTCTCTCTAAAGCTGTGTTACACTGGGGCGAGCACGCTCCTCCTCTGGTCCTGTTCTCTCTAAAGCTGTGTTACACTGGGGCGAGCAGCACGCTCCTCCTCTGGTCCTGTTCTCTCTAAAGCTGTGTTACACTGGGGCGAGCACGCTCCTCCTCTGGTCCTGTTCTCTCTAAAGCTGTGTTACACTGGGGCGAGCACGCTCCTCCTCTGGTCCTGTTCTCTCTAAAGCTGTGTTACACTGGGGCGAGCACGCTCCTCCTCTGGTCCTGTTCTCTCTAAAGCTGTGTTACACTGGGGCGAGCACGCTCCTCCTCTGGTCCTGTTCTCTCTAAAGCTGTGTTACACTGGGGCGAGCAGCACGCTCCTCCTCTGGTCCTGTTCTCTCTAAAGCTGTGTTACACTGGGGCGAGCACGCTCCTCCTCTGGTCCTGTTCTCTCTAAAGCTGTGTTACACTGGGGCGAGCAGCACGCTCCTCCTCTGGGCCTGTTCTCTCTAAAGCTGTGTTACACTGGGGCGAGCAGCACGCTCCTCCTCTGGTCCTGTTCTCTCTAAAGCTGTGTTACACTGGGGCGAGCACGCTCCTCCTCTGGTCCTGTTCTCTCTAAAGCTGTGTTACACTGGGGCGAGCACGCTCCTCCTCTGGTCCTGTTCTCTCTAAAGCTGTGTTACACTGGGGCGAGCACGCTCCTCCTCTGGTCCTGTTCTCTCTAAAGCTGTGTTACACTGGGGCGAGCACGCTCCTCCTCTGGGCCTGTTCTCTCTAAAGCTGTGTTACACTGGGGCGAGCAGCACGCTCCTCCTCTGGTCCTGTTCTCTCTAAAGCTGTGTTACACTGGGGCGAGCACGCTCCTCCTCTGGTCCTGTTCTCTCTAAAGCTGTGTTACACTGGGGCGAGCACGCTCCTCCTCTGGTCCTGTTCTCTCTAAAGCTGTGTTACACTGGGGCGAGCAGCACGCTCCTCCTCTGGTCCTGTTCTCTCTAAAGCTGTGTTACACTGGGGCGAGCACGCTCCTCCTCTGGTCCTGTTCTCTCTAAAGCTGTGTTACACTGGGGCGAGCAGCACGCTCCTCCTCTGGTCCTGTTCTCTCTAAAGCTGTGTTACACTGGGGCGAGCAGCACGCTCCTCCTCTGGTCCTGTTCTCTCTAAAGCTGTGTTACACTGGGGCGAGCACGCTCCTCCTCTGGTCCTGTTCTCTCTAAAGCTGTGTTACACTGGGGCGAGCACGCTCCTCCTCTGGTCCTGTTCTCTCTAAAGCTGTGTTACACTGGGGCGAGCACGCTCCTCCTCTGGTCCTGTTCTCTCTAAAGCTGTGTTACACTGGGGCGAGCACGCTCCTCCTCTGGTCCTGTTCTCTCTAAAGCTGTGTTACACTGGGGCGAGCACGCTCCTCCTCTGGTCCTGTTCTCTCTAAAGCTGTGTTACACTGGGGCGAGCAGCACGCTCCTCCTCTGGTCCTGTTCTCTCTAAAGCTGTGTTACACTGGGGCGAGCAGCACGCTCCTCCTCTGGTGGTGTTCTCTCTAAAGCTGTGTTACACTGGGGCGAGCACGCTCCTCCTCTGGTCCTGTTCTCTCTAAAGCTGTGTTACACTGGGGCGAGCACGCTCCTCCTCTGGTCCTGTTCTCTCTAAAGCTGTGTTACACTGGGGCGAGCAGCACGCTCCTCCTCTGGTCCTGTTCTCTCTAAAGCTGTGTTACACTGGGGCGAGCACGCTCCTCCTCTGGTCCTGTTCTCTCTAAAGCTGTGTTACACTGGGGCGAGCACGCTCCTCCTCTGGTCCTGTTCTCTCTAAAGCTGTGTTACACTGGGGCGAGCACGCTCCTCCTCTGGTCCTGTTCTCTCTAAAGCTGTGTTACACTGGGGCGAGCACGCTCCTCCTCTGGTCCTGTTCTCTCTAAAGCTGTGTTACACTGGGGCGAGCACGCTCCTCCTCTGGTCGTGTTCTCTCTAAAGCTGTGTTACACTGGGGCGAGCAGCACGCTCCTCCTCTGGTCCTGTTCTCTCTAAAGCTGTGTTACACTGGGGCGAGCACGCTCCTCCTCTGGTCCTGTTTGCTTTAGACTTGAGGAAGATCAAGGCCTGCAGCTTTGTTAAGCCATGTGTGCAGCCTCTGCAATGTGCCAGATACTAGTAAGGATAAGAAGTACCAGATAATCAGCACCTATTAGAGCATATGTGTCAAACTCAAGGCCCGTGGGCCAAATATGGCCCGCCACGTCATGTCATGTGGCCCGCGACAGCTTGCTGGTTTGGCCGTCCGCTGCCATTCATTCAGACGCGCGTTCAAAAACAACCAACTTGTTGGTGTTCTTCTGCCCCTTTCTCGTTGCAATCAGCGCTCAGGAGGAGAGAGACTCAGGAGGAGGTTTACCCCCCAGGCTCGTTGTTCCCAACAGGAATAATATGGTCATATTAATATATATACTGTATATAATATGGACATCATTGTTTTCCATGAGGAGATGCAGCTCTGGGTATAATTTTCATGACGATTAAAGGATTAAGCTTTTAGGGCTTGTCCAGACTAAAGATCCAGTACTTTAGGTCCAGACTAAAGCTCCAGTACTTTAGGTCCAGACTAAAGATCCAGTACTTTAGGTCCAGACTAAAGCTCCTCCAGTACTTTAGGTCCAGACTAAAGCTCCAGTACTTTAGGTCCAGACTAAAGCTCCAGTACTTTAGGTCCAGACTAAAGCTCCAGTACTTTAGGTCCAGACTAAAGCTCCTCCAGTACTTTAGGTCCAGAATAAAGCTCCAGTACTTTAGGTCCAGACTAAAGATCCAGTACTTTAGGTCCAGACTAAAGCTCCAGTACTTTAGGTCCAGACTAAAGCTCCAGTACTTTAGGTCCAGACTAAAGCTCCAGTACTTTAGGTCCAGACTAAAGCTCCAGTACTTTAGGTCCAGACTAAAGCTCCAGTACTTTAGGTCCAGACTAAAGCTCCAGTACTTTAGGTCCAGACTAAAGCTCCAGTACTTTAGGTCCAGACTAAAGCTCCTCCAGTACTTTAGGTCCAGACTAAAGCTCCAGTACTTTAGGTCCAGACTAAAGCTCCAGTACTTTAGGTCCAGACTAAAGCTCCAGTACTTTAGGTCCAGACTAAAGCTCCAGTACTTTAGGTCCAGACTAAAGCTCCTCCAGTACTTTAGGTCCAGACTAAAGCTCCAGTACTTTAGGTCCAGACTAAAGCTCCAGTACTTTAGGTCCAGACTAAAGCTCCAGTACTTTAGGTCCAGACTAAAGCTCCAGTACTTTAGGTCCAGACTAAAGCTCCAGTACTTTAGGTCCAGACTAAACTAAACACTACACTAAACTAGCCAGAGCAGACGGTTGGCAGAACAGCAGAAGGCCTGACAACATGATCGGTAAGAATCCTGATTGATTGATTGATTGATTGATTGATTGATTGATTGATTGATTGATTGAAAAGTTGTATTAACAGATTGCAGAATGGGTACAGTACAGTACAGCTCAATACATACAATTGTTAAGGGGATGCAGACCAGAGAAAGACTTTCGTCTTGTTTACATCAGGGTCCCCCATTTTCAACTCATCATAACATATATGACACACAGATAGACAGTACTGCTACATCTATATATTTATGACATACCAGATTTGCTAGGGGACAAAAGTAACTTTTACTAATACCAAATTCAAGGAACGTTTAGACCAGTGGTCACCAACCTTTTTAAGCCAATATCATTTTTTTTTGGTGAAGGCAAGATCTACCTATTGAAGCGTTGAGAGAAAAAGACTGTACTTTAAACTAAATGACTTTTATTTGCCTGTATTCTAATTACATGCAATGCTTTGGTCCAACATTAAAACGTCAAAGTAGAACTATTATGTACTTTCTCAGTCAGTGCTAAGTGCAGTCATCTTATGCAGCATCACTTTTCACATCAAAACAAAAGTAGAACTGTAATGTGGACTTTCTCATATTATTAACATTGACAAACATATTTACAATTAGCATTTTATAAAGTAGAACTGTATGTGTACTTTCTCAGTCAGTGCTAAGTGCAGCATCACTTTTCACATCAAAACAAATGTAGAACTGTATGTGTACTTTCTCAGTCAGTGCTAAGTGCAGCATCACTTTTCACATCAAAACAAAAGTAGAACTGTAATGTGGACTCTCAGGGTAAGATACATTTTTTTTATTTTTATTTTTTTGCATGGAAAGATCTACAGGGACAGTCTCAAAGATCGACCAGTCGATCAAGATCGACGGGTTGGTGACCACTGGTTTAGACCAAACACAAGAGTCCAAAAACTCAGACGAGAGGGACGGGGAATGGAGACCGGGGTGGGGGGGGGGCAGTGTTTCAGGTCACGTTGTCCTTGGATCATTATCTCCACAGAACCAGGCCGGGTAGACAACACGCTGTGGCATGTCTACCATCCCCCTCCGTGCACGGAGGACAGTCAACGGGCCCTCACAGTGTTTTTAGGGTTGGGTTCCGGGTACTGTTGGGTGGTGGTGGTGGGGGCATGGGGCGGGGGCCGGGGTTAAGGGGTGAATGACAGCGTTGGCCCTGTCAGCCCCCCCCCCCCCCCCCCCCCCCCCCACTCACCAGGTCCCAAGGGCTGGCGCCAGGCTAGCCCTCCATAGCAGCCGGAGCAGAAAATAACCGCTCCACAGTTGTCGGACACGGGGGAGAGTGACGGGGAGGAGCATGTCACGCCGGGGCTCCGGTTTCAGCTGCTGTCATCAGAGAGCAGTCATTACTTCTGGGCTAATTATCTCAGGCCGTGTGTAAACAAACAAGCTGCCAGTGTGAAGACTACATTGTGTTCACAGCTCCAGGCCTCGCTCTGGTTCTCCTTTAAGTGTTTCATGTTCGCATGAGTTTGGATCCTGACTAATAATGACCGTGTGTAGGGTTTGCAATTTGGCTAAGCAGCTAATTACAGCTAGCTGATGTGGAGAGACTGCGGTGAAGCAGCTAATTACAGCTAGCTGATGAGGAGAGACTGCGGTGAAGCAGCTAATTACAGCTAGCTGATGTGGAGAGACTGCGGTGAAGCAGCTAATTACAGCTAGCTGATGAGGAGAGACTGCGGTGAAGCAGCTAATTACAGCTAGCTGATGTGGAGAGACTGCGGTGAAGCAGCTAATTACAGCTAGCTGATGTGGAGAGACTGCGGTGAAGCAGCTAATTACAGCTAGCTGATGAGGAGAGACTGCGGTGAAGCAGCTAATTACAGCTAGCTGATGAGGAGAGACTGCGGTGAAGCAGCTAATTACAGATAGCTGATGTGGAGAGACTGCGGTGAAGCAGCTAATTACAGCTAGCTGATGAGGAGAGACTGCGGTGAAGCAGCTAATTACAGCTAGCTGATGTAGAGAGACTGCGGTGAAGCAGCTAATTACAGCTAGCTGATGAGGAGAGACTGCGGTGAAGCAGCTAATTACAGCTAGCTGATGTGGAGAGACTGCGGTGAAGCAGCTAATTACAGCTAGCTGATGTGGAGAGACTGCGGTGAAGCAGCTAATTACAGCTAGCTGATGAGGAGAGACTGCGGTGAAGCAGCTAATTACAGCTAGCTGATGTAGAGAGACTGCGGTGAAGCAGCTAATTACAGCTAGCTGATGTGGAGAGACTGCGGTGAAGCAGCTAATTACAGCTAGCTGATGTGGAGAGACTGCGGTGAAGCAGCTAATTACAGCTAGCTGATGTAGAGAGACTGCGGTGAAGCAGCTAATTACAGCTAGCTGATGTGGAGAGACTGCGGTGAAGCAGCTAATTACAGCTAGCTGATGTGGAGAGACTGTGGTGAAGCAGCTAATTACAGCTAGCTGATGAGGAGAGACTGTGGTGAAGCAGCTAATTACAGCTAGCTGATGTGGAGAGACTGCGGTGAAGCAGCTAATTACAGCTAGCTGATGTGGAGAGACTGCGGTGAAGCAGCTAATTACAGCTAGCTGATGAGGAGAGACTGCGGTGAAGCAGCTAATTACAGCTAGCTGATGTAGAGAGACTGCGGTGAAGCAGCTAATTACAGCTAGCTGATGTGGAGAGACTGCGGTGAAGCAGCTAATTACAGCTAGCTGATGTGGAGAGACTGCGGTGAAGCAGCTAATTACAGCTAGCTGATGAGGAGAGACTGCGGTGAAGCAGCTAATTACAGCTAGCTGATGAGGAGAGACTGCGGTGAAGCAGCTAATTACAGCTAGCTGATGAGGAGAGACTGCGGTGAAGCAGCTAATTACAGCTAGCTGATGAGGAGAGACTGCGGTGAAGCAGCTAATTACAGCTAGCTGATGTGGAGAGACTGCGGTGAAGCAGCTAATTACAGCTAGCTGATGAGGAGAGACTGCGGTGAAGCAGCTAATTACAGCTAGCTGATGTGGAGAGACTGCAGTGAAGCAGCTAATTACAGCTAGCTGATGAGGAGAGACTGCGGTGAAGCAGCTAATTACAGCTAGCTGATGTGGAGAGACTGCGGTGAAGCAGCTAATTACAGCTAGCTGATGAGGAGAGACTGCGGTGAAGCAGCTAATTACAGCTAGCTGATGAGGAGAGACTGCGGTGAAGCAGCTAATTACAGCTAGCTGATGTGGAGAGACTGCGGTGAAGCAGCTAATTACAGCTAGCTGATGTGGAGAGACTGCGGTGAAGCAGCTAATTACAGCTAGCTGATGAGGAGAGACTGCGGTGAAGCAGCTAATTACAGCTAGCTGATGTGGAGAGACTGCAGTGAAGCAGCTAATTACAGCTAGCTGATGTGGAGAGACTGCGGTGAAGCAGCTAATTACAGCTAGCTGATGTGGAGAGACTGCGGTGAAGCAGCTAATTACAGCTAGCTGATGAGGAGAGACTGCGGTGAAGCAGCTAATTACAGCTAGCTGATGAGGAGAGACTGCGGTGAAGCAGCTAATTACAGCTAGCTGATGAGGAGAGACTGCGGTGAAGCAGCTAATTACAGCTAGCTGATGTGGAGAGACTGCGGTGAAGCAGCTAATTACAGCTAGCTGATGAGGAGAGACTGCGGTGAAGCAGCTAATTACTGCTAGCTGATGTGGAGAGACTGCGGTGAAGCAGCTAATTACAGCTAGCTGATGTGGAGAGACTGCGGTGAAGCAGCTAATTACAGCTAGCTGATGAGGAGAGACTGCGGTGAAGCAGCTAATTACAGCTAGCTGATGTGGAGAGACTGCGGTGAAGCAGCTAATTACAGCTAGCTGATGTGGAGAGACTGCGGTGAAGCAGCTAATTACAGCTAGCTGATGAGGAGAGACTGCGGTGAAGCAGCTAATTACTGCTAGCTGATGTGGAGAGACTGCGGTGAAGCAGCTAATTACAGCTAGCTGATGTGGAGAGACTGCGGTGAAGCAGCTAATTACAGCTAGCTGATGAGGAGAGACTGCGGTGAAGCAGCTAATTACAGCTAGCTGATGAGGAGAGACTGCGGTGAAGCAGCTAATTACAGCTAGCTGATGAGGAGAGACTGCGGTGAAGCAGCTAATTACAGCTAGCTGATGAGGAGAGACTGCGGTGAAGCAGCTAATTACAGCTAGCTGATGTGGAGAGACTGCGGTGAAGCAGCTAATTACAGCTAGCTGATGAGGAGAGACTGCGGTGAAGCAGCTAATTACTGCTAGCTGATGTGGAGAGACTGCGGTGAAGCAGCTAATTACAGCTAGCTGATGTGGAGAGACTGCGGTGAAGCAGCTAATTACAGCTAGCTGATGAGGAGAGACTGCGGTGAAGCAGCTAATTACAGCTAGCTGATGTGGAGAGACTGCGGTGAAGCAGCTAATTACAGCTAGCTGATGTGGAGAGACTGCGGTGAAGCAGCTAATTACAGCTAGCTGATGTGGAGAGACTGCGGTGAAGCAGCTAATTACAGCTAGCTGATGAGGAGAGACTGCGGTGAAGCAGCTAATTACAGCTAGCTGATGTGGAGAGACTGCGGTGAAGCAGCTAATTACAGCTAGCTGATGTGGAGAGACTGCGGTGAAGCAGCTAATTACAGCTAGCTGATGAGGAGAGACTGCGGTGAAGCAGCTAATTACAGCTAGCTGATGAGGAGAGACTGCGGTGAAGCAGCTAATTATAGCTAGCTGATGAGGAGAGACTGCGGTGAAGCAGCTAATTACAGCTAGCTGATGAGGAGAGACTGCGGTGAAGCAGCTAATTACAGCTAGCTGATGAGGAGAGACTGTGGTGAAGCAGCTAATTACAGCTAGCTGATGTGGAGAGACTGCGGTGAAGCAGCTAATTACAGCTAGCTGATGAGGAGAGACTGCGGTGAAGCAGCTAATTACAGCTAGCTGATGTGGAGAGACTGCGGTGAAGCAGCTAATTACAGCTAGCTGATGTGGAGAGACTGCGGTGAAGCAGCTAATTACAGCTAGCTGATGTGGAGAGACTGTGGGGAAGCAGCTAATTACAGCTAGCTGATGTGGAGAGACTGCGGTGAAGCAGCTAATTACAGCTAGCTGATGTGGAGAGACTGCGGTGAAGCAGCTAATTACAGCTAGCTGATGTGGAGAGACTGCGGTGAAGCAGCTAATTACAGCTAGCTGATGAGGAGAGACTGCGGTGAAGCAGCTAATTACAGCTAGCTGATGTGGAGAGACTGCGGTGAAGCAGCTAATTACAGCTAGCTGATGAGGAGAGACTGCGGTGAAGCAGCTAATTACAGCTAGCTGATGTGGAGAGACTGCGGTGAAGCAGCTAATTACAGCTAGCTGATGTGGAGAGACTGCGGTGAAGCAGCTAATTACAGCTAGCTGATGAGGAGAGACTGCGGTGAAGCAGCTAATTACAGCTAGCTGATGTGGAGAGACTGCGGTGAAGCAGCTAATTACAGCTAGCTGATGTGGAGAGACTGCGGTGAAGCAGCTAATTACAGCTAGCTGATGTGGAGAGACTGCGGTGAAGCAGCTAATTACAGCTAGCTGATGAGGAGAGACTGCGGTGAAGCAGCTAATTACAGCTAGCTGATGTGGAGAGACTGCGGTGAAGCAGCTAATTATAGCTAGCTGATGAGGAGAGACTGCGGTGAAGCAGCTAATTACAGCTAGCTGATGAGGAGAGACTGCGGTGAAGCAGCTAATTACAGCTAGCTGATGAGGAGAGACTGCGGTGAAGCAGCTAATTACAGCTAGCTGATGAGGAGAGACTGCGGTGAAGCAGCTAATTACAGCTAGCTGATGAGGAGAGACTGCGGTGAAGCAGCTAATTACAGCTAGCTGATGTGGAGAGACTGCGGTGAAGCAGCTAATTACAGCTAGCTGATGAGGAGAGACTGCGGTGAAGCAGCTAATTACAGCTAGCTGATGAGGAGAGACTGCGGTGAAGGAGCTAATTACAGCTAGCTGATGTGGAGAGACTGCGGTGAAGCAGCTAATTACAGCTAGCTGATGAGGAGAGACTGCGGTGAAGCAGCTAATTACAGCTAGCTGATGTGGAGAGACTGCGGTGAAGCAGCTAATTACAGCTAGCTGATGAGGAGAGACTGCGGTGAAGCAGCTAATTACAGCTAGCTGATGAGGAGAGACTGCGGTGAAGGAGCTAATTACAGCTAGCTGATGTGGAGAGACTGCGGTGAAGCAGCTAATTACAGCTAGCTGATGAGGAGAGACTGCGGTGAAGCAGCTAATTACAGCTAGCTGATGTGGAGAGACTGCGGTGAAGCAGCTAATTACAGCTAGCTGATGTGGAGAGACTGCGGTGAAGCAGCTAATTACAGCTAGCTGATGTGGAGAGACTGCGGTGAAGCAGCTAATTACAGCTAGCTGATGTGGAGAGACTGCGGTGAAGCAGCTAATTACAGCTAGCTGATGTGGAGAGACTGCGGTGAAGCAGCTAATTACAGCTAGCTGGTGTGGAGAGACTGCGGTGAAGCAGCTAATTACAGCTAGCTGATGTGGAGAGACTGCGGTGAAGCAGCTAATTACAGCTAGCTGATGAGGAGAGACTGCGGTGAAGCAGCTAATTACAGCTAGCTGATGTGGAGAGACTGCGGTGAAGCAGCTAATTACAGCTAGCTGATGTGGAGAGACTGCGGTGAAGCAGCTAATTACAGCTAGCTGATGTGGAGAGACTGCGGTGAAGCAGCTAATTACAGCTAGCTGATGAGGAGAGACTGAGGTGAAGCAGCTAATTACAGCTGGCTGATGTGGAGAGACTGCGGTGAAGCAGCTAATTACAGCTAGCTGATGTGGAGAGACTGCGGTGAAGCAGCTAATTACAGCTAGCTGATGTGGAGAGACTGCGGTGAAGCAGCTAATTACAGCTAGCTGATGAGGAGAGACTGAGGTGAAGCAGCTAATTACAGCTAGCTGATGTGGAGAGACTGCGGTGAAGCAGCTAATTACAGCTAGCTGATGAGGAGAGACTGCGGTGAAGCAGCTAATTACAGCTAGCTGATGTGGAGAGACTGCGGTGAACCAGCTAATTACAGCTAGCTGATGTGGAGAGACTGCGGTGAAGCAGCAAATTACAGCTAGCTGATGTGGAGAGACTGCGGTGAAGCAGCTAATTACAGCTAGCTGATGAGGAGAGACTGCGGTGAAGCAGCTAATTACAGCTAGCTGATGTGGAGAGACTGCGGTGAAGCAGCTAATTACAGCTAGCTGATGTGGAGAGACTGCGGTGAAGCAGCTAATTACAGCTAGCTGATGTGGAGAGACTGCGGTGAAGCAGCTAATTACAGCTAGCTGATGAGGAGAGACTGCGGTGAAGCAGCTAATTACAGCTAGCTGATGAGGAGAGACTGCGGTGAAGCAGCTAATTACAGCTAGCTGATGAGGAGAGACTGAGGTGAAGCAGCTAATTACAGCTAGCTGATGTGGAGAGACTGCGGTGAAGCAGCTAATTACAGCTAGCTGATGTGGAGAGACTGTGGTGAAGCAGCTAATTACAGCTAGCAGATGTGGAGAGACTGCGGTGAAGCAGCTAATTACAGCTAGCTGATGAGGAGAGACTGCGGTGAAGCAGCTAATTACAGCTAGCTGATGAGGAGAGACTGAGGTGAAGCAGCTAATTACAGCTAGCTGATGTGGAGAGACTGCGGTGAAGCAGCTAATTACAGCTAGCTGATGTGGAGAGACTGCGGTGAAGCAGCTAATTACAGCTAGCTGATGAGGAGAGACTGCGGTGAAGCAGCTAATTACAGCTAGCTGATGTGGAGAGACTGCGGTGAAGCAGCTAATTACAGCTAGCTGATGTGGAGAGACTGCGGTGAAGCAGCTAATTACAGCTAGCTGATGAGGAGAGACTGCGGTGAAGCAGCTAATTACAGCTAGCTGATGTGGAGAGACTGCGGTGAAGCAGCTAATTACAGCTAGCTGATGAGGAGAGACTGCGGTGAAGCAGCTAATTACAGCTAGCTGATGAGGAGAGACTGCGGTGAAGCAGCTAATTACAGCTAGCTGATGTGGAGAGACTGCGGTGAAGCAGCTAATTACAGCTAGCTGATGTGGAGAGACTGCGGTGAAGCAGCTAATTACAGCTAGCTGATGAGGAGAGACTGCGGTGAAGCAGCTAATTACAGCTAGCTGATGAGGAGAGACTGCGGTGAAGCAGCTAATTACAGCTAGCTGATGTGGAGAGACTGCGGTGAAGCAGCTAATTACAGCTAGCTGATGAGGAGAGACTGCGATGAAGCAGCTAATTACAGCTAGCTGATGAGGAGAGACTGCGGTGAAGCAGCTAATTACAGCTAGCTGATGAGGAGAGACTGCGGTGAAGCAGCTAATTACAGCTAGCTGATGTGGAGAGACTGCGGTGAAGCAGCTAATTACAGCTAGCTGATGTGGAGAGACTGCGGTGAAGCAGCTAATTACAGCTAGCTGATGAGGAGAGACTGCGGTGAAGCAGCTAATTACAGCTAGCTGATGTGGAGAGACTGCGGTGAAGCAGCTAATTACAGCTAGCTGATGAGGAGAGACTGCGGTGAAGCAGCTAATTACAGCTAGCTGATGAGGAGAGACTGTGGTGAAGCAGCTAATTACAGCTAGCTGATGAGGAGAGACTGCGGTAAAGCAGCTAATTACAGCTAGCTGATGAGGAGAGACTGCGGTGAAGCAGCTAATTACAGCTAGCTGATGTGGAGAGACTGCGGTGAAGCAGCTAATTACAGCTAGCTGATGAGGAGAGACTGCGGTGAAGCAGCTAATTACAGCTAGCTGATGAGGAGAGACTGCGGTGAAGCAGCTAATTACAGCTAGCTGATGAGGAGAGACTGCGGTGAAGCAGCTAATTACAGCTAGCTGATGTGGAGAGACTGCGGTGAAGCAGCTAATTACAGCTAGCTGATGTGGAGAGACTGCGGTGAAGCAGCTAATTACAGCTAGCTGATGTGGAGAGACTGCGGTGAAGCAGCTAATTACAGCTAGCTGATGAGGAGAGACTGCGGTGAAGCAGCTAATTACAGCTAGCTGATGTGGAGAGACTGCGGTGAAGCAGCTAATTACAGCTAGCTGATGAGGAGAGACTGCGGTGAAGCAGCTAATTACAGCTAGCTGATGAGGAGAGACTGCGGTGAAGCAGCTAATTACAGCTAGCTGATGAGGAGAGACTGCGGTGAAGCAGCTAATTACAGCTAGCTGATGTGGAGAGACTGCGGTGAAGCAGCTAATTACAGCTAGCTGATGAGGAGAGACTGCGGTGAAGCCATCCTGAAGGCTGTGTGTTTTGATCAAAACAAAGACACAGACACTATATGACATAAATATATAGCTCTTTGTTCATTCCATCAATTACATTGATTCATAGACTTAAATGGAGATTTTGGAATCTATTGTTGTTGCTGTACTGTGGGCGGAGCCAAGGCCCTTATTAGATCATCCTCCTCTCAGCCTGAAGCCCCTCCTCCTCTCAGCCTGAAGCCCCTCCTCCTCTCAGCCTGAAGCCCCTCCTCCTCTCAGCCTGAAGCCCCTCCTCCTCTCAGCCTGAAGCCCCTCCTCCTCTCTGCCTGAAGCCCCTCCTCCTCTCAGCCTGAAGCCCCTCCTCCTCTCAACCTGAAGCCCCTCCTCCTCTCAGCCTGAAGCCCCTCCTCCTTTCAGCCTGAAGCCCCTCCTCCTCTCAGCCTGAAGCCCCTCCTCCTCTCAGCCTGAAGCCCCTCCTCCTCTCAGACAACAGGCTTCATGGCACATTCACGCCTCAGTGTCGTGTTTCTACACACGCCAGCCATACCTTCATCATGTGACCTGTACCGTGGTCTTCATCATGTGACCTGTACCGTGGTCTTCATCATGTGACCTGTACCGTGGTCTTCATCATGTGACCTGTGGTGCCGTGGTCTTCATCATGTGACCTGTGGTGCCGTGGTCTTCATCATGTGACCTGTACCGTGGTCTTCATCATGTGACCTGTACCGTGGTCTTCATCATGTGACCTGTACCGTGGTCTTCATCATGTGACCTGTACCGTGGTCTTCATCATTATTTAATAAGGCCCTTTTATATATATTTTTCATCACAGGAAAACGACTAATATAATTAGAGAATGTTAGGCATCAGAAGCTCTAACAGGCCGACGTTATATCCCTCAGTAGTATACTTTCAGAACGTACACTAAAGTTGTGCTTAAATTGAAACCACTTAAGTTGTGCTTAAATTATACTTCATGTATTTTTCGTTAGTTCTGCTTAACACAAAGGAATACACTTTTAATAGGTTTACTAAAGTACAGCCTCAGTTTGGTGAACATCTCCGTTTTCTGTAACTGTACTCAGATTACAATTACAGCATATTAATGACTATCCTACCAAACATGCCTGGTCTACAAGATACACTACACCACCAAGGTACCCATGTACATGTCAAAATACTTCCCAAAGGTCAGTGAATACCACGACCACAACACCAGAGGGAGCTCCACAAATCATGTTAAACCCAGATTCGGCTCAAACAAGGGACTAAACACGTTTCACAATTATGCCACATCAATGTGGAATGCCCTACCCAAAGCTGTAAAGGAATGTGAATCACTACCCACTTTCAAAAATACTCTTAAAGAACACCTACGGGAGACTGCAATTCGAAACTGGCCCCTACAAATGTCCTAACCCAGTTGTACAGTAAATTACCAAGTATGGCTTTGTCAGTATTCCAATGTACAGTGTACAGTCCCCCCCCCCACCCCCTACCAAACCACCCCCCCCCCCCCCCCACCTACCCAACCTCCTCCAATGTACAGTTTCTACGTCAAATGTACATACTCTCTTTACTGGACTCTTTTTGTATCACAAACAGTACTGTATTTGCAAATCTGGTATGTCATAAATGTATAGATGTAGCAGTACTGTCTATCTGTATGTCATGTATGTTACGATGAATTTAAAATGGGGGACCCTGATGTAAACAAGACGAAAGTCTTTCTCTGGTCTGCATCCCCTTAACAATTGTGTGTATTGAGCTGTACTGTACTGTACCCATTCTGCAATCTGTTAATAAAGTTTTCAATCAATCAATCAATCAATCAATCAACATGTGCTTTGAGTCAGTACACAAAAGCACATAATAAGTACCAAAAATACATTGCAAGTATACTCTAAGAAAAGTACATAATATGGGTAGAAATATACTTTTGATACACATATTAAACATATTAAACATATACACATGTTATACTTTGATCTCACAGTGAAATATATCCATAGTGTGACTGTTAGCTGGGTTGATCAGGTGACCTAGAGTAAGTGTCTCTCCTCTACACGGCTTCATATGCATTTTAGCCAAGTGGAATTAAGGGTAAATGATCGTTCATCCCCGATTGAGAACAGTGCACAGTGGATTGTCAGCGCTGCACAGGTTGGAGGTGTTATTGAATAAAGTAAGGCGTAATGGAGATGCAAGCCGACGCTAACCTCCTTCTTGCCTGCTGTCAATTATGTGTGTCTGGGGGAGATGCCTTGTCAGGACTAACTGTACATTATTAATTACACTGATCTCGGCAGGGAAGTCTTCACAGTGACCAGCCCCTTCGTCCTCAAATATTTATGGACGCCTTGCAAACCAAATTACTCCATCCCTGAGACATAGCTAAAGACCTGATTTGCATGACTCGGGCCTCGTTGCGAGGGCAGGAGTCAGCGCCAGAACATTACTGTACTACTCTGTCAAGCCAGTGACGGGCACTTCTAATGGAACATGAGTGCCCGGCTGAATACAGATTTAGCCACACTGTTCGCTGAGTGTGTTTGATGACCACAAGAAACGTGATATGTAATTCATTTTTGGGAACAAGTTCACTCGTCAGACCCTAACCCTAACCCAGCGGACCCACCAGAACCACACTAACCCACCAGACTCCTGTAAAGGGTTAGGGGATCCCCCCCATCTGCTAATTGAGTTAAACTGGATCACTTTGATTTGGATTTTGAGAGAGGTGTCACAGATCTGAGACTGTGTTTATCTACCATTATGTAGAAGTCAGAGAGGCTGAGCCTCAAATGCCAGCCAGCCTGGTTTTGTAATGCAGAGCATGTTGGCAGAATCCAGAGTCCAGAGTCCAGACAGAGTCCAGAGTCCAGACAGAGTCCAGACAGAGTCCAGAGTCCAGAGTCCAGACAGAGTCCAGACAGAGTCCAGACAGAGTCCAGAGTCCAGACAGAGTCCAGCCAGAGTCCAGAGTCCAGACAGAGTCCAGAGTCCAGAGTCCAGACAGAGTCCAGACAGAGTCCAGACAGAGTCCAGAGTCCAGACAGAGTCCAGACAGAGTCCAGAGTCCAGAGTCGAGACAGAGTCCAGACAGAGTCCAGACAGAGTCCAGAGTCCAGAGTCCAGAGTCCAGACAGAGTCCAGACAGAGTCCAGACAGAGTCCAGAGTCCAGAGTCAAGACAGAGTCCAGACAGAGTCCAGAGTCCAGACAGAGTCCAGAGTCCAGAGTCCAGACAGAGTCCAGATTCCAGACAGAGTCCAGAGTCCAGACAGAGTCCAGAGTCCAGACAGAGTCCAGAGTCCAGAGTCCAGACAGAGTCCAGAGGCCAGAGTCCAGACAGAGTCCAGAGTCCAGACAGAGTCCAGACAGAGTCCAGAGTCCAGACAGAGTCCAGACAGAGTCCAGACAGAGTCCAGAGTCCAGACAGAGTCCAGACAGAGTCCAGAGTCCAGACAGAGTCCAGACAAGGTCCAGAGTCCAGACAGAGTCCAGACAGAGTCCAGACAGAGTCCAGAGTCCAGACAGAGTCCAGACAGAGTCCAGAGTCCAGAGTCCAGACAGAGTCCAGACAGAGTCCAGACAGAGTCCAGAGTCCAGACAAAGTCCAGACAGAGTCCAGACAGAGTCCAGAGTCCAGACAAAGTCCAGACAGAGTCCAGAGTCCAGAGTCCAGACAGAGTCCAGACAGAGTCCAGAGTCCAGACAGAGTCCAGAGTCCAGAGTCCAGAGTCCAGACAGAGTCCAGAGTCCAGAGTCCAGAGTCCAGACAGAGTCCAGACAGAGTCCAGAGTCCAGACAGAGTCCAGATAGAGTCCAGACAGATGCCAGAGTCCAGACAGAGTCCAGACAGAGTCCAGACAGAGTCCAGAGTCCAGACAGAGTCCAGAGTCCAGACAGAGTCCAGACAGAGTCCAGAGTCCAGACAGAGTCCAGAGTCCAGAGTCCAGACAGAGTCCAGACAGAGTCCAGAGTCCAGAGTCCAGACAGAGTCCAGACAGAGTCCAGAGTCCAGAGTCCAGACAGAGTCCAGAGTCCAGACAGAGTCCAGACAGAGTCCAGACAGAGTCCAGAGTCCAGAGTCCAGAGTCCAGACAGAGTCCAGACAGAGTCCAGAGTCCAGAGTCCAGAGTCCAGACAGAGTCCAGACAGAGTCCAGAGTCCAGACAGAGTCCAGAGTCCAGACAGAGTCCAGAGTCCAGACAGAGTCCAGACAGAGTCCAGAGTCCAGACAGAGTCCAGAGTCCAGACAGAGTCCAGAGTCCAGACAGAGTCCAGACAGAGTCCAGACAGAGTCCAGAGTCCAGACAGAGTCCAGACAGAGTCCAGAGTCCAGACAGAGTCCAGAGTCCAGAGTCCAGACAGAGTCCAGACAGAGTCCAGAGTCCAGACAGAGTCCAGAGTCCAGACAGAGTCCAGACAGAGTCCAGAGTCCAGACAGAGTCCAGAGTCCAGACAGAGTCCAGACAGAGTCCAGAGTCCAGACAGAGTCCAGACAGAGTCCAGACAGAGTCCAGAGTCCAGACAGAGTCCAGACAGAGTCCAGAGTCCAGACAGAGTCCAGACAGAGTCCAGACAGAGTCCAGAGTCCAGACAGAGTCCAGAGTCCAGACAGAGTCCAGACAGAGTCCAGACAGAGTCCAGAGTCCAGACAGAGTCCAGACAGAGTCCAGAGTCCAGAGTCCAGAGTCCAGAGTCCAGACAGAGTCCAGAGTCCAGACAGAGTCCAGACAGAGTCCAGAGTCCAGAGTCCAGACAGAGTCCAGACAGAGTCCAGAGTCCAGACAGAGTCCAGAGTCCAGACAGAGTCCAGACAGAGTCCAGAGTCCAGACAGAGTCCAGAGTCCAGACAGAGTCCAGACAGAGTCCAGAGTCCAGACAGAGTCCAGACAGAGTCCAGAGTCCAGACAGAGTCCAGAGTCCAGAGTCCAGACAGAGTCCAGAGTCCAGACAGAGTCCAGAGTCCAGACAGAGTCCAGACAGAGTCCAGAGTCCAGACAGAGTCCAGAGTCCAGACAGAGTCCAGAGTCCAGACAGAGTCCAGACAGAGTCCAGAGTCCAGACAGAGTCCAGAGTCCAGACAGAGTCCAGAGTCCAGACAGAGTCCAGAGTCCAGACAGAGTCCAGAGTCCAGACAGAGTCCAGAGTCCAGACAGAGTCCAGAGTCCAGACAGAGTCCAGACAGAGTCCAGAGTCCAGACAGAGTCCAGACAGAGTCCAGAGTCCAGACAGAGTCCAGAGTCCAGACAGAGTCCAGACAGAGTCCAGAGTCCAGAGTCCAGACAGAGTCCAGAGTCCAGACAGAGTCCAAAGTCCAGACAGAGTCCAGACAGAGTCCAGAGTCCAGACAGAGTCCAGACAGAGTCCAGAGTCCAGACAGAGTCCAGACAGAGTCCAGACAGAGTCCAGAGTCCAGACAGAGTCCAGAGTCCAGACAGAATCCAGACAGAGTCCAGACAGAGTCCAGAGTCCAGACAGAGTCCAGAGTCCAGACAGAGTCCAGACAGAGTCCAGAGTCCAGAGTCCAGACAGAGTCCAGACAGAGTCCAGACAGAGTCCAGACAGAGTCCAAAGTCCAGACAGAGTCCAGACAGAGTCCAGACAGAGTCCAGAGTCCAGACAGAGTCCAGACAGAGTCCAGAGTCCAGACAGAGTCCAGAGTCCAGACAGAGTCCAGAGTTCAGACAGAGTCCAGACAGAGTCCAGACAGAGTCCAGAGTCCAGACAGAGTCCAGACAGAGTCCAGACAGAGTTCAGACAGAGTCCAGAGTCCAGACAGAGTCCAGAGTCCAGACAGAGTCCAGACAGAGTCCAGAGTCCAGACAGAGTCCAGAGTCCAGACAGAGTCCAGACAGAGTCCAAAGTCCAGACAGAGTCCAGAGTCCAGACAGAGTCCAGAGTCCAGACAGAGTCCAGACAGAGTCCAGAGTCCAGAGTCCAGACAGAGTCCAGAGTCCAGAGTCCAGACAGAGTCCAGACAGAGTCCAGACAGAGTCCAGACAGAGTCCAGAGTCCAGACAGAGTCCAGAGTCCAGACAGAGTCCAGACAGAGTCCAGAGTCCAGACAGAGTCCAGAGTCCAGATAGAGTCCAGACAGCGTCCAGAGTCCAGAGTCCAGAGTCCAGACAGAGTCCAGAGTCCAGACAGGGTCCAGACAGAGTCCAGAGTCCAGACAGAGTCCAGAGTCCAGACAGAGTCCAGACAGAGTCCAGAGTCCAGACAGAGTCCAGACAGAGTCCAGAGTCCAGACAGAGTCCAGACAGAGTCCAGAGTCCAGACAGAGTCCAGAGTCCAGACAGAGTCCAGACAGAGTCCAGAGTCCAGACAGAGTCCAGAGTCCAGACAGAGTCCAGAGTCCAGACAGAGTCCAGACAGAGTCCAGAGTCCAGAGTCCAGACAGAGTCCAGACAGAGTCCAGACAGAGTCCAGAGTCCAGACAGAGTCCAGACAGAGTCCAGAGTCCATACAGAGTCCAGACAGAGTCCAGACAGAGTCCAGAGTCCAGAGTCCAGACAGAGTCCAGACAGAGTCCAGAGTCCAGACAGAGTCCAGACAGAGTCCAGACAGAGTCCAGACAGAGTCCAGAGTCCAGAGTCCAGACAGAGTCCAGAGTCCAGACAGAGTCCAGACAGAGTCCAGAGTCCAGACAGAGTCCAGACAGAGTCCAGAGTCCAGAGTCCAGACAGAGTCCAGACTGAGTCCAGAGTCCAGACAGAGTCCAGACAGAGTCCAGAGTCCAGACAGAGTCCAGAGTCCAGACAGAGTCCAGACAGAGTACAGAGTCCAGAGTCCAGACAGAGTCCAGAGTCCAGACAGAGTCCAGAGTCCAGAGTCCAGACAGAGTCCAGACAGAGTCCAGAGTCCAGAGTCCAGACAGAGTCCAGACAGAGTCCAGAGTCCAGAGTCTAGACAGAGTCCAGACAGAGTCCAGAGTCCAGAGTCCAGACAGAGTCCAGACAGAGTCCAGACAGAGTCCAGACAGAGTCCAGACAGAGTCCAGAGTCCAGAGTCTAGACAGAGTCCAGACAGAGTCCAGAGTCCAGAGTCCAGACAGAGTCCAGACAGAGTCCAGAGTCCAGACAGAGTCCAGAGTCCAGACAGAGTCCAGACAGAGTCCAGAGTCCAGACAGAGTCCAGAGTCCAGAGTCCAGACAGAGTCCAGAGTCCAGACAGAGTCCAGACAGAGTCCAGAGTCCAGACAGAGTCCAGAGTCCAGACAGAGTCCAGAGTCCAGAGTCCAGACAGAGTCCAGAGTCCAGAGTCCAGAGTCCAGAGTCCAGACAGAGTCCAGAGTCCAGACAGAGTCCAGACAGAGTCCAGAGTCCAGAGTCCAGACAGAGTCCAGAGTCCAGAGTCCAGACAGAGTCCAGAGTCCAGACAGAGTCCAGACAGAGTCCAGACAGAGTCCAGAGTCCAGAGTCCAGACAGAGTCCAGACAGAGTCCAGAGTCCAGACAGAGTCCAGAGTCCAGACAGAGTCCAGACAGAGTCCAGAGTCCAGAGTCCAGACAGAGTCCAGAGTCCAGACAGAGTCCAGACAGAGTCCAGACAGAGTCCAGACAGAGTCCAGAGTCCAGACAGAGTCCAGACAGAGTCCAGACAGAGTCCAGAGTCCAGACAGAGTCCAGAGTCCAGACAGAGTCCAGAGTCCAGACAGAGTCCAGACAGAGTTCAGAGTCCAGACAGAGTCCAGACAGAGTCCAGACAGAGTCCAGAGTCCAGAGTCCAGACAGAGTCCAGACAGAGTCCAGACAGAGTCCAGAGTCCAGACAGAGTCCAGACAGAGTCCAGACAGAGTCCAGAGTCCAGAGTCCAGACAGAGTCCAGACAGAGTCCAGAGTCCAGACAGAGTCCAGAGTCCAGACAGAGTCCAGACAGAGTCCAGAGTCCAGAGTCCAGACAGAGTCCAGAGTCCAGACAGAGTCCAGACAGAGTCCAGACAGAGTCCAGACAGAGTCCAGAGTCCAGACAGAGTCCAGACAGAGTCCAGACAGAGTCCATAGTCCAGACAGAGTCCAGAGTCCAGACAGAGTCCAGAGTCCAGACAGAGTCCAGACAGAGTCCAGAGTCCAGACAGAGTCCAGACAGAGTTCAGAGTCCAGACAGAGTCCAGACAGAGTCCAGACAGAGTCCAGAGTCCAGAGTCCAGACAGAGTCCAGAGTCCAGACAGAGTCCAGACAGAGTCCAGACAGAGTCCAGAGTCCAGACAGAGTCCAGACAGAGTCCAGACAGAGTCCAGACAGAGTCCAGAGTCCAGACAGAGTCCAGAGTCCAGACAGAGTCCAGAGTCCAGACAGAGTCCAGACAGAGTTCAGAGTCCAGACAGAGTCCAGACAGAGTCCAGACAGAGTCCAGACAGAGTCCAGAGTCCAGACAGAGTCCAGAGTCCAGACAGAGTCCAGACAGAGTCCAGACAGAGTCCAGAGTCCAGACAGAGTCCAGAGTCCAGACAGAGTCCAGACAGAGTCCAGAGTCCAGAGTCCAGAGTCCAGAGTCCAGACAGAGTCCAGAGTCCAGACAGAGTCCAGACAGAGTCCAGACAGAGTCCAGACAGAGTCCAGAGTCCAGACAGAGACCAGACAGAGTCCAGACAGAGTCCAGAGTCCAGACAGAGTCCAGACAGAGTCCAGAGTCCAGACAGAGTCCAGACAGAGTCCAGAGTCCAGACAGAGTTCAGACAGAGTCCAGAGTCCAGACAGAGTCCAGAGTCCAGACAGAGTCCAGACAGAGTCCAGAGTCCAGACAGAGTCCAGAGTCCAGACAGAGTCCAGACAGAGTCCAGACAGAGTCCAAAGTCCAGACAGAGTCCAGAGTCCAGACAGAGTCCAGAGTCCAGACAGAGTCCAGACAGAGTCCAGAGTCCAGACAGAGTCCAGAGTCCAGAGTCCAGACAGAGTCCAGAGTCCAGAGTCCAGAGTCCAGAGTCCAGACAGAGTCCAGAGTCCAGACAGAGTCCAGACAGAGTCCAGAGTCCAGAGTCCAGACAGAGTCCAGAGTCCAGACAGAGTCCAGAGTCCAGACAGAGTCCAGACAGAGTCCAGAGTCCAGAGTCCAGACAGAGTCCAGAGTCCAGACAGAGTCCAGAGTCCAGACATAGTCCAGAGTCCAGACAGAGTCCAGACAGAGTCCAGACAGAGTCCAGACAGAGTCCAGAAAGAGTCCAGACAGAGTCCAGACAGAGTCCAGAGTCCAGACAGAGTCCAGAGTCCAGACAGAGTCCAGACAGAGTCCAGAGTCCAGACAGAGTCCAGACAGAGTCCAGAGTCCAGACAGAGTCCAGAGTCCAGACAGAGTCCAGACAGAGTCCAGACAGAGTCCAGAGTCCAGAGTCCAGACAGAGTCCAGACAGAGTCCAGACAGAGTCCAGAGTCCAGACAGAGTCCAGACAGAGTCCAGACAGAGTCCAGAGTCCAGAGTCCAGACAGAGTCCAGACAGAGTCCAGACAGAGTCCAGACAGAGTCCAGACAGAGTCCAGACAGAGTCCAGAGTCCAGAGTCCAGACAGAGTCCAGAGTCCAGACAGAGTCCAGACAGAGTCCAGAGTCCAGACAGAGTCCAGACAGAGTCCAGAGTCCAGAGTCCAGACAGAGTCCAGAGTCCAGACAGAGTCCAGACAGAGTCCAGAGTCCAGAGTCCAGACAGAGTCCAGAGTCCAGACAGAGTCCAGACAGAGTCCAGAGTCCAGAGTCCAGACAGAGTCCAGAGTCCAGAGTCCAGACAGAGTCCAGAGTCCAGACAGAGTCCAGACAGAGTCCAGACAGAGTCCAGAGTCCAGAGTCCAGACAGAGTCCAGACAGAGTCCAGAGTCCAGACAGAGTCCAGAGTCCAGACAGAGTCCAGACAGAGTCCAGAGTCCAGACAGAGTCCAGACAGAGTCCAGAGTCCAGAGTCCAGACAGAGTCCAGAGTCCAGACAGAGTCTAGACAGAGTCCAGACAGAGTCCAGACAGAGTCCAGACAGAGTCCAGAGTCCAGACAGAGTCCAGAGTCCAGACAGAGTCCACAGTCCAGACAGAGTCCAGACAGAGTCCAGACAGAGTCCAGACAGAGTCCAGAGTCCAGACAGAGTCCAGAGTCCAGACAGAGTCCAGAGTCCAGACAGAGTCCAGAGTCCAGAGTCCAGCCAGAGTCCAGAGTCCAGACAGAGTCCAGAGTCCAGACAGAGTCCAGAGACCAGACAGAGTCCAGAGTCCAGACAGAGTCCAGACAGAGTCCAGAGTCCAGACAGAGTCCAGAGTCCAGACAGAGTCCAGAGTCCAGACAGAGTCCAGACAGAGTCCAGAGTCCAGAGTCCAGACAGAGTCCAGAGTCCAGACAGAGTCCAGAGTCCAGACAGAGTCCAGACAGAATCCAGAGTCCAGACAGAGTCCAGACAGAGTCCAGAGTCCAGACAGAGTCCAGACAGAGTCCAGAGTCCAGACAGAGTCCAGACAGAGTCCAGACAGAGTCCAGACAGAGTCCAGAGTCCAGAGTCCAGACAGAGTCCAGACAGAGTCCAGACAGAGTCCAGAGTCCAGAGTCCAGACAGAGTCCAGACAGAGTCCAGACAGAGTCCAGAGTCCAGACAGAGTCCAGAGTCCAGAGTCCAGACAGAGTCCAGAGTCCAGACAGAGTCCAGAGTCCAGACAGAGTCTAGAGTCCAGAGTCCAGACAGAGTCCAGAGTCCAGACAGAGTCCAGACAGAGTCCAGACAGAGTCCAGAGTCCAGACAGAGTCCAGACAGAGTCCAGACAGAGTCCAGAGTCCAGACAGAGTCCAGAGTCCAGACAGAGTCCAGACAGAGTCCAGAGTCCAGACAGAGTCCAGACAGAGTCCAGAGTCCAGACAGAGTCCAGAGTCCAGACAGAGTCCAGAGTCCAGACAGAGTCCAGACAGAGTCCAGAGTCCAGACAGAGTCCAGACAGAGTCCAGAGTCCAGACAGAGTCCAGACAGAGTCCAGACAGAGTCCAGACAGAGTCCAGAGTCCAGAGTCCAGACAGAGTCCAGAGTCCAGACAGAGTCCAGAGTCCAGACAGAGTCCAGAGTCCAGACAGAGTCCAGACAGAGTCCAGACAGAGTCCAGACAGAGTCCAGACAGAGTCCAGAGTCCAGACAGAGTCCAGAGTCAGAGTCCAGACAGAGTCCAGAGTCCAGACAGAGTCCAGAGTCCAGACAGAGTCCAGAGTCCAGACAGAGTCCAGACAGAGTCCAGACAGAGTCCAGAGTCCAGAGTCCAGACAGAGTCCAGAGTCCAGAGTCCAGAGTCCAGACAGAGTCCAGACAGAGTCCAGAGTCCAGAGTCCAGACAGAGTCCAGACAGAGTCCAGAGTCCAGACAGAGTCCAGAGTCCAGAGTCCAGACAGAGTCCAGAGTCCAGACAGAGTCCAGATTCCAGAATCCAGACAGAGTCCAGAGTCCAGACAGAGTCCAGAGTCCAGACAGAGTCCAGAGTCCAGAGTCCAGACAGAGTCCAGAGTCCAGACAGAGTCCAGAGTCCAGACAGAGTCCAGACAGAGTCCAGAGTCCAGACAGAGTCCAGAGTCCAGACAGAGTCCAGACAGAGTCCAGAGTCCAGACAGAGTCCAGACAGAGTCCAGACAGAGTCCAGAGTCCAGACAGAGTCCAGAGTCCAGACAGAGTCCAGACAGAGTCCAGAGTCCAGAGTCCAGACAGAGTCCAGAGTCCAGACAGAGTCCAGAGTCCAGACAGAGTCCAGAGTCCAGACAGAGTCCAGAGTCCAGACAGAGTCCAGACAGAGTCCAGACAGAGTCCAGAGTCCAGACAGAGTCCAGACAGAGTCCAGACAGAGTCCAGAGTCCAGAGTCCAGACAGAGTCCAGACAGAGTCCAGAGTCCAGACAGAGTCCAGAGTCCAGACAGAGTCCAGACAGAGTCCAGAGTCCAGACAGAGTCCAGAGTCAGAGTCCAGACAGAGTCCAGAGTCCAGACAGAGTCCAGACAGAGTCCAGAGTCCAGACAGAGTCCAGAGTCCAGACAGAGTCCAGAGTCCAGAGTCCAGACAGAGTCCAGAGTCCAGAGTCCAGAGTCCAGAGTCCAGAGTCCAGACAGAGTCCAGAGTCCAGACAGAGTCCAGACAGAGTCCAGAGTCCAGAGTCCAGACAGAGTCCAGAGTCCAGAGTCCAGACAGAGTCCAGAGTCCAGACAGAGTCCAGACAGAGTCCAGACAGAGTCCAGAGTCCAGACAGAGTCCAGACAGAGTCCAGAGTCCAGACAGAGTCCAGACAGAGTCCAGAGTCCAGAGTCCAGACAGAGTCCAGACAGAGTCCAGACAGAGTCCAGAGTCCAGACAGAGTCCAGACAGAGTCCAGACAGAGTCCAGACAGAGTCCAGAGTCCAGAGTCCAGACAGAGTCCAGAGTCCAGACAGAGTCCAGACAGAGTCCAGACAGAGTCCAGAGTCCAGACAGAGTCCAGAGTCCAGACAGAGTCCAGACAGAGTCCAGAGTCCAGAGTCCAGACAGAGTCCAGAGTCCAGACAGAGTCCAGAGTCCAGACAGAGTCCAGAGTCCAGACAGAGTCCAGACAGAGTCCAGACAGAGTCCAGAGTCCAGACAGAGTCCAGACAGAGTCCAGAGTCCAGAGTCCAGACAGAGTCCAGACAGAGTCCAGAGTCCAGAGTCCAGACAGAGTCCAGAGTCCAGACAGAGTCCAGAGTCCAGACAGAGTCCAGAGTCCAGAGTCCAGACAGAGTCCAGAGTCCAGACAGAGTCCAGACAGAGTCCAGAGTCCAGAGTCCAGACAGAGTCCAGACAGAGTCCAGAGTCCAGACAGAGTCCAGAGTCCAGAGTCCAGACAGAGTCCAGAGTCCAGAGTCCAGAGTCCAGAGTCCAGACAGAGTCCAGAGTCCAGACAGAGTCCAGACAGAGTCCAGAGTCCAGAGTCCAGACAGAGTCCAGAGTCCAGAGTCCAGACAGAGTCCAGAGTCCAGACAGAGTCCAGACAGAGTCCAGAGTCCAGAGTCCAGACAGAGTCCAGACAGAGTCCAGAGTCCAGACAGAGTCCAGACAGAGTCCAGAGTCCAGAGTCCAGACAGAGTCCAGACAGAGTCCAGACAGAGTCCAGAGTCCAGACAGAGTCCAGACAGAGTCCAGACAGAGTCCAGAGTCCAGAGTCCAGACAGAGTCCAGAGTCCAGACAGAGTCCAGAGTCCAGACAGAGTCCAGACAGAGTCCAGAGTCCAGACAGAGTCCAGACAGAGTCCAGACAGAGTCCAGAGTCCAGACAGAGTCCAGAGTCCAGACAGAGTCCAGACAGAGTCCAGACAGAGTCCAGAGTCCAGACAGAGTCCAGAGTCCAGACAGAGTCCAGACAGAGTCCAGAGTCCAGAGTCTAGAGTCCAGAGTCCAGACAGAGTCCAGAGTCCAGACAGAGTCCAGACAGAGTCCAGAGTCCAGACAGAGTCCAGACAGAGTCCAGACAGAGTCCAGAGTCCAGACAGAGTCCAGACAGAGTCCAGACAGAGTCCAAAGTCCAGACAGAGTCCAGACAGAGTCCAGAGTCCAGACAGAGTTCAGACAGAGTCCAGAGTCCAGACAGAGTCTAGAGTCCAGACAGAGTCCAGACAGAGTCCAGAGTCCAGACAGAGTCCAGAGTCCAGACAGAGTCCAGACAGAGTCCAAAGTCCAGACAGAGTCCAGAGTCCAGACAGAGTCCAGAGTCCAGACAGAGTCCAGACAGAGTCCAGAGTCCAGACAGAGTCCAGAGTCCAGACAGAGTCCAGAGTCCAGAGTCCAGAGTCCAGACAGAGTCCAGAGTCCAGACAGAGTCCAGACAGAGTCCAGAGTCCAGAGTCCAGACAGAGTCCAGAGTCCAGACAGAGTCCAGAGTCCAGACAGAGTCCAGACAGAGTCCAGAGTCCAGAGTCCAGACAGAGTCCAGAGTCCAGACAGAGTCCAGAGTCCAGACAGAGTCCAGAGTCCAGACATAGTCCAGAGTCCAGACAGAGTCCAGACAGAGTCCAGACAGAGTCCAGACAGAGTCCAGAAAGAGTCCAGACAGAGTCCAGACAGAGTCCAGAGTCCAGACAGAGTCCAGAGTCCAGACAGAGTCCAGACAGAGTCCAGAGTCCAGACAGAGTCCAGACAGAGTCCAGAGTCCAGACAGAGTCCAGACAGAGTCCAGAGTCCAGACAGAGTCCAGACAGAGTCCAGACAGAGTCCAGAGTCCAGAGTCCAGACAGAGTCCAGAGTCCAGAGTCCAGACAGAGTCCAGACAGAGTCCAGACAGAGTCCAGAGTCCAGAGTCCAGACAGAGTCCAGACAGAGTCCAGACAGAGTCCAGACAGAGTCCAGAGTCCAGAGTCCAGACAGAGTCCAGAGTCCAGACAGAGTCCAGACAGAGTCCAGAGTCCCGACAGAGTCCAGACAGAGTCCAAAGTCCAGACAGAGTCCAGACAGAGTCCAGAGTCCAGACAGAGTCCAGACAGAGTCCAGAGTCCAGAGTCCAGACAGAGTCCAGAGTCCAGACAGAGTCCAGACAGAGTCCAGAGTCCAGAGTCCAGACAGAGTCCAGAGTCCAGAGTCCAGACAGAGTCCAGAGTCCAGACAGAGTCCAGACAGAGTCCAGACAGAGTCCAGAGTCCAGAGTCCAGACAGAGTCCAGACAGAGTCCAGAGTCCAGACAGAGTCCAGAGTCCAGACAGAGTCCAGAGTCCAGACAGAGTCCAGACAGAGTCCAGAGTCCAGAGTCCAGACAGAGTCCAGAGTCCAGACAGAGTCCAGACAGAGTCCAGACAGAATCCAGACAGAGTCCAGAGTCCAGAGTCCAGACAGAGTCCAGAGTCCAGACAGAGTCCAGAGTCCAGACAGAGTCCACAGTCCAGACAGAGTCCAGACAGAGTCCAGACAGAGTCCAGACAGAGTCCAGAGTCCAGACAGAGTCCAGAGTCCAGACAGAGTCCAGAGTCCAGCCAGAGTCCAGAGTCCAGACAGAGTCCAGAGTCCAGACAGAGTCCAGAGTCCAGACAGAGTCCAGACAGAGTCCAGAGTCCAGACAGAGTCCAGACAGAGTCCAGAGTCCAGACAGAGTCCAGAGTCCAGACAGAGTCCAGACAGAGTCCAGAGTCCAGAGTCCAGACAGAGTCCAGAGTCCAGACAGAGTCCAGAGTCCAGACAGAGTCCAGACAGAGTCCAGAGTCCAGACAGAGTCCAGACAGAGTCCAGAGTCCAGACAGAGTCCAGACAGAGTCCAGAGTCCAGAGTCCAGACAGAGTCCAGACAGAGTCCAGACAGAGTCCAGACAGAGTCCAGAGTCCAGACAGAGTCCAGAGTCCAGACAGAGTCCAGAGTCCAGACAGAGTCCAGAGTCCAGACAGAGTCCAGAGTCCAGACAGAGTCCAGACAGAGTCCAGACAGAGTCCATACAGAGTCCAGAGTCCAGACAGAGTCCAGAGTCCAGAGTCCAGACAGAGTCCAGAGTCCAGACAGAGTCCAGAGTCCAGACAGAGTCCAGAGTCCAGACAGAGTCCAGACAGAGTCCAGACAGAGTCCAGAGTCCAGACAGAGTCCAGAGTCCAGAGTCCAGAGTCCAGACAGAGTCCAGACAGAGTCCAGAGTCCAGAGTCCAGACAGAGTCCAGAGTCCAGAGTCCAGACAGAGTCCAGAGTCCAGACAGAGTCCAGACAGAGTCCAGAGTCCAGACAGAGTCCAGAGTCCAGAGTCCAGACAGAGTCCAGAGTCCAGACAGAGTCCAGAGTCCAGACAGAGTCCAGAGTCCAGACAGAGTCCAGAGTCCAGACAGAGTCCAGACAGAGTCCAGAGTCCAGACAGAGTCCAGAGTCCAGACAGAGTCCAGACAGAGTCCAGAGTCCAGACAGAGTCCAGACAGAGTCCAGACAGAGTCCAGAGTCCAGACAGAGTCCAGAGTCCAGACAGAGTCCAGACAGAGTCCAGAGTCCAGAGTCCAGACATAGTCCAGAGTCCAGACAGAGTCCAGAGTCCAGACAGAGTCCAGAGTCCAGACAGAGTCCAGACAGAGTCCAGACAGAGTCCAGAGTCCAGACAGAGTCCAGACAGAGTCCAGAGTCCAGACAGAGTCCAGACAGAGTCCAGACAGAGTCCAGACAGAGTCCAGAGTCCAGACAGAGTCCAGACAGAGTCCAGAGTCCAGACAGAGTCCAGACAGAGTCCAGACAGAGTCCAGACAGAGTCCAGAGTCCAGAGTCCAGACAGAGTCCAGACAGAGTCCAGAGTCCAGACAGAGTCCAGAGTCCAGAGTCCAGACAGAGTCCAGAGTCCAGACAGAGTCCAGAGTCCAGACAGAGTCTAGACTCCAGAGTCCAGACAGAGTCCAGAGTCCAGACAGAGTCCAGACAGAGTCCAGAGTCCAGACAGAGTCCAGACAGAGTCCAGACAGAGTCCAGAGTCCAGACAGAGTCCAGACAGAGTCCAGAGTCCAGACAGAGTCCAGAGTCCAGACAGAGTCCAGACAGAGTCCAGAGTCCAGACAGAGTCCAGAGTCCAGAGTCCAGACAGAGTCCAGAGTCCAGACAGAGTCCAGACAGAGTCCAGAGTCCAGACAGAGTCCAGAGTCCAGACAGAGTCCAGAGTCCAGACAGAGTCCAGAGTCCAGACAGAGTCCAGAGTCCAGACAGAGTCCAGACAGAGTCCAGAGTCCAGACAGAGTCCAGAGTCCAGACAGAGTCCAGAGTCCAGACAGAGTCCAGACAGAGTCCAGAGTCCAGACAGAGTCCAGACAGAGTCCAGACAGAGTCCAGAGTCCAGACAGAGTCCAGACAGAGTCCAGACAGAGTCCATACAGAGTCCAGAGTCCAGAGTCCAGACAGAGTCCAGAGTCCAGACAGAGTCCAGACAGAGTCCAGAGTCCAGACAGAGTCTAGAGTCCAGAGTCCAGACAGAGTCCAGAGTCCAGACAGAGTCCAGACAGAGTCCAGAGTCCAGACAGAGTCCAGAGTCCAGACAGAGTCCAGAGTCCAGACAGAGTCCAGACAGAGTCCAGACAGAGTCCAGACAGAGTCCAGACAGAGTCCAGAGTCCAGACAGAGTCCAGACAGAGTCCAGAGTCCAGACAGAGTCCAGAGTCCAGACAGAGTCCAGACAGAGTCCAGAGTCCAGACAGAGTCCAGACAGAGTCCAGACAGAGTCCAGACAGAGTCCAGAGTCCAGACAGAGTCCAGACAGAGTCCAGACAGAGTCCAGACAGAGTCCAGAGTCCAGAGTCCAGACAGAGTCCAGACAGAGTCCAGACAGAGTCCAGACAGAGTCCAGACAGAGTCCAGAGTCCAGACAGAGTCCAGAGTCCAGAGTCCAGAGTCCAGACAGAGTCCAGAGTCCAGAGTCCAGACAGAGTCCAGACAGAGTCCAGAGTCCAGAGTCCAGACAGAGTCCAGAGTCCAGAGTCCAGACAGAGTCCAGAGTCCAGAGTCCAGAGTCCAGACAGAGTCCAGAGTCCAGAGTCCAGAGTCCAGACAGAGTCCAGAGTCCAGAGTCCAGACAGAGTCCAGACAGAGTCCAGAGTCCAGACAGAGTCCAGAGTCCAGACAGAGTCCAGAGTCCAGACAGAGTCCAGAGTACAGACAGAGTCCAGAGTCCAGAGTCCAGACAGAGTCCAGAGTCCAGACAGAGTCCAGATTCCAGACAGAGTCCAGAGTCCAGACAGAGTCCAGAGTCCAGACAGAGTCCAGACAGAGTCCAGACAGAGTCCAGACAGTGTCCAGACAGAGTCCAGAGTCCAGACAGAGTCCAGACAGAGTCCAGACAGAGTCCAGACAGAGTCCAGAGTCCAGACAGAGTCCAGACAGAGTCCAGAGTCCAGACAGAGTCCAGACAGAGTCCAGACAGAGTCCAGACAGAGTCCAGAGTCCAGACAGAGTCCAGACAGAGTCCAGACAGAGTCCAGACAGAGTCCAGAGTCCAGAGTCCAGACAGAGTCCAGACAGAGTCCAGACAGAGTCCAGACAGAGTCCAGACAGAGTCCAGAGTCCAGACAGAGTCCAGAGTCCAGAGTCCAGAGTCCAGACAGAGTCCAGAGTCCAGAGTCCAGACAGAGTCCAGACAGAGTCCAGAGTCCAGAGTCCAGACAGAGTCCAGAGTCCAGAGTCCAGACAGAGTCCAGAGTCCAGAGTCCAGAGTCCAGACAGAGTCCAGAGTCCAGAGTCCAGAGTCCAGACAGAGTCCAGAGTCCAGAGTCCAGACAGAGTCCAGACAGAGTCCAGAGTCCAGACAGAGTCCAGAGTCCAGACAGAGTCCAGAGTCCAGACAGAGTCCAGAGTACAGACAGAGTCCAGAGTCCAGAGTCCAGACAGAGTCCAGAGTCCAGACAGAGTCCAGATTCCAGACAGAGTCCAGAGTCCAGACAGAGTCCAGAGTCCAGACAGAGTCCAGACAGAGTCCAGACAGAGTCCAGACAGTGTCCAGACAGAGTCCAGAGTCCAGACAGAGTCCAGACAGAGTCCAGAGTCCAGAGTCCAGACAGAGTCCAGAGTCCAGACAGAGTCCAGAGTCCAGACAGAGTCTAGAGTCCAGAGTCCAGACAGAGTCCAGAGTCCAGACAGAGTCCAGACAGAGTCCAGAGTCCAGACAGAGTCCAGACAGAGTCCAGACAGAGTCCAGAGTCCAGACAGAGTCCAGACAGAGTCCAGACAGAGTCCAGAGTCCAGACAGAGTCCAGAGTCCAGACAGAGTCCAGAGTCCAGACAGAGTCCAGAGTCCAGACAGAGTCCAGACAGAGTCCAGAGTCCAGACAGAGTCCAGAGTCCAGACAGAGTCCAGACAGAGTCCAGAGTCCAGACAGAGTCCAGACAGAGTCCAGACAGAGTCCAGAGTCCAGACAGAGTCCAGAGTCCAGACAGAGTCCAGACAGAGTCCAGAGTCCAGACAGAGTCCAGAGTCCAGACAGAGTCCAGACAGAGTCCAGAGTCCAGAGTCCAGACAGAGTCCAGAGTCCAGACAGAGTCCAGAGTCCAGACAGAGTCTAGAGTCCAGAGTCCAGACAGAGTCCAGAGTCCAGACAGAGTCCAGACAGAGTCCAGAGTCCAGACAGAGTCCAGACAGAGTCCAGAGTCCAGAGTCCAGACAGAGTCCAGAGTCCAGACAGAGTCCAGACAGAGTCCAGAGTCCAGACAGAGTCCAGACAGAGTCCAGACAGAGTCCAGAGTCCAGACAGAGTCCAGAGTCCAGACAGAGTCCAGACAGAGTCCAGAGTCCAGACAGAGTCCAGACAGAGTCCAGAGTCCAGACAGAGTCCAGAGTCCAGACAGAGTCCAGACAGAGTCCAGAGTCCAGACAGAGTCCAGACAGAGTCCAGAGTCCAGACAGAGTCCAGAGTCCAGACAGAGTCCAGACAGAGTCCAGAGTCCAGACAGAGTCCAGACAGAGTCCAGACAGAGTCCAGAGTCCAGACAGAGTCCAGAGTCCAGACAGAGTCCAGACAGAGTCCAGAGTCCAGACAGAGTCCAGACAGAGTCCAGACAGAGTCCAGACAGAGTCCAGAGTCCAGACAGAGTCCAGAGTCCAGAGTCCAGACAGAGTCCAGAGTCCAGACAGAGTCCAGAGTCCAGACAGAGTCTAGAGTCCAGAGTCCAGACAGAGTCCAGAGTCCAGACAGAGTCCAGACAGAGTCCAGAGTCCAGACAGAGTCCAGACAGAGTCCAGACAGAGTCCAGAGTCCAGACAGAGTCCAGACAGAGTCCAGACAGAGTCCAGAGTCCAGACAGAATCCAGAGTCCAGACAGAGTCCAGAGTCCAGACAGGGTCCAGACAGAGTCCAGAGTCCAGACAGAGTCCAGAGTCCAGACAGAGTCCAGACAGAGTCCAGAGTCCAGACAGAGTCCAGAGTCCAGACAGAGTCCAGACAGAGTCCAGAGTCCAGACAGAGTCCAGACAGAGTCCAGACAGAGTCCAGAGTCCAGACAGAGTCCAGACAGAGTCCAGACAGAGTCCAGACAGAGTCCAGAGTCCAGAGTCCAGACAGAGTCAGAGTCCAGACAGAGTCCAGACAGAGTCCAGAGTCCAGACAGAGTCCAGACAGAGTCCAGACAGAGTCCAGACAGAGTCCAGAGTCCAGACAGAGTCCAGAGTCCAGAGTCCAGACAGAGTCCAGAGTCCAGAGTCCAGAGTCCAGACAGAGTCCAGAGTCCAGAGTCCAGACAGAGTCCAGACAGAGTCCAGAGTCCAGAGTCCAGACAGAGTCCAGAGTCCAGAGTCCAGACAGAGTCCAGAGTCCAGAGTCCAGAGTCCAGACAGAGTCCAGACAGAGTCCAGAGTCCAGACAGAGTCCAGAGTCCAGAGTCCAGACAGAGTCCAGACAGAGTCCAGAGTCCAGACAGAGTCCAGAGTCCAGAGTCCAGACAGAGTCCAGAGTCCAGACAGAGTCCAGAGTCCAGACAGAGTCCAGAGTCCAGACAGAGTCCAGAGTCCAGACAGAGTCCAGACAGAGTCCAGACAGAGTCCAGAGTCCAGACAGAGTCCAGAGTCCAGACAGAGTCCAGAGTCCAGACAGAGTCCAGACAGAGTCCAGAGTCCAGACAGAGTCCAGAGTCCAGACAGAGTCCAGACAGAGTCCAGACAGAGTCCAGAGTCCAGACAGAGTCCAGAGTCCAGACAGAGTCCAGACAGAGTCCAGAGTCCAGACAGAGTCCAGAGTCCAGACAGAGTCCAGACAGAGTCCAGAGTCCAGAGTCCAGACAGAGTCCAGAGTCCAGACAGAGTCCAGAGTCCAGACAGAGTCTAGAGTCCAGAGTCCAGACAGAGTCCAGAGTCCAGACAGAGTCCAGACAGAGTCCAGAGTCCAGACAGAGTCCAGACAGAGTCCAGAGTCCAGAGTCCAGACAGAGTCCAGAGTCCAGACAGAGTCCAGACAGAGTCCAGAGTCCAGACAGAGTCCAGACAGAGTCCAGACAGAGTCCAGAGTCCAGACAGAGTCCAGAGTCCAGACAGAGTCCAGACAGAGTCCAGAGTCCAGACAGAGTCCAGACAGAGTCCAGAGTCCAGACAGAGTCCAGAGTCCAGACAGAGTCCAGACAGAGTCCAGAGTCCAGACAGAGTCCAGACAGAGTCCAGAGTCCAGACAGAGTCCAGAGTCCAGACAGAGTCCAGACAGAGTCCAGAGTCCAGACAGAGTCCAGACAGAGTCCAGACAGAGTCCAGAGTCCAGACAGAGTCCAGAGTCCAGACAGAGTCCAGACAGAGTCCAGAGTCCAGACAGAGTCCAGACAGAGTCCAGACAGAGTCCAGACAGAGTCCAGAGTCCAGACAGAGTCCAGAGTCCAGAGTCCAGACAGAGTCCAGAGTCCAGACAGAGTCCAGAGTCCAGACAGAGTCTAGAGTCCAGAGTCCAGACAGAGTCCAGAGTCCAGACAGAGTCCAGACAGAGTCCAGAGTCCAGACAGAGTCCAGACAGAGTCCAGACAGAGTCCAGAGTCCAGACAGAGTCCAGACAGAGTCCAGACAGAGTCCAGAGTCCAGACAGAATCCAGAGTCCAGACAGAGTCCAGAGTCCAGACAGGGTCCAGACAGAGTCCAGAGTCCAGACAGAGTCCAGAGTCCAGACAGAGTCCAGACAGAGTCCAGAGTCCAGACAGAGTCCAGAGTCCAGACAGAGTCCAGACAGAGTCCAGAGTCCAGACAGAGTCCAGACAGAGTCCAGACAGAGTCCAGAGTCCAGACAGAGTCCAGACAGAGTCCAGACAGAGTCCAGACAGAGTCCAGAGTCCAGAGTCCAGACAGAGTCCAGAGTCCAGACAGAGTCCAGACAGAGTCCAGAGTCCAGACAGAGTCCAGACAGAGTCCAGACAGAGTCCAGAGTCCAGACAGAGTCCAGAGTCCAGAGTCCAGACAGAGTCCAGAGTCCAGAGTCCAGAGTCCAGACAGAGTCCAGAGTCCAGAGTCCAGACAGAGTCCAGACAGAGTCCAGAGTCCAGAGTCCAGACAGAGTCCAGAGTCCAGAGTCCAGACAGAGTCCAGAGTCCAGAGTCCAGAGTCCAGACAGAGTCCAGACAGAGTCCAGAGTCCAGACAGAGTCCAGAGTCCAGAGTCCAGACAGAGTCCAGACAGAGTCCAGAGTCCAGACAGAGTCCAGAGTCCAGAGTCCAGACAGAGTCCAGAGTCCAGACAGAGTCCAGAGTACAGACAGAGTCCAGAGTCCAGAGTCCAGACAGAGTCCAGAGTCCAGACAGAGTCCAGAGTCCAGACAGAGTCCAGAGTCCAGACAGAGTCCAGAGTCCAGACAGAGTCCAGACAGAGTCCAGACAGAGTCCAGAGTCCAGACAGAGTCCAGAGTCCAGAGTCCAGACAGAGTCCAGAGTCCAGAGTCCAGAGTCCAGACAGAGTCCAGACAGAGTCCAGAGTCCAGACAGAGTCCAGAGTCCAGACAGAGTCCAGACAGAGTCCAGAGTCCAGAGTCCAGACAGAGTCCAGAGTCCAGACAGAGTCCAGAGTCCAGACAGAGTCCAGAGTCCAGACAGAGTCCAGAGTCCAGACAGAGTCCAGACAGAGTCCAGAGTCCAGACAGAGTCCAGAGTCCAGACAGAGTCCAGACAGAGTCCAGAGTCCAGACAGAGTCCAGACAGAGTCCAGACAGAGTCCAGAGTCCAGACAGAGTCCAGACAGAGTCCAGACAGAGTCCAGAGTCCAGACAGAGTCCAGACAGAGTCCAGACAGAGTCCAGAGTCCAGACAGAGTCCAGACAGAGTCCAGACAGAGTCCAGACAGAGTCCAGAGTCCAGACAGAGTCCAGACAGAGTCCAGAGTCCAGACAGAGTCCAGACAGAGTCCAGAGTCCAGACAGAGTCCAGACAGAGTCCAGACAGAGTCCAGAGTCCAGACAGAGTCCAGACAGAGTCCAGAATCCAGACAGAGTCCAGACAAGGTCCAGAGTCGAGACAGAGTCCAGAGTCCAGACAGAGTCCAGAGTCCAGACAGAGTCCAGACAGAGTCCAGACAGAGTCCCAGAGTCCAGACAGAGTCCAGAGTCCAGACAGAGTCCAGAGTCCAGACAGAGTCCAGAGTCCAGACAGAGTCCAGACAGAGTCCAGACAGAGTCCAGAGTCCAGACAGAGTCCAGACAGAGTCCAGAGTCCAGACAGAGTCCAGAGTCCAGACAGAGTCCAGACAGAGTCCAGACAGAGTCCAGACAGAGTCCAGAGTCCAGACAGAGTCCAGACAGAGTCCAGACAGAGTCCAGAGTCCAGACAGAGTCCAGAGTCCAGACAGAGTCCAGACAGAGTCCAGAGTCCAGACAGAGTCCAGACAGAGTCCAGACAGAGTCCAGAGTCCAGAGTCCAGACAGAGTCCAGACAGAGTCCAGAGTCCAGACAGAGTCCAGACAGAGTCCAGACAGAGTCCAGACAGAGTCCAGACAGAGTCCAGAGTCCAGACAGAGTCCAGACAGAGTCCAGAGTCCAGACAGAGTCCAGACAGAGTCCAGACAGAGTCCAGACAGAGTCCAGAGTCCAGACAGAGTCCAGGCAGTGTCCAGACAGAGTCCAGAGTCCAGACAGAGTCCAGAGTCCAGACAGAGTCCAGACAGTGTCCAGACAGAGTCCAGAGTCCAGACAGAGTCCAGAGTCCAGACAGAGTCCAGACAGAGTCCAGCACTGATTAACTTCTACCAGGCTCATGTTTATTTTCTTGCAGTGGGAAACGAACGCCAAAACGAGAGACAACTGGACATTCCTGCGACCGTGAACCAATATAGAGCCTACAAACATTCTGCCTGTATGTTGGAAATGCAATCCATTTTGTTGTGGGCCTGAGTGGGTTCTGATAGACGCTATCCACTTGCACATGGAGGGCCCCCTCATGCCCTCGCTGGAGACATTTGCAACCGGTGTCAAGGCCCAATAAATCATCATGTATCAAAGAGGCCATGTAACGCTTTCTACATTTCAACATATGTGGAATCAGAACATGTCTGTCATCGATGTGCGCTGTTCTCAGGGAAAACCTTTTTTTTCCTCTTTCCTCTGAAGGCCGTTCCCACTGTAATGTGGACCATATGGTGTGTTGGTCTGGGAGGCTCCTACCTGCCCCAGGATACTCCCAGACGAGGTGGACACGGTCATCCTCCGCACCGATGACAGAGTGAGCTCTGGGAAACTACGTGGATAACGATCGAGCGAATGGCAAAATGAACAAAAGGTCAAATAGGACTAAAACGGTCTACTTATTACATTTTCTACTTTTTGTACAAAAGTACTGATTTGACCAATTTTGATTTTGTTTACTGTGTTTCAGTTTTTGGTTAGCTGATTTTAAAGGTAGAATATGTAGTACTGTCAAAACAGCAACCTCTAGGTAAAAGAGCTCCACTTGGTATTTACAAAAGGAAAGGTCACTTTAAGAATAGTATAGTATAACTTGAGATTGTATAATATAGCATTGTATAGCAGTGTACATAAAGACCCAGTGCCTCATCCGTAGCTAACAGTGTACTGCACTATCACAGGACCTAGCATGTCTTACCATGCTCTGTAAAAACTCATGTACAGATACCGATATGCCCTACTTTGTTTACTTGTATTATTTGATGACTTGTATTATTGCACAATGTCGTTCTTATTGCACAATGTTGTTCTATTGGATTCTTATTATATTATTATTATTGTACTATGCACAATCGTTGCGGGCAAGACCCCCCGCATTTCATTGTATACTTGTATGCCGTGACAAATAAAACTCTTGACTTGACTTGACTATTGCAGTTTGTTTACATTTTGAGCGGTCAGGGGAATAGTTAACTCAGGGGAATAGGTAACTTTTTACTGATTATTTTTTAAATCAAGTGTCAGATTGACTGCAGAGTTCCAAAGATTTTTTTCTTTTTGCATTTTTATCAGTGCAGTGCCTTTTAAAAGATCATGTGCACCAAACAAGCGGCGATTCTGTTAATTTGCATCAAACGAGACAAAGCTGTAAGCCAGGTCCCAGGATTAACCCATTCATCTTAATGTTTCAAATGGCTCTCGCTGTTATCCTGAGGTTTTAGGTTCCTGAAGCGACTGATCCTGCCCTCTCTCTGGCCATATATCTCCCTCTGGAAGCCGTCTCTTCCAGCCCACTCTGTGTTTAACTCTGTGGGCTCCTTTGTATCTTTTGGTTTTAGCTACTTTTTTAAATGAGCATCATGGCCTCTCCCCTTCCCCCCTTTCCCCCAAAAGAAAGAAAGAAAAGCCAGGCGGTCGTTCCCAAACCACTTAGGAATCTCCGTTTGTCATCTTGAGACTTTTGCTGAGCGAGACTCGTAGAAATGTACTTTCTATCTATCGAGGATTTGTTAATAAAGTATCCTCCTTCTTGTGTTTCTAAATTCCAAACAGTTTACACTCAGAACCTCTTCTTCTAAATATAGATGGTAGGTCTGCTGCCCCATCAGGATTGTGAATCTGAAAAGAATGACAAAATGGCACTCATTACTACCCGCAGTAGTAGCTGCTGTAGCCTCTTAAGTAAAGGACATTTGACCTTTTGACCCTAATGTAGTGTTGTGTAAGACAACTGCCTTCAGATGGAAGTTGTAGAGTTTAAGAAACAGAGTGTTTTATCTCTTATCTCTCTGGTGTGACATGAGGTTGAGGTGGGACTCGTAAAACACAAAGATAATAGAGTGATGTTGTTTTGCCTTGAAGGGAATAAACTTTAAACACCAAAACCCTCAATTCAAACATAAGCCAACAAGTACTACAACACCACAAAAGTAAAAAACAAAACAAAAAACATTGATTCACGTCTTAATATAAGGATTAGTGTTTTTTCTTTTATTCTTTTTTTTTATTTGATGTATTCTGTGGCTGTAGAAGTTACGTTACTTAGGTAATGTTTCCATCTACAAATACAACTCTTCAACGATGTGTAATATGACACATGTATGTTATCACATTTTATTTGATGTAAATCTTTATGTTTCACTTCCTCCGGTCTCTAACATCCCAGGTCAACACAATAACTAATAACTTGACCTCCACTCTGTCTGCAGCAGGTCTGTGTTCTAACATCACAGGTCAACACAATAACTAATAACTTGACCTCCACTCTGCAGCAGGTCTCTGTTCTAACATCACAGGTCAACACAATAACTAATAACTTGACCTCCACTCTGCAGCAGGTCTGTGTTCTAACATCACAGGTCAACACAATAACTAATAACTTGACCTCCACTCTGCAGCAGGTCTCTGTTCTAACATCACAGGTCAACACAATAACTAATAACTTGACCTCCACTCTGTCTGCAGCTCTGTGTTCTAACATCCCAGGTCAACACAATAACTAATAACTTGACCTCCACTCTGTCTGCAGCAGGTCTGTGTTCTAACATCACAGGTCAACACAATAACTAATAACTTGACCTCCACTCTGCAGCAGCTCTGTGTTCTAACATCACAGGTCAACACAATAACTAATAACTTGACCTCCACTCTGCAGCAGCTCTGTGTTCTAACATCACAGGTCAACACAATAACTAATAACTTGACCTCCACTCTGCAGCTCTGTGTTCTAACATCACAGGTCAACACAATAACTAATAACTTGACCTCCACTCTGCAGCAGGTCTGTGTTCTAACATCCCAGGTCAACACAATAACTAATAACTAGACCTCCACTCTGTCTGCAGCAGCTCTGTGTTCTAACATCACAGGTCAACACAATAACTAATAACTTGACCTCCACTCTGTCTGCAGCAGCTCTGTGTTCTAACATCACAGGTCAACACAATAACTAATAACTTGACCTCCACTCTGTCTGCAGCTCTGTGTTCTAACATCACAGGTCAACACAATAACTAATAACTTGACCTCCACTCTGTCTGCAGCTCTCTGTTCTAACATCACAGGTCAACACAATAACTAATAACTTGACCTCCACTCTGCAGCAGGTCTGTGTTCTAACATCACAGGTCAACACAATAACTAATAACTTGACCTCCACTCTGCAGCAGCTCTGTGTTCTAACATCACAGGTCAACACAATAACTAATAACTTGACCTCCACTCTGTCTGCAGCAGGTCTGTGTTCTAACATCACAGGTCAACACAATAACTAATAACTTGACCTCCACTCTGCAGCAGGTCTGTGTTCTAACATCACAGGTCAACACAATAACTAATAACTTGACCTCCACTCTGCAGCAGGTCTGTGTTCTAACATCACAGGTCAACACAATAACTAATAACTTGACCTCCACTCTGTCTGCAGCAGGTCTGTGTTCTAACATCACAGGTCAACACAATAACTAATAACTTGACCTCCACTCTGTCTGCAGCAGGTCTGTGTTCTAACATCACAGGTCAACACAATAACTAATAACTTGACCTCCACTCTGCAGCAGGTCTGTGTTCTAACATCACAGGTCAACACAATAACTCATAACTTGACCTCCACTCTGCAGCAGGTCTGTGTTCTAACATCACAGGTCAACACAATAACTAATAACTTGACCTCCACTCTGTCTGCAGCAGGTCTGTGTTCTAACATCACAGGTCAACACAATAACTAATAACTTGACCTCCACTCTGTCTGCAGCAGGTCTGTGTTCTAACATCACAGGTCAACACAATAACTAATAACTTGACCTCCACTCTGTCTGCAGCAGGTCTGTGTTCTAACATCCCAGGTCAACACAATAACTAATAACTTGACCTCCACTCTGTCTGCAGGTCTCTGTTCTAACATCCCAGGTCAACACAATAACTAATAACTTGACCTCCACTCTGTCTGCAGGTCTGTGTTCTAACATCACAGGTCAACACAATAACTAATAACTTGACCTCCACTCTGTCTGCAGGTCTGTGTTCTAACATCACAGGTCAACACAATAACTAATAACTTGACCTCCACTCTGCAGCAGGTCTGTGTTCTAACATCACAGGTCAACACAATAACTAATAACTTGACCTCCACTCTGTCTGCAGCAGGTCTGTGTTCTAACATCACAGGTCAACACAATAACTAATAACTTGACCTCCACTCTGTCTGCAGCAGGTCTCTGTTCTAACATCACAGGTCAACACAATAACTAATAACTTGACCTCCACTCTGTCTGCAGCAGCTCTGTTCTAACATCACAGGTCAACACAATAACTAATAACTTGACCTCCACTCTGTCTGCAGCAGCTCTGTGTTCTAACATCACAGGTCAACACAATAACTAATAACTTGACCTCCACTCTGCAGCAGGTCTGTGTTCTAACATCACAGGTCAACACAATAACTAATAACTTGACCTCCACTCTGCAGCTCTGTGTTCTAACATCACAGGTCAACACAATAACTAATAACTTGACCTCCACTCTGTCTGCAGCAGGTCTGTGTTCTAACATCACAGGTCAACACAATAACTAATAACTTGACCTCCACTCTGCAGCAGCTCTGTGTTCTAACATCACAGGTCAACACAATAACTAATAACTTGACCTCCACTCTGTCTGCAGGTCTGTGTTCTAACATCACAGGTCAACACAATAACTAATAACTTGACTTCCACTCTGTCTGCAGCAGCTCTGTTCTAACATCACAGGTCAACACAATAACGCATAACTTGACCTCCACTCTGTCTGCAGGTCTGTGTTCTAACATCACAGGTCAACACAATAACTAATAACTTGACCTCCACTCTGTCTGCAGGTCTGTGTTCTAACATCACAGGTCAACACAATAACTAATAACTTGACCTCCACTCTGTCTGCAGGTCTGTGTTCTAACATCACAGGTCAACACAATAACTAATAACTTGACCTCCACTCTGCAGCAGCTCTGTGTTCTAACATCCCAGGTCAACACAATAACTAATAACTTGACCTCCACTCTGTCTGCAGGTCTGTGTTCTAACATCACAGGTCAACACAATAACTAATAACTTGACCTCCACTCTGTCTGCAGGTCTGTGTTCTAACATCACAGGTCAACACAATAACTAATAACTTGACCTCCACTCTGCAGCAGCTCTGTGTTCTAACATCCCAGGTCAACACAATAACTAATAACTTGACCTCCACTCTGCAGCAGGTCTGTGTTCTAACATCACAGGTCAACACAATAACTAATAACTTGACCTCCACTCTGCAGCAGGTCTGTGTTCTAACATCACAGGTCAACACAATAACTAATAACTTGACCTCCACTCTGCAGCAGGTCTGTGTTCTAACATCACAGGTCAACACAATAACTAATAACTTGACCTCCACTCTGCAGCAGGTCTGTGTTCTAACATCACAGGTCAACACAATAACTAATAACTTGACCTCCACTCTGTCTGCAGCTCTGTGTTCTAACATCCCAGGTCAACACAATAACTAATAACTTGACCTCCACTCTGTCTGCAGCTCTGTGTTCTAACATCACAGGTCAACACAATAACTAATAACTTGACCTCCACTCTGTCTGCAGCTCTGTGTTCTAACATCACAGGTCAACACAATAACTAATAACTTGACCTCCACTCTGTCTGCAGCAGGTCTGTGTTCTAACATCACAGGTCAACACAATAACTAATAACTTGACCTCCACTCTGTCTGCAGGTCTGTGTTCTAACATCACAGGTCAACACAATAACTAATAACTTGACCTCCACTCTGCAGCTCTGTGTTCTAACATCCCAGGTCAACACAATAACTAATAACTTGACCTCCACTCTGTCTGCAGCAGGTCTGTGTTCTAACATCACAGGTCAACACAATAACTAATAACTTGACCTCCACTCTGCAGCAGCTCTGTTCTAACATCACAGGTCAACACAATAACTAATAACTTGACCTCCACTCTGCAGCTCTCTGTTCTAACATCCCAGGTCAACACAATAACTAATAACTTGACCTCCACTCTGCAGCAGCTCTCTGTTCTAACATCCCAGGTCAACACAATAACTAATAACTTGACCTCCACTCTGTCTGCAGCTCTGTGTTCTAACATCACAGGTCAACACAATAACTAATAACTTGACCTCCACTCTGCAGCAGGTCTGTGTTCTAACATCACAGGTCAACACAATAACTAATAACTTGACCTCCACTCTGCAGCAGGTCTGTGTTCTAACATCACAGGTCAACACAATAACTAATAACTTGACCTCCACTCTGCAGCAGGTCTGTGTTCTAACATCACAGGTCAACACAATAACTATTAACTTGACCTCCACTCTGTCTGCAGCTCTGTGTTCTAACATCACAGGTCAACACAATAACTAATAACTTGACCTCCACTCTGCAGCTCTGTGTTCTAACATCACAGGTCAACACAATAACTATTAACTTGACCTCCACTCTGTCTGCAGCTCTGTGTTCTAACATCCCAGGTCAACACAATAACTAATAACTTGACCTCCACTCTGTCTGCAGGTCTGTGTTCTAACATCACAGGTCAACACAATAACTAATAACTTGACCTCCACTCTGTCTGCAGCAGGTCTGTGTTCTAACATCACAGGTCAACACAATAACTAATAACTTGACCTCCACTCTGTCTGCAGCTCTGTGTTCTAACATCACAGGTCAACACAATAACTAATAACTTGACCTCCACTCTGTCTGCAGCAGGTCTGTGTTCTAACATCCCAGGTCAACACAATAACTAATAACTTGACCTCCACTCTGTCTGCAGCAGGTCTGTGTTCTAACATCACAGGTCAACACAATAACTAATAACTTGACCTCCACTCTGTCTGCAGCAGCTCTGTTCTAACATCACAGGTCAACACAATAACTAATAACTTGACCTCCACTCTGTCTGCAGGTCTGTGTTCTAACATCACAGGTCAACACAATAACTAATAACTTGACCTCCACTCTGCAGCAGGTCTGTGTTCTAACATCACAGGTCAACACAATAACTAATAACTTGACCTCCACTCTGCAGCAGCTCTCTGTTCTAACATCACAGGTCAACACAATAACTAATAACTTGACCTCCACTCTGTCTGCAGCAGCTCTGTGTTCTAACATCCCAGGTCAACACAATAACTAATAACTTGACCTCCACTCTGTCTGCAGCAGGTCTGTGTTCTAACATCACAGGTCAACACAATAACTAATAACTTGACCTCCACTCTGCAGCAGGTCTCTGTTCTAACATCACAGGTCAACACAATAACTAATAACTTGACCTCCACTCTGCAGCAGCAGGTCTGTGTTCTAACATCCCAGGTCAACACAATAACTAATAACTTGACCTCCACTCTGTCTGCAGCTCTGTGTTCTAACATCACAGGTCAACACAATAACTAATAACTTGACCTCCACTCTGTCTGCAGCAGGTCTGTGTTCTAACATCCCAGGTCAACACAATAACTAATAACTTGACCTCCACTCTGCAGCAGGTCTGTGTTCTAACATCACAGGTCAACACAATAACTAATAACTTGACCTCCACTCTGTCTGCAGCAGGTCTGTGTTCTAACATCACAGGTCAACACAATAACTAATAACTTGACCTCCACTCTGCAGCAGGTCTGTGTTCTAACATCACAGGTCAACACAATAACTAATAACTTGACCTCCACTCTGTCTGCAGCAGGTCTGTGTTCTAACATCACAGGTCAACACAATAACTAATAACTTGACCTCCACTCTGTCTGCAGCTCTGTTCTAACATCACAGGTCAACACAATAACTAATAACTTGACCTCCACTCTGTCTGCAGCAGCTCTGTGTTCTAACATCACAGGTCAACACAATAACTAATAACTTGACCTCCACTCTGTCTGCAGCAGCTCTCTGTTCTAACATCCCAGGTCAACACAATAACTAATAACTTGACCTCCACTCTGCAGCAGGTCTGTGTTCTAACATCACAGGTCAACACAATAACTAATAACTTGACCTCCACTCTGTCTGCAGCAGGTCTGTGTTCTAACATCACAGGTCAACACAATAACTAATAACTTGACCTCCACTCTGCAGCAGGTCTGTGTTCTAACATCACAGGTCAACACAATAACTAATAACTTGACCTCCACTCTGTCTGCAGCTCTGTTCTAACATCACAGGTCAACACAATAACTAATAACTTGACCTCCACTCTGTCTGCAGCAGCTCTGTGTTCTAACATCACAGGTCAACACAATAACTAATAACTTGACCTCCACTCTGTCTGCAGCAGCTCTCTGTTCTAACATCACAGGTCAACACAATAACTAATAACTTGACCTCCACTCTGTCTGCAGGTCTGTGTTCTAACATCACAGGTCAACACAATAACTAATAACTTGACCTCCACTCTGCAGCAGGTCTGTGTTCTAACATCACAGGTCAACACAATAACTAATAACTTGACCTCCACTCTGCAGCAGGTCTGTGTTCTAACATCACAGGTCAACACAATAACTAATAACTTGACCTCCACTCTGTCTGCAGGTCTGTGTTCTAACATCACAGGTCAACACAATAACTAATAACTTGACCTCCACTCTGTCTGCAGGTCTGTGTTCTAACATCACAGGTCAACACAATAACTAATAACTTGACCTCCACTCTGTCTGCAGGTCTGTGTTCTAACATCACAGGTCAACACAATAACTAATAACTTGACCTCCACTCTGCAGCAGCTCTGTGTTCTAACATCACAGGTCAACACAATAACTAATAACTTGACCTCCACTCTGTCTGCAGCAGGTCTGTGTTCTAACATCACAGGTCAACACAATAACTAATAACTTGACCTCCACTCTGCAGCAGGTCTGTGTTCTAACATCACAGGTCAACACAATAACTAATAACTTGACCTCCACTCTGCAGCAGGTCTGTGTTCTAACATCACAGGTCAACACAATAACTAATAACTTGACCTCCACTCTGTCTGCAGGTCTCTGTTCTAACATCCCAGGTCAACACAATAACTAATAACTTGACCTCCACTCTGTCTGCAGCTCTGTGTTCTAACATCACAGGTCAACACAATAACTAATAACTTGACCTCCACTCTGTCTGCAGGTCTCTGTTCTAACATCCCAGGTCAACACAATAACTAATAACTTGACCTCCACTCTGCAGCAGCTCTGTGTTCTAACATCCCAGGTCAACACAATAACTAATAACTTGACCTCCACTCTGCAGCAGGTCTGTGTTCTAACATCACAGGTCAACACAATAATTAATAACTTGACCTCCACTCTGTCTGCAGCAGCTCTGTGTTCTAACATCACAGGTCAACACAATAACTAATAACTTGACCTCCACTCTGTCTGCAGCTCTGTGTTCTAACATCACAGGTCAACACAATAACTAATAACTTGACCTCCACTCTGCAGCAGGTCTGTGTTCTAACATCCCAGGTCAACACAATAACTAATAACTTGACCTCCACTCTGCAGCAGCTCTCTGTTCTAACATCCCAGGTCAACACAATAACTAATAACTTGACCTCCACTCTGTCTGCAGGTCTGTGTTCTAACATCACAGGTCAACACAATAACTAATAACTTGACCTCCACTCTGCAGCAGGTCTGTGTTCTAACATCACAGGTCAACACAATAACTAATAACTTGACCTCCACTCTGCAGCAGGTCTGTGTTCTAACATCACAGGTCAACACAATAACTAATAACTTGACCTCCACTCTGCAGCAGGTCTGTGTTCTAACATCCCAGGTCAACACAATAACTAATAACTTGACCTCCACTCTGTCTGCAGGTCTGTGTTCTAACATCACAGGTCAACACAATAACTAATAACTTGACCTCCACTCTGCAGCAGCTCTGTGTTCTAACATCACAGGTCAACACAATAACTAATAACTTGACCTCCACTCTGTCTGCAGCTCTGTGTTCTAACATCACAGGTCAACACAATAACTAATAACTTGACCTCCACTCTGTCTGCAGGTCTGTGTTCTAACATCACAGGTCAACACAATAACTAATAACTTGACCTCCACTCTGTCTGCAGGTCTGTGTTCTAACATCACAGGTCAACACAATAACTAATAACTTGACCTCCACTCTGTCTGCAGCTCTGTGTTCTAACATCACAGGTCAACACAATAACTAATAACTTGACCTCCACTCTGTCTGCAGGTCTGTGTTCTAACATCACAGGTCAAAACAATAACTAATAACTTGACCTCCACTCTGTCTGCAGCTCTGTGTTCTAACATCACAGGTCAACACAATAACTAATAACTTGACCTCCACTCTGCAGCAGGTCTGTGTTCTAACATCACAGGTCAACACAATAACTAATAACTTGACCTCCACTCTGCAGCAGCAGGTCTGTGTTCTAACATCCCAGGTCAACACAATAACTAATAACTTGACCTCCACTCTGCAGCAGCTCTGTGTTCTAACATCCCAGGTCAACACAATAACTAATAACTTGACCTCCACTCTGTCTGCAGCAGGTCTGTGTTCTAACATCCCAGGTCAACACAATAACTAATAACTTGACCTCCACTCTGTCTACAGGTCTCTGTTCTAACATCACAGGTCAACACAATAACTAATAACTTGACCTCCACTCTGTCTGCAGGTCTGTGTTCTAACATCACAGGTCAACACAATAACTAATAACTTGACCTCCACTCTGTCTGCAGCAGGTCTGTGTTCTAACATCCCAGGTCAACACAATAACTAATAACTTGACCTCCACTCTGCAGCAGCTCTGTGTTCTAACATCACAGGTCAACACAATAACTAATAACTTGACCTCCACTCTGCAGCAGGTCTGTGTTCTAACATCCCAGGTCAACACAATAACTAATAACTTGACCTCCACTCTGTCTGCAGGTCTGTGTTCTAACATCCCAGGTCAACACAATAACTAATAACTTGACCTCCACTCTGTCTGCAGGTCTGTGTTCTAACATCACAGGTCAACACAATAACTAATAACTTGACCTCCACTCTGTCTGCAGGTCTCTGTTCTAACATCACAGGTCAACACAATAACTAATAACTTGACCTCCACTCTGCAGCAGCTCTGTGTTCTAACATCACAGGTCAACACAATAACTAATAACTTGACCTCCACTCTGCAGCAGCTCTGTGTTCTAACATCACAGGTCAACACAATAACTAATAACTTGACCTCCACTCTGTCTGCAGCAGCTCTGTGTTCTAACATCACAGGTCAACACAATAACTAATAACTTGACCTCCACTCTGTCTGCAGGTCTGTGTTCTAACATCCCAGGTCAACACAATAACTAATAACTTGACCTCCACTCTGCAGCAGCTCTGTGTTCTAACATCCCAGGTCAACACAATAACTAATAACTTGACCTCCACTCTGTCTGCAGCAGCTCTGTGTTCTAACATCACAGGTCAACACAATAACTAATAACTTGACCTCCACTCTGCAGCTCTGTGTTCTAACATCACAGGTCAACACAATAACTAATAACTTGACCTCCACTCTGTCTGCAGGTCTGTGTTCTAACATCACAGGTCAACACAATAACTAATAACTTGACCTCCACTCTGCAGCAGGTCTGTGTTCTAACATCACAGGTCAACACAATAACTAATAACTTGACCTCCACTCTGCAGCAGGTCTGTGTTCTAACATCACAGGTCAACACAATAACTAATAACATGACCTCCACTCTGTCTGCAGCAGGTCTGTGTTCTAACATCACAGGTCAACACAATAACTAATAACTTGACCTCCACTCTGCAGCAGCAGGTCTGTGTTCTAACATCACAGGTCAACACAATAACTAATAACTTGACCTCCACTCTGCAGCATCTCTGTGTTCTAACATCACAGGTCAACACAATAACTAATAACTTGACCTCCACTCTGCAGCAGCTCTGTGTTCTAACATCCCAGGTCAACACAATAACTAATAACTTGACCTCCACTCTGTCTGCAGGTCTGTGTTCTAACATCACAGGTCAACACAATAACTAATAACTTGACCTCCACTCTGTCTGCAGCAGCTCTGTGTTCTAACATCACAGGTCAACACAATAACTAATAACTTGACCTCCACTCTGTCTGCAGCTCTGTGTTCTAACATCACAGGTCAACACAATAACTAATAACTTGACCTCCACTCTGTCTGCAGGTCTGTGTTCTAACATCACAGGTCAACACAATAACTAATAACTTGACCTCCACTCTGTCTGCAGGTCTGTGTTCTAACATCACAGGTCAACACAATAACTAATAACTTGACCTCCACTCTGTCTGCAGGTCTCTGTTCTAACATCACAGGTCAACACAATAACTAATAACTTGACCTCCACTCTGCAGCTCTGTGTTCTAACATCACAGGTCAACACAATAACTAATAACTTGACCTCCACTCTGTCTGCAGCTCTCTGTTCTAACATCACAGGTCAACACAATAACTAATAACTTGACCTCCACTCTGTCTGCAGGTCTCTGTTCTAACATCACAGGTCAACACAATAACTAATAACTTGACCTCCACTCTGCAGCAGGTCTGTGTTCTAACATCACAGGTCAACACAATAACTAATAACTTGACCTCCACTCTGCAGCAGGTCTGTGTTCTAACATCGCAGGTCAACACAATAACTAATAACTTGACCTCCACTCTGTCTGCAGGTCTGTGTTCTAACATCACAGGTCAACACAATAACTAATAACTTGACCTCCACTCTGCAGCAGCAGGTCTGTGTTCTAACATCACAGGTCAACACAATAACTAATAACTTGACCTCCACTCTGTCTGCAGCAGCTCTGTGTTCTAACATCACAGGTCAACACAATAACTAATAACTTGACCTCCACTCTGTCTGCAGGTCTGTGTTCTAACATCCCAGGTCAACACAATAACTAATAACTTGACCTCCACTCTGTCTGCAGCTCTGTGTTCTAACATCCCAGGTCAACACAATAACTAATAACTTGACCTCCACTCTGTCTGCAGGTCTGTGTTCTAACATCACAGGTCAACACAATAACTAATAACTTGACCTCCACTCTGTCTGCAGCAGGTCTGTGTTCTAACATCACAGGTCAACACAATAACTAATAACTTGACCTCCACTCTGTCTGCAGGTCTCTGTTCTAACATCACAGGTCAACACAATAACTAATAACTTGACCTCCACTCTGTCTGCAGGTCTGTGTTCTAACATCACAGGTCAACACAATAACTAATAACTTGACCTCCACTCTGTCTGCAGCAGGTCTGTGTTCTAACATCACAGGTCAACACAATAACTAATAACTTGACCTCCACTCTGTCTGCAGGTCTCTGTTCTAACATCACAGGTCAACACAATAACTAATAACTTGACCTCCACTCTGTCTGCAGGTCTGTGTTCTAACATCACAGGTCAACACAATAACTAATAACTTGACCTCCACTCTGTCTGCAGCAGGTCTGTGTTCTAACATCACAGGTCAACACAATAACTAATAACTTGACCTCCACTCTGTCTGCAGCAGCTCTCTGTTCTAACATCACAGGTCAACACAATAACTAATAACTTGACCTCCACTCTGTCTGCAGCTCTGTGTTCTAACATCACAGGTCAACACAATAACTAATAACTTGACCTCCACTCTGTCTGCAGGTCTCTGTTCTAACATCCCAGGTCAACACAATAACTAATAACTTGACCTCCACTCTGCAGCAGGTCTGTGTTCTAACATCACAGGTCAACACAATAACTAATAACTTGACCTCCACTCTGTCTGCAGGTCTCTGTTCTAACATCACAGGTCAACACAATAACTAATAACTTGACCTCCACTCTGCAGCAGGTCTGTGTTCTAACATCACAGGTCAACACAATAACTAATAACTTGACCTCCACTCTGCAGCAGGTCTGTGTTCTAACATCCCAGGTCAACACAATAACTAATAACTTGACCTCCACTCTGCAGCAGGTCTGTGTTCTAACATCACAGGTCAACACAATAACTAATAACTTGACCTCCACTCTGTCTGCAGCAGGTCTGTGTTCTAACATCACAGGTCAACACAATAACTAATAACTTGACCTCCACTCTGTCTGCAGGTCTGTGTTCTAACATCACAGGTCAACACAATAACTAATAACTTGACCTCCACTCTGTCTGCAGCAGGTCTGTGTTCTAACATCACAGGTCAACACAATAACTAATAACTTGACCTCCACTCTGCAGCAGGTCTGTGTTCTAACATCACAGGTCAACACAATAACTAATAACTTGACCTCCACTCTGCAGCAGCTCTGTGTTCTAACATCCCAGGTCAACACAATAACTAATAACTTGACCTCCACTCTGCAGCAGGTCTGTGTTCTAACATCACAGGTCAACACAATAACTAATAACTTGACCTCCACTCTGTCTGCAGGTCTGTGTTCTAACATCACAGGTCAACACAATAACTAATAACTTGACCTCCACTCTGCAGCAGGTCTGTGTTCTAACATCCCAGGTCAACACAATAACTAATAACTTGACCTCCACTCTGTCTGCAGGTCTCTGTTCTAACATCACAGGTCAACACAATAACTAATAACTTGACCTCCACTCTGTCTGCAGGTCTGTGTTCTAACATCACAGGTCAACACAATAACTAATAACTTGACCTCCACTCTGCAGCAGCAGGTCTGTGTTCTAACATCACAGGTCAACACAATAACTAATAACTTGACCTCCACTCTGTCTGCAGCAGGTCTGTGTTCTAACATCACAGGTCAACACAATAACTAATAACTTGACCTCCACTCTGTCTGCAGGTCTGTGTTCTAACATCACAGGTCAACACAATAACTAATAACTTGACCTCCACTCTGTCTGCAGGTCTGTGTTCTAACATCCCAGGTCAACACAATAACTAATAACTTGACCTCCACTCTGTCTGCAGCAGGTCTGTGTTCTAACATCCCAGGTCAACACAATAACTAATAACTTGACCTCCACTCTGCAGCAGGTCTGTGTTCTAACATCACAGGTCAACACAATAACTAATAACTTGACCTCCACTCTGTCTGCAGCAGGTCTGTGTTCTAACATCACAGGTCAACACAATAACTAATAACTTGACCTCCACTCTGTCTGCAGGTCTGTGTTCTAACATCACAGGTCAACACAATAACTAATAACTTGACCTCCACTCTGTCTGCAGGTCTGTGTTCTAACATCCCAGGTCAACACAATAACTAATAACTTGACCTCCACTCTGTCTGCAGCAGCTCTGTGTTCTAACATCCCAGGTCAACACAATAACTAATAACTTGACCTCCACTCTGCAGCAGGTCTGTGTTCTAACATCACAGGTCAACACAATAACTAATAACTTGACCTCCACTCTGCAGCAGCTCTGTGTTCTAACATCCCAGGTCAACACAATAACTAATAACTTGACCTCCACTCTGCAGCAGCTCTCTGTTCTAACATCACAGGTCAACACAATAACTAATAACTTGACCTCCACTCTGCAGCAGGTCTGTGTTCTAACATCACAGGTCAACACAATAACTAATAACTTGACCTCCACTCTGCAGCAGGTCTGTGTTCTAACATCACAGGTCAACACAATAACTAATAACTTGACCTCCACTCTGTCTGCAGCAGGTCTCTGTTCTAACATCACAGGTCAACACAATAACTAATAACTTGACCTCCACTCTGTCTGCAGCAGGTCTGTGTTCTAACATCCCAGGTCAACACAATAACTAATAACTTGACCTCCACTCTGCAGCAGGTCTGTGTTCTAACATCACAGGTCAACACAATAACTAATAACTTGACCTCCACTCTGTCTGCAGCTCTGTGTTCTAACATCACAGGTCAACACAATAACTAATAACTTGACCTCCACTCTGCAGCAGCTCTGTGTTCTAACATCACAGGTCAACACAATAACTAATAACTTGACCTCCACTCTGTCTGCAGCAGGTCTGTGTTCTAACATCCCAGGTCAACACAATAACTAATAACTTGACCTCCACTCTGTCTGCAGCAGGTCTGTGTTCTAACATCGCAGGTCAACACAATAACTAATAACTTGACCTCCACTCTGCAGCAGGTCTCTGTTCTAACATCACAGGTCAACACAATAACTAATAACTTGACCTCCACTCTGCAGCAGCTCTCTGTTCTAACATCACAGGTCAACACAATAACTAATAACTTGACCTCCACTCTGTCTGCAGCAGCTCTGTGTTCTAACATCCCAGGTCAACACAATAACTAATAACTTGACCTCCACTCTGTCTGCAGCAGGTCTGTGTTCTAACATCGCAGGTCAACACAATAACTAATAACTTGACCTCCACTCTGCAGCAGCTCTGTGTTCTAACATCACAGGTCAACACAATAACTAATAACTTGACCTCCACTCTGTCTGCCGGTCTGTGTTCTAACATCACAGGTCAACACAATAACTAATAACTTGACTTCCACTCTGTCTGCAGCTCTCTGTTCTAACATCCCAAGTCAACACAATAACTAATAACGTAAGGTTATCCTATAACCCTAGTTATATGATACTGGCTGAGCGTCTCACTCTGCCTTCTGAGATAACCCCTTATCTCCACGCACCTAGTGCTCCGGGGAACAAAACAAATGCACCCACTTGCACGTGACCACGCCACTCCCATGCGTCCCCTATATTATGCCGGAAGTGGTCACGCCTCACCCTTCCCCGTTGGATTTCCATAAGCGGAACATCCAAGGGACCTCAGGGCGCTAAGAGCGAGACGCTCAGCCAGTATCATATAACTAGGGTTATAGGATAACCTTACGTTATATATCAACTGGCTATCGCGCCTACTGAGATAAGGGCAGAGGGGACGCGTGGCCCCGACAAATGCACCCCCTGAGCGCCGGTAAGCCCCAGCCAGGGAGGAGGGGAGTCCCGTCCACCCGCCCGTCCTAACGAAGGGGGGGAGGCAGTCAACTCCACCAAAGTGAGAAAAAAAGGGGGGGGGGGACAAGGCACCCCTGAACGCACAGCGCAAGCGGTACCATGTGTGACACAGCACCCCGTGGTCCACACCCACACACCCCTGCTAGCCCACCTGATGGCGGGATGCAAGAGAGGTCCCGGACCTCAGGACCGCCGGGGAGACAGAACCCCCAGTCATGTCCATGAGGTAAAACCTAACGAAAGGACCCGGGGAGGACAAGGAGGCCGCAGCACAAATGTCCTCCACCGAGGCCCCCCCTAACAGAGCAGCAGAGGCCGCCACACGACGAGTGGAGTGTGCCCTGACGCCCCCAGGGGGAACCTGTCCAGCCAACGTGTAGCAAAGGGCAATGCCCTCGCACAACCAATGTGACAGGCGCCGCCTGGACAGCGCCTCACCCGCGGGAGGGCCACCGTAACAAACAAACAGTTGATCGGAAGCCCTGAGTGCACGGACAGGACACGACAGGTGAAGGCTCACCTCCAACCCACTAGCGTGAGGAGGAGGGCGAACGCCTGAAGCACCATATCCCAGGAGCGACAAGAGCTCCGGATATTCTTTGGCACGAAGGCTGGATCAGGCCACAGAGTCGCCTGCTATCGGCCCGGATAGACAGGTACTCCGACAGCACCGAGAGAGCACACAGCTCACCCACGCGCTTAGCGGAGGTGATGGCCCAAAAAAGGAACGCGGTCATAAGACAAACGATCCAACAGCGCCTGCTCAAGAGGCTCAAACGGGGCCCCCAACAGCCTTTCCAGAACAGTTGGAGGTCCTGACTCGGAGACAGAGAACGTTCCACAGGCTTGAGACGGCGTGCGCCAAGCAAGAACGTTCCAAAGCCCCTTCGCCGCCAACTGCCGCTGGTTCGCTAGGAATCATAGATAGGTGGTTGCGTTGTCAACCCTGGTCTCGCCAACCGCGCGAGCAGGGTGTCTCGTGGAGCCGGGATATCGCACCCTGACTCTACCAACGAGGCAATCGCACCCAAGGGGGGGACCCCGACAGAGAGGGCGGTCTGATACGGGGGGAGCGGACATCACCCCTGGTGACATAGGCTCCCCCGCTGAGCATCTTCCCGGCTTAGCTTGCTGAGGACAGCCTGCTCTGCAGCTGGACATGCATGGTGTGTGGTCCTCACACTGCCCGATAGGGTGGGTCTCTACACACCGTAGCCCTGTAGTGATATTACTACCACCCAAATTACGCGTGCCTGCTGACCATCGGAAGTCCAGACGGGGGAGGCACTAACGTAATACCCGGCTTGGCGAGGATGGGGCTGGGGGCAACCCATGCTGCGATCTCCTGGGCCTAGAGTTCCCCCTCTGACAAAATTTTTAAGATACAGGGAACCCTGCTCCGTCGACAGACACAACACCAGGCTCACCAAACACAGACGCAGGACGTGTGGTGTGGGAGCCGCTTGACAGCACAGCGTTCTCATAGACAGACCCAGGCCTAGCTAGCAACTGGGTGTCAGCCCCCCTCTCCATGAGAAGCGAAATGTGGGGCCGCTTGCGCTTCACTGGAAGAACGTGGCCCGCAGCCAAAGGGAACAAATCAGAGCCCTGTGTCCCGTAGTGTAGCGGTGTGTAGTGTAGTGTAGTGTAACCGGAGATCGTGCTAGACACAGCTAGATGGCAACGTTTTTTTAGGGCGTGCCCATCTAATATAGCCGATCCCTCGGGCCGCCGAGGCTGTCGGCCTTGTGATCACCTGTTTTCTTTGTGTCCAGGGTATCTCAGGCGGGGGAAACATGGCCGCTGGCCACGGGCCTTGCCGCAGCCGCTGGCGAGGCCGTGCTCTCACCTCTGGCTGTGCGGTGTGGGGCGGCGTGGAGCCCAGGTCAAATACCGCCCGCGCTTCTGTGGACAGACCAGGGTCCACCCGCGGAGAGGGGAGCCCTGAGGAGGAGACCCCTCCCCTCCTCACGGGGAGATTGCTCCAACCAAAGATGCCTGTGAACAACCATTGACAGCATCCTAGCCCTCCCTGCGGTTATAGCTTGCGGCTAGGTCAAAAGCTGAATAACCTGAATGAATAACCGGTCAGCAGAGTGCTAGAGGAGGGTTGGGTCAGCAGAGTGCTAGAGGAGGGTTGGGTCAGCAGAGTCCTAGAGGAGGGTTGGGTCAGCAGAGTGCTAGAGGAGGGTTGGGTCAGCAGAGTCCTAGAGGAGGGTTGGGTCAGCAGAGTGCTAGAGGAGGGTTGGGTCAGCAGAGTGCTAGAGGAGGGTTGGGTCAGCAGAGTGCTAGAGGAGGGTTGGGTCAGCAGAGTGCTAGAGGAGGGTTGGGTCAGCAGAGTCCTAGAGGAGGGTTGGGTCAGCAGAGTGCTAGAGGAGGGTTGGGTCAGCAGAGTGCTAGAGGAGGGTTGGGTCAGCAGAGTCCTAGAGGAGGGTTGGGTCAGCAGAGTGCTAGAGGAGGGTTGGGTCAGCAGAGTCCTAGAGGAGGGTTGGGTCAGCAGAGTCCTAGAGGAGGGTGTGGTCAGCAGAGTGCTAGAGGAGGGTTGGGTCAGCAGAGTCCTAGAGGAGGGTTGGGTCAGCAGAGTGCTAGAGGAGGGTTGGGTCAGCAGAGTGCTAGAGGAGGGTTGGGTCAGCAGAGTGCTAGAGGAGGGTTGGGTCAGCAGAGTCCTAGAGGAGGGTTGGGTCAGCAGAGTGCTAGAGGAGGGTTGGGTCAGCAGAGTGCTAGAGGAGGGTTGGGTCAGCAGAGTGCTAGAGGAGGGTTCGTTTTAGTTCGTTTTTTTTTTTTTTTTTTTTTTTTTTTTTTAGTCCGTTCTTTTTTTTGCGTTTTCGTTTTAGTTTGTAAATTTTTTTTAATTCTTTTATTGCGTTTTTGTTTTAGTTTGTTCATTTTTTGTGTTCTTTTTTTTTGCATTTTCGTTTTAGTTCGTAATTTTTTTTGCGTTTTCGTTTTAGTTCGCACATTTTTTTTCGTTTTTTTATTGCGTTTTCTTTTTAGTTCGTTCGTTTTTTTGCGTTTTTGTTTTAGTTCGTTCGTTTTTTTGTGTTATTTCTTTTGCGTTCGTTTTCGTTTTAGTTCGTAAATTTTTTAGCCTTTTTTTTTGCGTTTTCGTTTTTGTTCGTTCGTTTTTTTGTGTTCGTTTTCGTTTTAGTTCGTTAATTTTTTTGCGTTTTCTTTTTGCGTTTTCGTTTTATTTCGTCAAGTTTTTTAGCAGTTTTTTTTTGTGTTTTCGTTTTTGTTTGTTCGTTTTTTTGCGTATTCTTTTTTTCGTTTTCGTTTTAGTTCGTATTTTTTTTTCGTTTTTTTTGCCTAGAGGAGGGTTCGGTCAGCAGCACCTTGTCTTGTGAGCGTAACTGGTCAGTGCTGTTTTCCTGCAGAGTGATGAAAAGAACACAGGTAATGAATGAATGAATGAGTTTACATCAGGGTCCCCCTGTTGTAGATGGGAGATGTCTCAGTATGGCCTTATATATGAAAAGGTACCAATGACTCAACCTGCGAACACACAGAGAGGGCAGCCTACTCTCATATAAACACACAGAGAGGGCAGCCTACTCTCATATAAACACATAGAGAGGGCAGCCTACTCTCATATAAACACATAGAGAGGGCAGCCTACTGTCATATAAACACATAGAGAGGGCAGCCTACTCTCATATAAACACACAGAGAGGGCAGTCTACTCTCATATAAACACACAGAGAGGGCAGCCTACTGTCATATAAACACACAGAGAGGGCAGTCTACTGTCATATAAACACATAGAGAGGGCAGCCTACTCTCATATAAACACACAGAGAGGGCAGCCTACTCTCATATAAACACATAGAGAGGGCAGCCTACTCTCATATAAACACATAGAGAGGGCAGCCTACTCTCATATAAACACACAGAGAGGGCAGCCTACTCTCATATAAACACATAGAGAGGGCAGCCTACTCTCATATAAACACACAGAGAGGGCAGCCTACTCTCATATAAACACACAGAGAGGGCAGCCTACTCTCATATAAACACATAGAGAGGGCAGCCTACTGTCATATAAACACATAGAGAGGGCAGCCTACTGTCATATAAACACACAGAGAGGGCAGCCTACTCTCATATAAACACACAGAGAGGGCAGCCTACTCTCATATAAACACATAGAGAGGGCAGCCTACTGTCATATAAACACATAGAGAGGGCAGCCTACTCTCATATAAACACATAGAGAGGGCAGCCTACTCTCATATAAACACATAGAGAGGGCAGCCTACTGTCATATAAACACACAGAGAGGGCAGCCTACTGTCATATAAACACACAGAGAGGGCAGCCTACTCTCATATAAACACATAGAGAGGGCAGCCTACTCTCATATAAACACATAGAGAGGGCAGCCTACTGTCATATAAACACATAGAGAGGGCAGCCTACTCTCATATAAACACATAGAGAGTGCAGCCTACTCTCATATAAACACATAGAGAGGGCAGTCTACTCTCATATAAACACATAGAGAGGGCAATCTACTGTCATATAAACACATAGAGAGGGCAGCCTACTCTCATATAAACACATAGAGAGGGCAGCCTACTCTCATATAAACACACAGAGAGGGCAGTCTACTGTCATATAAACACATAGAGAGGGCAGCCTACTCTCATATAAACACACAGAGAGGGCAGCCTACTCTCATATAAACACATAGAGAGGGCAGCCTACTCTCATATAAACACATAGAGAGGGCAGCCTACTCTCGTATAAACACATAGAGAGGGCAGCCTATTCTCATATAAACACACAGAGAGGGCAGCCTACTCTCATATAAACACATAGAGAGGGCAGCCTACTCTCATATAAACACATAGAGAGGGCAGCCTACTGTCATATAAACACATAGAGAGGGCAGCCTACTGTCATATAAACACATAGAGAGGGCAGTCTACTGTCATATAAACACATAGAGAGGGCAGCCTACTCTCATATAAACACATAGAGAGGGCAGCCTACTGTCATATAAACACACAGAGAGGGCAGTCTACTCTCATATAAACACATAGAGAGGGCAGCCTACTCTCATATAAACACACAGAGAGGGCGGCCTACTGTCATATAAACACACAGAGAGGGCAGTCTACTCTCATATAAACACACAGAGAGGGCGGCCTACTGTCATATAAACACACAGAGAGGGCAGCCTACTCTCATATAAACACATAGAGAGGGCAGCCTACTCTCATATAAACACATAGAGATTGCAGCCTACTCTCATATAAACACATAGAGAGGGCAGCCTACTCTCGTATAAACACATAGAGAGGGCAGCCTACTCTCATATAAACACACAGAGAGGGCAGCCTACTCTCGTATAAACACACAGAGAGGGCAGCCTACTCTCATATAAACACATAGAGAGGGCAGCCTACTCTCAAATAAACACATAGAGAGGGCAGGCTACTGTCATATAAACACACAGAGAGGGCAGCCTACTCTCATATAAACACATAGAGAGGGCAGCCTACTCTCATATAAACACATAGAGAGGGCATCCTACTCTCATATAAACACATAGAGAGGGCAGCCTACTCTCATATAAACACATAGAGAGGGCAGCCTACTGTCATATAAACACACAGAGAGGGCAGCCTACTCTCATATAAACACACAGAGAGGGCAGCCTACTGTCATATAAACACATAGAGAGGGCAGCCTACTGTCATATAAACACATAGAGAGGGCAGCCTACTCTCATATAAACACATAGAGAGGGCAGCCTACTGTCATATAAACACATAGAGAGGGCATCCTACTGTCATATAAACACATAGAGAGGGCAGCCTACTCTCATATAAACACATAGAGAGGGCAGCCTACTGTCATATAAACACACAGAGAGGGCATCCTACTGTCATATAAACACATAGAGAGGGCAGCCTACTCTCATATAAACACATAGAGAGGGCAGTCTACTCTCATATAAACACATAGAGAGGGCAGCCTACTGTCATATAAACACACAGAGAGGGCAGCCTACTCTCATATAAACACACAGAGAGGGCAGCCTACTCTCATATAAACACATAGAGAGGGCATCCTACTGTCATATAAACACACAGAGAGGGCAGCCTACTGTCATATAAACACATAGAGAGGGCAGCCTACTCTCATATAAACACATAGAGAGGGCAGCCTACTCTCATATAAACACATAGAGAGGGCAGCCTACTCTCATATAAACACATAGAGAGGGCAGCCTACTGTCATATAAACACACAGAGAGGGCAGCCTACTCTCATATAAACACATAGAGAGGGCAGCCTACTCTCATATAAACACATAGAGAGGGCATTCTACTCTCATATAAACACACAGAGAGGGCAGCCTACTCTCATATAAACACATAGAGAGGGCAGTCTACTCTCATATAAACACACAGAGAGGGCAGCCTACTGTCATATAAACACATAGAGAGGGCAGCCTACTGTCATATAAACACACAGAGAGGGCAGCCTACTGTCATATAAACACATAGAGAGGGCAGCCTACTCTCATATAAACACATAGAGAGGGCATCCTACTCTCATATAAACACACAGAGAGGGCAGCCTACTCTCATATAAACACATAGAGAGGGCAGCCTACTGTCATATAAACACATAGAGAGGGCAGCCTACTCTCAGATAAACACACAGAGAGGGCAGCCTACTCTCATATAAACACACAGAGAGGGCAGCCTACTCTCATATAAACACATAGAGAGGGCAGCCTACTCTCATATAAACACATAGAGAGGGCAGCCTACTCTCATATAAACACACAGAGAGGGCAGCCTACTGTCATATAAACACATAGAGAGGGCAGCCTACTCTCATATAAACACATAGAGAGGGCAGCCTACTCTCATATAAACACAAAGAGAGGGCAGCCTACTCTCATATAAACACACAGAGAGGGCACTCTACTCTCATATAAACACATAGAGAGGGCAGCCTACTCTCATATAAACACATAGAGAGGGCAGCCTACTCTCATATAAACACATAGAGAGGGCAGCCTACTCTCATATAAACACATAGAGAGGGCAGCCTACTGTCATATAAACACACAGAGAGGGCAGCCTACTGTCATATAAACACATAGAGAGGGCATCCTACTGTCATATAAACACACAGAGAGGGCAGCCTACTGTCATATAAACACACAGAGAGGGCATTCTACTGTCATATAAACACATAGAGAGGGCATCCTACTCTCATATAAACACATAGAGGGCAGCCTACTCTCATATAAACACATAGAGAGGGCAATCTACTGTCATATAAACACATAGAGAGGGCAGCCTACTCTCATATAAACACATAGAGAGGGCAGCCTACTCTCATATAAACACACAGAGAGGGCAGTCTACTGTCATATAAACACATAGAGAGGGCAGCCTACTCTCATATAAACACATAGAGAGGGCAGCCTACTCTCATATAAACACATAGAGAGGGCAGCCTACTGTCATATAAACACATAGAGAGGGCATCCTACTCTCATATAAACACACAGAGAGGGCAGTCTACTCTCATATAAACACATAGAGAGGGCAGCCTACTCTCATATAAACACATAGAGGGCAGCCTACTCTCATATAAACACATAGAGAGGGCAGCCTACTCTCATATAAACACATAGAGAGGGCAGCCTACTCTCATATAAACACATAGAGAGGGCAGCCTACTGTCATATAAACACATAGAGAGGGCATTCTACTCTCATATAAACACATAGAGAGGGCATTCTACTCTCATATAAACACATAGAGAGGGCAGCCTACTGTCATATAAACACATAGAGAGGGCATTCTACTCTCATATAAACACATAGAGAGGGCAGCCTACTCTCATATAAACACACAGAGAGGGCAGTCTACTGTCATATAAACACACAGAGAGGGCAGCCTACTCTCATATAAACACACAGAGAGGGCAGCCTACTCTCATATAAACACATAGAGAGGGCAGCCTACTCTCATATAAACACATAGAGAGGGCAGCCTACTCTCATATAAACACATAGAGAGGGCAGCCTACTCTCGTATAAACACATAGAGAGGGCAGCCTATTCTCATATAAACACACAGAGAGGGCAGCCTATTCTCATATAAACACACAGAGAGGGCAGCCTATTCTCATATAAACACACAGAGAGGGCAGCCTACTCTCATATAAACACATAGAGAGGGCAGCCTACTCTCATATAAACACATAGAGAGGGCAGCCTACTCTCATATAAACACACAGAGAGGGCGGTCTACTGTCATATAAACACACAGAGAGGGCAGCCTACTGTCATATAAACACATAGAGAGGGCAGCCTACTCTCATATAAACACATAGAGAGGGCAGCCTACTCTCGTATAAACACATAGAGAGGGCAGCCTACTCTCATATAAACACACAGAGAGGGCAGCCTACTCTCGTATAAACACACAGAGAGGGCAGCCTACTCTCATATAAACACATAGAGAGGGCAGCCTACTCTCATATAAACACATAGAGAGGGCAGCCTACTCTCATATAAACACATAGAGAGGGCAGCCTACTCTCATATAAACACATAGAGAGGGCAGCCTACTCTCAAATAAACACATAGAGAGGGCAGGCTACTGTCATATAAACACACAGAGAGGGCAGCCTACTCTCATATAAACACATAGAGAGGGCATCCTACTCTCATATAAACACATAGAGAGGGCAGCCTACTCTCATATAAACACATAGAGAGGGCAGCCTACTCTCATATAAACACATAGAGAGGGCAGCCTACTCTCATATAAACACATAGAGAGGGCAGCCTACTCTCATATAAACACATAGAGAGGGCAGCCTACTGTCATATAAACACATAGAGAGGGCATCCTACTGTCATATAAACACATAGAGAGGGCAGCCTACTCTCATATAAACACATAGAGAGGGCAGCCTACTGTCATATAAACACACAGAGAGGGCATCCTACTGGCATATAAACACATAGAGAGGGCAGCCTACTCTCATATAAACACATAGAGAGGGCAGTCTACTCTCATATAAACACATAGAGAGGGCAGCCTACTGTCATATAAACACACAGAGAGGGCAGCCTACTCTCATATAAACACACAGAGAGGGCAGCCTACTCTCATATAAACACATAGAGAGGGCATCCTACTGTCATATAAACACACAGAGAGGGCAGCCTACTCTCATATAAACACATAGAGAGGGCAGCCTACTGTCATATAAACACACAGAGAGGGCAGCCTACTGTCATATAAACACATAGAGAGGGCAGCCTACTCTCATATAAACACATAGAGAGGGCAGCCTACTCTCATATAAACACATAGAGAGGGCAGCCTACTCTCATATAAACACATAGAGAGGGCAGCCTACTGTCATATAAACACACAGAGAGGGCAGCCTACTCTCATATAAACACATAGAGAGGGCAGTCTACTCTCATATAAACACATAGAGAGGGCATTCTACTCTCATATAAACACACAGAGAGGGCATCTTACTCTCATATAAACACATAGAGAGGGCAGTCTACTCTCATATAAACACACAGAGAGGGCAGCCTACTGTCATATAAACACATAGAGAGGGCAGCCTACTGTCATATAAACACACAGAGAGGGCAGCCTACTGTCATATAAACACATAGAGAGGGCAGCCTACTCTCATATAAACACATAGAGAGGGCATCCTACTCTCATATAAACACACAGAGAGGGCAGCCTACTCTCATATAAACACATAGAGAGGGCAGCCTACTGTCATATAAACACATAGAGAGGGCAGCCTACTCTCAGATAAACACACAGAGAGGGCAGCCTACTCTCATATAAACACACAGAGAGGGCAGCCTACTCTCATATAAACACATAGAGAGGGCAGCCTACTCTCATATAAACACATAGAGAGGGCAGCCTACTCTCATATAAACACACAGAGAGGGCAGCCTACTGTCATATAAACACATAGAGAGGGCAGCCTACTCTCATATAAACACATAGAGAGGGCAGCCTACTCTCATATAAACACAAAGAGAGGGCAGCCTACTCTCATATAAACACACAGAGAGGGCACTCTACTCTCATATAAACACATAGAGAGGGCAGCCTACTCTCATATAAACACATAGAGAGGGCAGCCTACTCTCATATAAACACATAGAGAGGGCAGCCTACTCTCATATAAACACATAGAGAGGGCAGCCTACTGTCATATAAACACACAGAGAGGGCAGCCTACTGTCATATAAACACATAGAGAGGGCATCCTACTGTCATATAAACACACAGAGAGGGCAGCCTACTGTCATATAAACACACAGAGAGGGCATTCTACTGTCATATAAACACATAGAGAGGGCAGCCTACTCTCATATAAACACATAGAGGGCAGCCTACTCTCATATAAACACATAGAGAGGGCAATCTACTGTCATATAAACACATAGAGAGGGCAGCCTACTCTCATATAAACACATAGAGAGGGCAGTCTACTGTCATATAAACACATAGAGAGGGCAGCCTACTGTCATATAAACACATAGAGAGGGCAGCCTACTGTCATATAAACACACAGAGAGGGCAGCCTACTGTCATATAAACACACAGAGAGGGCAGCCTACTCTCATATAAACACACAGAGAGGGCAGTCTACTGTCATATAAACACACAGAGAGGGCAGCCTACTCTCATATAAACACACAGAGAGGGCAGTCTACTGTCATATAAACACATAGAGAGGGCAGCCTACTCTCATATAAACACATAGAGAGGGCATCCTACTCTCATATAAACACATAGAGAGGGCAGCCTACTGTCATATAAACACATAGAGAGGGCAGTCTACTGTCATATAAACACATAGAGAGGGCAGCCTACTCTCATATAAACACATAGAGAGGGCAGCCTACTCTCATATAAACACACAGAGAGGGCAGCCTACTCTCATATAAACACATAGAGAGGGCAGCCTACTCTCATATAAACACATAGAGAGGGCAGCCTACTCTCATATAAACACATAGAGGGCAGCCTACTCTCATATAAACACATAGAGAGGGCAGCCTACTCTCATATAAACACATAGAGAGGGCAGCCTACTCTCATATAAACACATAGAGAGGGCAGCCTACTGTCATATAAACACATAGAGAGGGCATTCTACTCTCATATAAACACATAGAGAGGGCATTCTACTCTCATATAAACACATAGAGAGGGCAGCCTACTGTCATATAAACACATAGAGAGGGCATTCTACTCTCATATAAACACATAGAGAGGGCAGCCTACTCTCATATAAACACACAGAGAGGGCAGTCTACTGTCATATAAACACACAGAGAGGGCAGCCTACTCTCATATAAACACACAGAGAGGGCAGCCTACTCTCATATAAACACATAGAGAGGGCAGCCTACTCTCATATAAACACATAGAGAGGGCAGCCTACTCTCGTATAAACACATAGAGAGGGCAGCCTATTCTCATATAAACACACAGAGAGGGCAGCCTATTCTCATATAAACACACAGAGAGGGCAGCCTACTCTCATATAAACACATAGAGAGGGCAGCCTACTCTCATATAAACACATAGAGAGGGCAGCCTACTCTCATATAAACACACAGAGAGGGCGGTCTACTGTCATATAAACACACAGAGAGGGCATCCTACTGTCATATAAACACATAGAGAGGGCAGCCTACTCTCATATAAACACATAGAGAGGGCAGCCTACTCTCGTATAAACACATAGAGAGGGCAGCCTACTCTCATATAAACACACAGAGAGGGCAGCCTACTCTCGTATAAACACACAGAGAGGGCAGCCTACTCTCATATAAACACATAGAGAGGGCAGCCTACTCTCATATAAACACATAGAGAGGGCAGCCTACTCTCATATAAACACATAGAGAGGGCAGCCTACTCTCAAATAAACACATAGAGAGGGCAGGCTACTGTCATATAAACACACAGAGAGGGCAGCCTACTCTCATATAAACACATAGAGAGGGCATCCTACTCTCATATAAACACATAGAGAGGGCAGCCTACTCTCATATAAACACATAGAGAGGGCAGCCTACTCTCATATAAACACATAGAGAGGGCAGCCTACTCTCATATAAACACATAGAGAGGGCAGCCTACTCTCATATAAACACATAGAGAGGGCAGCCTACTCTCATATAAACACATAGAGAGGGCAGCCTACTGTCATATAAACACATAGAGAGGGCAACCTACTGTCATATAAACACATAGAGAGGGCAGCCTACTCTCATATAAACACACAGAGAGGGCAGTCTACTCTCATATAAACACATAGAGAGGGCAGCCTACTCTCATATAAACACATAGAGAGGGCAGTCTACTGTCATATAAACACATAGAGAGGGCAGCCTACTCTCATATAAACACATAGAGAGGGCAGTCTACTCTCATATAAACACATAGAGAGGGCAGCCTACTCTCATATAAACACATAGAGAGGGCAGTCTACTCTCATATAAACACACAGAGAGGGCAGCCTACTGTCATATAAACACACAGAGAGGGCAGCCTACTGTCATATAAACACATAGAGAGGGCAGCCTACTCTCATATAAACACATAGAGAGGGCAGTCTACTCTCATATAAACACACAGAGAGGGCAGCCTACTCTCATATAAACACATAGAGAGGGCAGCCTACTGTCATATAAACACACAGAGAGGGCATTCTACTCTCATATAAACACATAGAGAGGGCAGCCTACTCTCATATAAACACATAGAGAGGGCAGCCTACTCTCATATAAACACATAGAGAGGGCATCCTACTCTCATATAAACACATAGAGAGGGCAACCTACTCTCATATAAACACATAGAGAGGGCAGCCTACTCTCATATAAACACATAGAGAGGGCAGCCTACTGTCATATAAACACATAGAGAGGGCAGCCTACTCTCATATAAACACACAGAGAGGGCAGCCTACTGTCATATAAACACATAGAGAGGGCAGCCTACTCTCATATAAACACATAGAGAGGGCAGCCTACTCTCGTATAAACACATAGAGAGGGCAGCCTATTCTCATATAAACACACAGAGAGGGCAGCCTACTCTCATATAAACACATAGAGAGGGCAGCCTACTCTCATATAAACACATAGAGAGGGCAGTCTACTGTCATATAAACACATAGAGAGGGCAGTCTACTGTCATATAAACACACAGAGAGGGCAGCCTACTGTCATATAAACACATAGAGAGGGCAGCCTACTCTCATATAAACACATAGAGAGGGCAGCCTACTCTCATATAAACACACAGAGAGGGCGGCCTACTGTCATATAAACACACAGAGAGGGCAGTCTACTCTCATATAAACACACAGAGAGGGCAGCCTACTCTCATATAAACACATAGAGAGGGCAGCCTACTCTCATATAAACACATAGAGAGGGCAGCCTACTCTCGTATAAACACATAGAGAGGGCAGCCTACTCTCATATAAACACACAGAGAGGGCAGCCTACTCTCGTATAAACACATAGAGAGGGCAGCCTACTCTCATATAAACACATAGAGAGGGCAGCCTACTGTCATATAAACACACAGAGAGGGCAGCCTATTCTCATATAAACACATAGAGAGGGCAGCCTACTGTCATATAAACACACAGAGAGGGCAGCCTATTCTCATATAAACACATAGAGAGGGCAGCCTACTCTCAAATAAACACATAGAGAGGGCAGGCTACTGTCATATAAACACACAGAGAGGGCAGCCTACTCTCATATAAACACATAGAGAGGGCAGCCTACTGTCATATAAACACACAGAGAGGGCAGCCTACTCTCATATAAACACATAGAGAGGGCAGCCTACTCTCATATAAACACATAGAGAGGGCATCCTACTCTCATATAAACACATAGAGAGGGCAGCCTACTCTCATATAAACACATAGAGAGGGCAGCCTACTGTCATATAAACACACAGAGAGGGCAGCCTACTCTCATATAAACACATAGAGAGGGCATCCTACTGTCATATAAACACATAGAGAGGGCAGTCTACTCTCATATAAACACATAGAGAGGGCAGCCTACTCTCATATAAACACATAGAGAGGGCAGCCTACTCTCATATAAAAACATAGAGAGGGCACTCTACTCTCATATAAACACATAGAGAGGGCAGCCTACTCTCATATAAACACAAAGAGAGGGCATCCTACTCTCATATAAACACATAGAGAGGGCAGCCTACTGTCATATAAACACACAGAGAGGGCAGCCTACTCTCATATAAACACACAGAGAGGGCAGCCTACTGTCATATAAACACATAGAGAGGGCAGCCTACTCTCATATAAACACACAGAGAGGGCAGCCTACTCTCATATAAACACATAGAGAGGGCAGTCTACTCTCATATAAACACACAGAGAGGGCAGCCTACTCTCATATAAACACATAGAGAGGGCAGTCTACTCTCATATAAACACACAGAGAGGGCAGCCTACTCTCATATAAACACACAGAGAGGGCAGCCTACTCTCATATAAACACATAGAGAGGGCAGCCTACTGTCATATAAACACATAGAGAGGGCATCCTACTCTCAGATAAACACACAGAGAGGGCAGTCTACTGTCATATAAACACATAGAGAGGGCAGCCTACTCTCATATAAACACACAGAGAGGGCAGCCTACTCTCATATAAACACATAGAGAGGGCAGTCTACTCTCATATAAACACATAGAGAGGGCAGTCTACTCTCATATAAACACACAGAGAGGGCAGCCTACTGTCATATAAACACATAGAGAGGGCAGCCTACTCTCATATAAACACATAGAGAGGGCAGCCTACTCTCATATAAACACAAAGAGAGGGCAGCCTACTCTCATATAAACACACAGAGAGGGCAGCCTACTGTCATATAAACACATAGAGAGGGCAGCCTACTGTCATATAAACACATAGAGAGGGCAGCCTACTCTCATATAAACACACAGAGAGGGCAGCCTACTCTCATATAAACACATAGAGAGGGCAGCCTACTCTCATATAAACACATAGAGAGGGCAGCCTACTCTCATATAAACACATAGAGAGGGCATCCTACTCTCATATAAACACATAGAGAGGGCAGTCTACTGTCATATAAACACATAGAGAGGGCATCCTACTGTCATATAAACACACAGAGAGGGCAGCCTACTGTCATATAAACACACAGAGAGGGCATTCTACTGTCATATAAACACATAGAGAGGGCAGCCTACTCTCATATAAACACATAGAGGGCAGTCTACTCTCATATAAACACACAGAGAGGGCAGCTTACTGTCATATAAACACATAGAGAGGGCAGCCTACTCTCATATAAACACATAGAGAGGGCAGTCTACTGTCATATAAACACATAGAGAGGGCAGTCTACTGTCATATAAACACACAGAGAGGGCAGCCTACTGTCATATAAACACATAGAGAGGGCACCCTACTCTCATATAAACACATAGAGAGGGCAGCCTACTGTCATATAAACACACAGAGAGGGCAGCCTACTCTCATATAAACACACAGAGAGGGCAGTCTACTGTCATATAAACACACAGAGAGGGCAGCCTACTCTCATATAAACACACAGAGAGGGCAGTCTACTGTCATATAAACACACAGAGAGGGCAGCCTACTCTCATATAAACACATAGAGAGGGCAGCCTACTCTCATATAAACACATAGAGAGGGCAGGCTACTGTCATATAAACACATAGAGAGGGCAGCCTACTCTCATATAAACACATAGAGAGGGCAGCCTACTCTCATATAAACACACAGAGAGGGCAGCCTACTCTCATATAAACACATAGAGAGGGCAGCCTACTCTCATATAAACACATAGAGAGGGCAGCCTACTCTCATATAAACACATAGAGAGGGCAGTCTACTCTCATATAAACACACAGAGAGGGCAGCCTACTCTCATATAAACACATAGAGAGGGCAGCCTACTCTCATATAAACACATAGAGAGGGCAGCCTACTCTCATATAAACACATAGAGAGGGCAGCCTACTCTCATATAAACACACAGAGAGGGCATCCTACTCTCATATAAACACATAGAGAGGGCAGCCTACTCTCATATAAACACATAGAGGGCAGCCTACTCTCATATAAACACATAGAGAGGGCAGCCTACTCTCATATAAACACATAGAGAGGGCAGCCTACTCTCATATAAACACATAGAGAGGGCAGCCTACTGTCATATAAACACATAGAGAGGGCAGTCTACTCTCATATAAACACATAGAGAGGGCAGCCTACTCTCATATAAACACACAGAGAGGGCAGTCTACTGTCATATAAACACACAGAGAGGGCAGCCTACTCTCATATAAACACACAGAGAGGGCAGCCTACTCTCATATAAACACATAGAGAGGGCAGCCTACTCTCATATAAACACATAGAGAGGGCAGCCTACTCTCGTATAAACACATAGAGAGGGCAGCCTACTGTCATATAAACACATAGAGAGGGCAGCCTACTGTCATATAAACACATAGAGAGGGCAGTCTACTGTCATATAAACACATAGAGAGGGCAGCCTACTCTCATATAAACACATAGAGAGGGCAGCCTACTCTCATATAAACACATAGAGAGGGCAGCCTACTGTCATATAAACACACAGAGAGGGCAGCCTACTCTCATATAAACACATAGAGAGGGCAGCCTACTCTCATATAAACACATAGAGAGGGCAGCCTACTGTCATATAAACACATAGAGAGGGCAGCCTACTGTCATATAAACACACAGAGAGGGCAGCCTACTCTCATATAAACACACAGAGAGGGCAGTCTACTGTCATATAAACACACAGAGAGGGCACCCTACTCTCATATAAACACATAGAGAGGGCATCCTACTCTCATATAAACACATAGAGAGGGCAGCCTACTGTCATATAAACACATAGAGAGGGCACCCTACTCTCATATAAACACATAGAGAGGGCATCCTACTCTCATATAAACACATAGAGAGGGCAGTCTACTCTCATATAAACACATAGAGAGGGCATCCTACTCTCATATAAACACATAGAGAGGGCAGCCTACTCTCATATAAACACATAGAGAGGGCAGCCTACTCTCATATAAACACATAGAGAGGGCAGCCTACTCTCATATAAACACATAGAGAGGGCATCCTACTGTCATATAAACACACAGAGAGGGCAGCCTACTCTTATATAAACACACAGAGAGGGCAGCCTACTGTCATATAAACACATAGAGAGGGCAGCCTACTGTCATATAAACACACAGAGAGGGCAGCCTACTGTCATATAAACACATAGAGAGGGCATCCTACTGTCATATAAACACATAGAGAGGGCAGCCTACTCTCATATAAACACATAGAGAGGGCAGCCTACTGTCATATAAACACATAGAGAGGGCAGCCTACTGTCATATAAACACACAGAGAGGGCAGCCTACTGTCATATAAACACACAGAGAGGGCAGCCTACTCTCATATAAACACATAGAGAGGGCAGCCTACTCTCATATAAACACATAGAGAGGGCAGTATACTGTCATATAAACACATAGAGAGGGCAGCCTACTCTCATATAAACACATAGAGAGGGCAGCCTACTCTCATATAAACACATAGAGAGGGCAGTCTACTCTCATATAAACACATAGAGAGGGCAGTCTACTGTCATATAAACACATAGAGAGGGCAGCCTACTCTCATATAAACACATAGAGAGGGCAGCCTACTCTCATATAAACACACAGAGAGGGCAGCCTACTCTCATATAAACACATAGAGAGGGCAGTCTACTGTCATATAAACACATAGAGAGGGCAGTCTACTCTCATATAAACACATAGAGAGGGCAGCCTACTCTCATATAAACACACAGAGAGGGCATCCTACTCTCATATAAACACATAGAGAGGGCAAACTACTCTCATATAAACACATAGAGAGGGCAGTCTACTGTCATATAAACACATAGAGAGGGCAGCCTACTCTCATATAAACACATAGAGAGGGCATCCTACTCTCATATAAACACATCGAGAGGGCAGCCTACTGTCATATAAACACACAGAGAGGGCAGCCTACTGTCATATAAACACACAGAGAGGGCAGCCTACTCTCATATAAACACACAGAGAGGGCAGTCTACTGTCATATAAACACACAGAGAGGGCAGCCTACTCTCATATAAACACACAGAGAGGGCAGTCTACTGTCATATAAACACACAGAGAGGGCAGCCTACTCTCATATAAACACACAGAGAGGGCAGTCTACTGTCATATAAACACATAGAGAGGGCAGCCTACTCTCATATAAACACATAGAGAGGGCAGTCTACTGTCATATAAACACATAGAGAGGGCAGCCTACTCTCATATAAACACATAGAGAGGGCAGCCTACTCTCATATAAACACATAGAGAGGGCAGCCTACTCTCATATAAACACATAGAGAGGGCAGCCTACTCTCATATAAACACATAGAGAGGGCAGCCTACTGTCATATAAACACATAGAGAGGGCAGCCTACTCTCATATAAACACATAGAGAGGGCAGCCTACTCTCATATAAACACATAGAGAGGGCAGCCTACTCTCATATAAACACAGAGAGGGCAGCCTACTCTCATATAAACACATAGAGAGGGCAGCCTACTCTCATATAAACACATAGAGAGGGCAGTCTACTGTCATATAAACACATAGAGAGGGCATCCTACTCTCATATAAACACATAGAGAGGGCAGCCTACTCTCATATAAACACATAGAGAGGGCAGCCTACTCTCATATAAACACATAGAGAGGGCAGCCTACTGTCATATAAACACATAGAGAGGGCAGCCTACTCTCATATAAACACACAGAGAGGGCAGCCTACTCTCATATAAACACATAGAGAGGGCAGCCTACTCTCATATAAACACACAGAGAGGGCAGTCTACTGTCATATAAACACACAGAGAGGGCAGCCTACTCTCATATAAACACACAGAGAGGGCAGCCTACTCTCATATAAACACATAGAGAGGGCAGCCTACTCTCATATAAACACATAGAGAGGGCAGCCTACTCTCGTATAAACACATAGAGAGGGCAGCCTACTGTCATATAAACACATAGAGAGGGCACCCTACTCTCATATAAACACATAGAGAGGGCATCCTACTCTCATATAAACACATAGAGAGGGCAGTCTACTCTCATATAAACACATAGAGAGGGCATCCTACTCTCATATAAACACATAGAGAGGGCAGCCTACTCTCATATAAACACATAGAGAGGGCAGCCTACTCTCATATAAACACATAGAGAGGGCAGCCTACTCTCATATAAACACATAGAGAGGGCATCCTACTGTCATATAAACACACAGAGAGGGCAGCCTACTCTTATATAAACACACAGAGAGGGCAGCCTACTGTCATATAAACACATAGAGAGGGCAGCCTACTGTCATATAAACACACAGAGAGGGCAGCCTACTGTCATATAAACACATAGAGAGGGCATCCTACTGTCATATAAACACATAGAGAGGGCAGCCTACTCTCATATAAACACATAGAGAGGGCAGCCTACTGTCATATAAACACATAGAGAGGGCAGCCTACTGTCATATAAACACACAGAGAGGGCAGCCTACTGTCATATAAACACACAGAGAGGGCAGCCTACTCTCATATAAACACATAGAGAGGGCAGCCTACTCTCATATAAACACATAGAGAGGGCAGTATACTGTCATATAAACACATAGAGAGGGCAGCCTACTCTCATATAAACACATAGAGAGGGCAGCCTACTCTCATATAAACACATAGAGAGGGCAGTCTACTCTCATATAAACACATAGAGAGGGCAGTCTACTGTCATATAAACACATAGAGAGGGCAGCCTACTCTCATATAAACACATAGAGAGGGCAGCCTACTCTCATATAAACACACAGAGAGGGCAGCCTACTCTCATATAAACACATAGAGAGGGCAGTCTACTGTCATATAAACACATAGAGAGGGCAGTCTACTCTCATATAAACACATAGAGAGGGCAGCCTACTCTCATATAAACACACAGAGAGGGCATCCTACTCTCATATAAACACATAGAGAGGGCAAACTACTCTCATATAAACACATAGAGAGGGCAGTCTACTGTCATATAAACACATAGAGAGGGCAGCCTACTCTCATATAAACACATAGAGAGGGCATCCTACTCTCATATAAACACATCGAGAGGGCAGCCTACTGTCATATAAACACACAGAGAGGGCAGCCTACTGTCATATAAACACACAGAGAGGGCAGCCTACTCTCATATAAACACACAGAGAGGGCAGTCTACTGTCATATAAACACACAGAGAGGGCAGCCTACTCTCATATAAACACACAGAGAGGGCAGTCTACTGTCATATAAACACACAGAGAGGGCAGCCTACTCTCATATAAACACACAGAGAGGGCAGTCTACTGTCATATAAACACATAGAGAGGGCAGCCTACTCTCATATAAACACATAGAGAGGGCAGTCTACTGTCATATAAACACATAGAGAGGGCAGCCTACTCTCATATAAACACATAGAGAGGGCAGCCTACTCTCATATAAACACATAGAGAGGGCAGCCTACTCTCATATAAACACATAGAGAGGGCAGCCTACTCTCATATAAACACATAGAGAGGGCAGCCTACTGTCATATAAACACATAGAGAGGGCAGCCTACTCTCATATAAACACATAGAGAGGGCAGCCTACTCTCATATAAACACATAGAGAGGGCAGCCTACTCTCATATAAACACAGAGAGGGCAGCCTACTCTCATATAAACACATAGAGAGGGCAGCCTACTCTCATATAAACACATAGAGAGGGCAGTCTACTGTCATATAAACACATAGAGAGGGCATCCTACTCTCATATAAACACATAGAGAGGGCAGCCTACTCTCATATAAACACATAGAGAGGGCAGCCTACTCTCATATAAACACATAGAGAGGGCAGCCTACTGTCATATAAACACATAGAGAGGGCAGCCTACTCTCATATAAACACACAGAGAGGGCAGCCTACTCTCATATAAACACATAGAGAGGGCAGCCTACTCTCATATAAACACACAGAGAGGGCAGTCTACTGTCATATAAACACACAGAGAGGGCAGCCTACTCTCATATAAACACACAGAGAGGGCAGCCTACTCTCATATAAACACATAGAGAGGGCAGCCTACTCTCATATAAACACATAGAGAGGGCAGCCTACTCTCGTATAAACACATAGAGAGGGCAGCCTACTGTCATATAAACACATAGAGAGGGCAGCCTACTGTCATATAAACACATAGAGAGGGCAGTCTACTGTCATATAAACACATAGAGAGGGCAGCCTACTCTCATATAAACACATAGAGAGGGCAGCCTACTCTCATATAAACACATAGAGAGGGCAGCCTACTGTCATATAAACACACAGAGAGGGCAGCCTACTCTCATATAAACACATAGAGAGGGCAGCCTACTCTCATATAAACACATAGAGAGGGCAGCCTACTGTCATATAAACACATAGAGAGGGCAGCCTACTGTCATATAAACACACAGAGAGGGCAGCCTACTCTCATATAAACACACAGAGAGGGCAGTCTACTGTCATATAAACACACAGAGAGGGCACCCTACTCTCATATAAACACATAGAGAGGGCATCCTACTCTCATATAAACACATAGAGAGGGCAGCCTACTGTCATATAAACACATAGAGAGGGCACCCTACTCTCATATAAACACATAGAGAGGGCATCCTACTCTCATATAAACACATAGAGAGGGCAGTCTACTCTCATATAAACACATAGAGAGGGCATCCTACTCTCATATAAACACATAGAGAGGGCAGCCTACTCTCATATAAACACATAGAGAGGGCAGCCTACTCTCATATAAACACATAGAGAGGGCAGCCTACTCTCATATAAACACATAGAGAGGGCATCCTACTGTCATATAAACACACAGAGAGGGCAGCCTACTCTTATATAAACACACAGAGAGGGCAGCCTACTGTCATATAAACACATAGAGAGGGCAGCCTACTGTCATATAAACACACAGAGAGGGCAGCCTACTGTCATATAAACACATAGAGAGGGCATCCTACTGTCATATAAACACATAGAGAGGGCAGCCTACTCTCATATAAACACATAGAGAGGGCAGCCTACTGTCATATAAACACATAGAGAGGGCAGCCTACTGTCATATAAACACACAGAGAGGGCAGCCTACTGTCATATAAACACACAGAGAGGGCAGCCTACTCTCATATAAACACATAGAGAGGGCAGCCTACTCTCATATAAACACATAGAGAGGGCAGTATACTGTCATATAAACACATAGAGAGGGCAGCCTACTCTCATATAAACACATAGAGAGGGCAGCCTACTCTCATATAAACACATAGAGAGGGCAGTCTACTCTCATATAAACACATAGAGAGGGCAGTCTACTGTCATATAAACACATAGAGAGGGCAGCCTACTCTCATATAAACACATAGAGAGGGCAGCCTACTCTCATATAAACACACAGAGAGGGCAGCCTACTCTCATATAAACACATAGAGAGGGCAGTCTACTGTCATATAAACACATAGAGAGGGCAGTCTACTCTCATATAAACACATAGAGAGGGCAGCCTACTCTCATATAAACACACAGAGAGGGCATCCTACTCTCATATAAACACATAGAGAGGGCAAACTACTCTCATATAAACACATAGAGAGGGCAGTCTACTGTCATATAAACACATAGAGAGGGCAGCCTACTCTCATATAAACACATAGAGAGGGCATCCTACTCTCATATAAACACATCGAGAGGGCAGCCTACTGTCATATAAACACACAGAGAGGGCAGCCTACTGTCATATAAACACACAGAGAGGGCAGCCTACTCTCATATAAACACACAGAGAGGGCAGTCTACTGTCATATAAACACACAGAGAGGGCAGCCTACTCTCATATAAACACACAGAGAGGGCAGTCTACTGTCATATAAACACACAGAGAGGGCAGCCTACTCTCATATAAACACACAGAGAGGGCAGTCTACTGTCATATAAACACATAGAGAGGGCAGCCTACTCTCATATAAACACATAGAGAGGGCAGTCTACTGTCATATAAACACATAGAGAGGGCAGCCTACTCTCATATAAACACATAGAGAGGGCAGCCTACTCTCATATAAACACATAGAGAGGGCAGCCTACTCTCATATAAACACATAGAGAGGGCAGCCTACTCTCATATAAACACATAGAGAGGGCAGCCTACTGTCATATAAACACATAGAGAGGGCATCCTACTCTCATATAAACACATAGAGAGGGCAGCCTACTCTCATATAAACACATAGAGAGGGCAGCCTACTCTCATATAAACACAGAGAGGGCAGCCTACTCTCATATAAACACATAGAGAGGGCAGCCTACTCTCATATAAACACATAGAGAGGGCAGTCTACTGTCATATAAACACATAGAGAGGGCATCCTACTCTCATATAAACACATAGAGAGGGCAGCCTACTCTCATATAAACACATAGAGAGGGCAGCCTACTCTCATATAAACACATAGAGAGGGCAGCCTACTGTCATATAAACACATAGAGAGGGCAGCCTACTCTCATATAAACACATAGAGAGGGCAGCCTACTCTCATATAAACACATAGAGAGGGCAGTCTACTCTCATATAAACACATAGAGAGGGCAGCCTACTCTCATATAAACACACAGAGAGGGCAGCCTACTGTCATATAAACACATAGAGAGGGCAGTCTACTCTCATATAAACACATAGAGAGGGCATCCTACTCTCATATAAACACACAGAGAGGGCATCCTACTCTCATATAAACACATAGAGAGGGCAGCCTACTGTCATATAAACACATAGAGAGGGCAGTCTACTGTCATATAAACACATAGAGAGGGCAGCCTACTCTCATATAAACACATAGAGAGGGCATCCTACTCTCATATAAACACATCGAGAGGGCAGCTTACTCTCATATAAACACATAGAGAGGGCAGCCTACTGTCATATAAACACACAGAGAGGGCAGCCTACTGTCATATAAACACACAGAGAGGGCAGCCTACTCTCATATAAACACACAGAGAGGGCAGTCTACTGTCATATAAACACACAGAGAGGGCAGTCTACTCTCATATAAACACACAGAGAGGGCAGCCTACTCTCATATAAACACATAGAGAGGGCAGCCTACTCTCATATAAACACATAGAGAGGGCAGCCTACTCTCGTATAAACACATAGAGAGGGCAGCCTACTCTCATATAAACACACAGAGAGGGCAGCCTACTCTCGTATAAACACATAGAGAGGGCAGCCTACTCTCATATAAACACATAGAGAGGGCAGCCTACTGTCATATAAACACACAGAGAGGGCAGCCTATTCTCATATAAACACATAGAGAGGGCAGCCTACTGTCATATAAACACACAGAGAGGGCAGCCTATTCTCATATAAACACATAGAGAGGGCAGCCTACTCTCAAATAAACACATAGAGAGGGCAGGCTACTGTCATATAAACACACAGAGAGGGCAGCCTACTCTCATATAAACACATAGAGAGGGCAGCCTACTGTCATATAAACACACAGAGAGGGCAGCCTACTCTCATATAAACACATAGAGAGGGCAGCCTACTCTCATATAAACACATAGAGAGGGCATCCTACTCTCATATAAACACATAGAGAGGGCAGCCTACTCTCATATAAACACATAGAGAGGGCAGCCTACTGTCATATAAACACACAGAGAGGGCAGCCTACTCTCATATAAACACATAGAGAGGGCATCCTACTGTCATATAAACACATAGAGAGGGCAGCCTACTCTCATATAAACACATAGAGAGGGCAGCCTACTCTCATATAAACACATAGAGAGGGCAGCCTACTCTCATATAAAAACATAGAGAGGGCACTCTACTCTCATATAAACACATAGAGAGGGCAGCCTACTCTCATATAAACACAAAGAGAGGGCATCCTACTCTCATATAAACACATAGAGAGGGCAGCCTACTGTCATATAAACACACAGAGAGGGCAGCCTACTCTCATATAAACACACAGAGAGGGCAGCCTACTGTCATATAAACACATAGAGAGGGCAGCCTACTCTCATATAAACACACAGAGAGGGCAGCCTACTCTCATATAAACACATAGAGAGGGCAGTCTACTCTCATATAAACACACAGAGAGGGCAGCCTACTCTCATATAAACACATAGAGAGGGCAGTCTACTCTCATATAAACACACAGAGAGGGCAGCCTACTCTCATATAAACACACAGAGAGGGCAGCCTACTCTCATATAAACACATAGAGAGGGCAGCCTACTGTCATATAAACACATAGAGAGGGCATCCTACTCTCAGATAAACACACAGAGAGGGCAGTCTACTGTCATATAAACACATAGAGAGGGCAGCCTACTCTCATATAAACACACAGAGAGGGCAGCCTACTCTCATATAAACACATAGAGAGGGCAGCCTACTCTCATATAAACACATAGAGAGGGCAGTCTACTCTCATATAAACACACAGAGAGGGCAGCCTACTGTCATATAAACACATAGAGAGGGCAGCCTACTCTCATATAAACACATAGAGAGGGCAGCCTACTCTCATATAAACACAAAGAGAGGGCAGCCTACTCTCATATAAACACACAGAGAGGGCAGCCTACTGTCATATAAACACATAGAGAGGGCAGCCTACTGTCATATAAACACATAGAGAGGGCAGCCTACTCTCATATAAACACACAGAGAGGGCAGCCTACTCTCATATAAACACATAGAGAGGGCAGCCTACTCTCATATAAACACATAGAGAGGGCAGCCTACTCTCATATAAACACATAGAGAGGGCATCCTACTCTCATATAAACACATAGAGAGGGCAGTCTACTGTCATATAAACACATAGAGAGGGCATCCTACTGTCATATAAACACACAGAGAGGGCAGCCTACTGTCATATAAACACACAGAGAGGGCATTCTACTGTCATATAAACACATAGAGAGGGCAGCCTACTCTCATATAAACACATAGAGGGCAGCCTACTCTCATATAAACACACAGAGAGGGCAGCTTACTGTCATATAAACACATAGAGAGGGCAGCCTACTCTCATATAAACACATAGAGAGGGCAGTCTACTGTCATATAAACACATAGAGAGGGCAGTCTACTGTCATATAAACACACAGAGAGGGCAGCCTACTGTCATATAAACACATAGAGAGGGCACCCTACTCTCATATAAACACATAGAGAGGGCAGCCTACTGTCATATAAACACACAGAGAGGGCAGCCTACTCTCATATAAACACACAGAGAGGGCAGTCTACTGTCATATAAACACACAGAGAGGGCAGCCTACTCTCATATAAACACACAGAGAGGGCAGTCTACTGTCATATAAACACACAGAGAGGGCAGCCTACTCTCATATAAACACATAGAGAGGGCAGCCTACTCTCATATAAACACATAGAGAGGGCAGGCTACTGTCATATAAACACATAGAGAGGGCAGCCTACTCTCATATAAACACATAGAGAGGGCAGCCTACTCTCATATAAACACACAGAGAGGGCAGCCTACTCTCATATAAACACATAGAGAGGGCAGCCTACTCTCATATAAACACATAGAGAGGGCAGCCTACTCTCATATAAACACATAGAGAGGGCAGTCTACTCTCATATAAACACACAGAGAGGGCAGCCTACTCTCATATAAACACATAGAGAGGGCAGCCTACTCTCATATAAACACATAGAGAGGGCAGCCTACTCTCATATAAACACATAGAGAGGGCAGCCTACTCTCATATAAACACACAGAGAGGGCATCCTACTCTCATATAAACACATAGAGAGGGCAGCCTACTCTCATATAAACACATAGAGGGCAGCCTACTCTCATATAAACACATAGAGAGGGCAGCCTACTCTCATATAAACACATAGAGAGGGCAGCCTACTCTCATATAAACACATAGAGAGGGCAGCCTACTGTCATATAAACACATAGAGAGGGCAGTCTACTCTCATATAAACACATAGAGAGGGCAGCCTACTCTCATATAAACACACAGAGAGGGCAGTCTACTGTCATATAAACACACAGAGAGGGCAGCCTACTCTCATATAAACACACAGAGAGGGCAGCCTACTCTCATATAAACACATAGAGAGGGCAGCCTACTCTCATATAAACACATAGAGAGGGCAGCCTACTCTCGTATAAACACATAGAGAGGGCAGCCTACTGTCATATAAACACATAGAGAGGGCAACCTACTCTCATATAAACACATAGAGAGGGCAGCCTACTCTCATATAAACACACAGAGAGGGCAGCCTACTCTCATATAAACACATAGAGAGGGCAGCCTACTCTCATATAAACACATAGAGAGGGCAGCCTATTCTCGTATAAACACATAGAGAGGGCAGCCTACTGTCATATAAACACACAGAGAGGGCAGCCTACTGTCATATAAACACATAGAGAGGGCATTCTACTGTCATATAAACACACAGAGAGGGCAGTCTACTGTCATATAAACACATAGAGAGGGCATCCTACTGTCATATAAACACACAGAGAGGGCAGCCTACTGTCATATAAACACATAGAGAGGGCATCCTACTGTCATATAAACACACAGAGAGGGCAGCCTACTGTCATATAAACACATAGAGAGGGCAGCCTACTGTCATATAAACACATAGAGAGGGCAGCCTACTGTCATATAAACACACAGAGAGGGCAGCCTACTCTCATATAAACACACAGAGAGGGCAGTCTACTGTCATATAAACACACAGAGAGGGCAGCCTACTGTCATATAAACACATAGAGAGGGCAGTCTACTGTCATATAAACACATAGAGAGGGCAGCCTACTCTCATATAAACACATAGAGAGGGCAGCCTACTCTCATATAAACACATAGAGAGGGCAGCCTACTGTCATATAAACACACAGAGAGGGCAGCCTACTCTCATATAAACACATAGAGAGGGCAGCCTACTCTCATATAAACACATAGAGAGGGCAGCCTACTGTCATATAAACACATAGAGAGGGCAGCCTACTGTCATATAAACACACAGAGAGGGCAGCCTACTCTCATATAAACACACAGAGAGGGCAGTCTACTGTCATATAAACACACAGAGAGGGCACCCTACTCTCATATAAACACATAGAGAGGGCATCCTACTCTCATATAAACACATAGAGAGGGCAGCCTACTGTCATATAAACACATAGAGAGGGCACCCTACTCTCATATAAACACATAGAGAGGGCATCCTACTCTCATATAAACACATAGAGAGGGCAGTCTACTCTCATATAAACACATAGAGAGGGCATCCTACTCTCATATAAACACATAGAGAGGGCAGCCTACTCTCATATAAACACATAGAGAGGGCAGCCTACTCTCATATAAACACATAGAGAGGGCAGCCTACTCTCATATAAACACACAGAGAGGGCAGCCTACTGTCATATAAACACACAGAGAGGGCAGCCTACTCTTATATAAACACACAGAGAGGGCAGCCTACTGTCATATAAACACATAGAGAGGGCAGCCTACTGTCATATAAACACACAGAGAGGGCATCCTACTGTCATATAAACACATAGAGAGGGCATCCTACTGTCATATAAACACATAGAGAGGGCAGCCTACTCTCATATAAACACATAGAGAGGGCAGCCTACTGTCATATAAACACATAGAGAGGGCAGCCTACTGTCATATAAACACACAGAGAGGGCAGCCTACTGTCATATAAACACACAGAGAGGGCAGCCTACTCTCATATAAACACATAGAGAGGGCAGCCTACTCTCATATAAACACATAGAGAGGGCAGTATACTGTCATATAAACACATAGAGAGGGCAGCCTACTCTCATATAAACACATAGAGAGGGCAGCCTACTCTCATATAAACACATAGAGAGGGCAGCCTACTCTCATATAAACACATAGAGAGGGCAGTCTACTGTCATATAAACACATAGAGAGGGCAGCCTACTCTCATATAAACACATAGAGAGGGCAGCCTACTCTCATATAAACACACAGAGAGGGCAGCCTACTCTCATATAAACACATAGAGAGGGCAGTCTACTGTCATATAAACACATAGAGAGGGCAGTCTACTCTCATATAAACACATAGAGAGGGCAGCCTACTCTCATATAAACACACAGAGAGGGCATCCTACTCTCATATAAACACATAGAGAGGGCAAACTACTCTCATATAAACACATAGAGAGGGCAGTCTACTGTCATATAAACACATAGAGAGGGCAGCCTACTCTCATATAAACACATAGAGAGGGCATCCTACTCTCATATAAACACATCGAGAGGGCAGCCTACTGTCATATAAACACACAGAGAGGGCAGCCTACTGTCATATAAACACACAGAGAGGGCAGCCTACTCTCATATAAACACACAGAGAGGGCAGTCTACTGTCATATAAACACACAGAGAGGGCAGCCTACTCTCATATAAACACACAGAGAGGGCAGTCTACTGTCATATAAACACACAGAGAGGGCAGCCTACTCTCATATAAACACACAGAGAGGGCAGTCTACTGTCATATAAACACATAGAGAGGGCAGCCTACTCTCATATAAACACATAGAGAGGGCAGTCTACTGTCATATAAACACATAGAGAGGGCAGCCTACTCTCATATAAACACATAGAGAGGGCAGCCTACTCTCATATAAACACATAGAGAGGGCAGCCTACTCTCATATAAACACATAGAGAGGGCAGCCTACTCTCATATAAACACATAGAGAGGGCAGCCTACTGTCATATAAACACATAGAGAGGGCAGCCTACTCTCATATAAACACATAGAGAGGGCAGCCTACTCTCATATAAACACATAGAGAGGGCAGCCTACTCTCATATAAACACAGAGAGGGCAGCCTACTCTCATATAAACACATAGAGAGGGCAGCCTACTCTCATATAAACACATAGAGAGGGCAGTCTACTGTCATATAAACACATAGAGAGGGCATCCTACTCTCATATAAACACATAGAGAGGGCAGCCTACTCTCATATAAACACATAGAGAGGGCAGCCTACTCTCATATAAACACATAGAGAGGGCAGCCTACTGTCATATAAACACATAGAGAGGGCAGCCTACTCTCATATAAACACATAGAGAGGGCAGCCTACTCTCATATAAACACATAGAGAGGGCAGTCTACTCTCATATAAACACACAGAGAGGGCAGCCTACTGTCATATAAACACATAGAGAGGGCAGTCTACTCTCATATAAACACATAGAGAGGGCATCCTACTCTCATATAAACACACAGAGAGGGCATCCTACTCTCATATAAACACATAGAGAGGGCAGCCTACTGTCATATAAACACATAGAGAGGGCAGTCTACTGTCATATAAACACATAGAGAGGGCAGCCTACTCTCATATAAACACATAGAGAGGGCATCCTACTCTCATATAAACACATCGAGAGGGCAGCTTACTCTCATATAAACACATAGAGAGGGCAGCCTACTGTCATATAAACACACAGAGAGGGCAGCCTACTGTCATATAAACACACAGAGAGGGCAGCCTACTCTCATATAAACACACAGAGAGGGCAGTCTACTGTCATATAAACACACAGAGAGGGCAGTCTACTCTCATATAAACACACAGAGAGGGCAGCCTACTCTCATATAAACACATAGAGAGGGCAGCCTACTCTCATATAAACACATAGAGAGGGCAGCCTACTCTCGTATAAACACATAGAGAGGGCAGCCTACTCTCATATAAACACACAGAGAGGGCAGCCTACTCTCGTATAAACACATAGAGAGGGCAGCCTACTCTCATATAAACACATAGAGAGGGCAGCCTACTGTCATATAAACACACAGAGAGGGCAGCCTATTCTCATATAAACACATAGAGAGGGCAGCCTACTGTCATATAAACACACAGAGAGGGCAGCCTATTCTCATATAAACACATAGAGAGGGCAGCCTACTCTCAAATAAACACATAGAGAGGGCAGGCTACTGTCATATAAACACACAGAGAGGGCAGCCTACTCTCATATAAACACATAGAGAGGGCAGCCTACTGTCATATAAACACACAGAGAGGGCAGCCTACTCTCATATAAACACATAGAGAGGGCAGCCTACTCTCATATAAACACATAGAGAGGGCATCCTACTCTCATATAAACACATAGAGAGGGCAGCCTACTCTCATATAAACACATAGAGAGGGCAGCCTACTGTCATATAAACACACAGAGAGGGCAGCCTACTCTCATATAAACACATAGAGAGGGCATCCTACTGTCATATAAACACATAGAGAGGGCAGCCTACTCTCATATAAACACATAGAGAGGGCAGCCTACTCTCATATAAACACATAGAGAGGGCAGCCTACTCTCATATAAAAACATAGAGAGGGCACTCTACTCTCATATAAACACATAGAGAGGGCAGTCTACTCTCATATAAACACAAAGAGAGGGCATCCTACTCTCATATAAACACATAGAGAGGGCAGCCTACTGTCATATAAACACACAGAGAGGGCAGCCTACTCTCATATAAACACACAGAGAGGGCAGCCTACTGTCATATAAACACATAGAGAGGGCAGCCTACTCTCATATAAACACACAGAGAGGGCAGCCTACTCTCATATAAACACATAGAGAGGGCAGTCTACTCTCATATAAACACACAGAGAGGGCAGCCTACTCTCATATAAACACATAGAGAGGGCAGTCTACTCTCATATAAACACACAGAGAGGGCAGCCTACTCTCATATAAACACACAGAGAGGGCAGCCTACTCTCATATAAACACATAGAGAGGGCAGCCTACTGTCATATAAACACATAGAGAGGGCATCCTACTCTCAGATAAACACACAGAGAGGGCAGTCTACTGTCATATAAACACATAGAGAGGGCAGCCTACTCTCATATAAACACACAGAGAGGGCAGCCTACTCTCATATAAACACATAGAGAGGGCAGCCTACTCTCATATAAACACATAGAGAGGGCAGTCTACTCTCATATAAACACACAGAGAGGGCAGCCTACTGTCATATAAACACATAGAGAGGGCAGCCTACTCTCATATAAACACATAGAGAGGGCAGCCTACTCTCATATAAACACAAAGAGAGGGCAGCCTACTCTCATATAAACACACAGAGAGGGCAGCCTACTGTCATATAAACACATAGAGAGGGCATCCTACTGTCATATAAACACATAGAGAGGGCAGCCTACTCTCATATAAACACACAGAGAGGGCAGCCTACTCTCATATAAACACATAGAGAGGGCAGCCTACTCTCATATAAACACATAGAGAGGGCAGCCTACTCTCATATAAACACATAGAGAGGGCATCCTACTCTCATATAAACACATAGAGAGGGCAGTCTACTGTCATATAAACACATAGAGAGGGCATCCTACTGTCATATAAACACACAGAGAGGGCAGCCTACTGTCATATAAACACACAGAGAGGGCATTCTACTGTCATATAAACACATAGAGAGGGCAGCCTACTCTCATATAAACACATAGAGGGCAGCCTACTCTCATATAAACACACAGAGAGGGCAGCTTACTGTCATATAAACACATAGAGAGGGCAGCCTACTCTCATATAAACACATAGAGAGGGCAGTCTACTGTCATATAAACACATAGAGAGGGCAGTCTACTGTCATATAAACACACAGAGAGGGCAGCCTACTGTCATATAAACACATAGAGAGGGCACCCTACTCTCATATAAACACATAGAGAGGGCAGCCTACTGTCATATAAACACACAGAGAGGGCAGCCTACTCTCATATAAACACACAGAGAGGGCAGTCTACTGTCATATAAACACACAGAGAGGGCAGCCTACTCTCATATAAACACACAGAGAGGGCAGTCTACTGTCATATAAACACACAGAGAGGGCAGCCTACTCTCATATAAACACATAGAGAGGGCAGCCTACTCTCATATAAACACATAGAGAGGGCAGGCTACTGTCATATAAACACATAGAGAGGGCAGCCTACTCTCATATAAACACATAGAGAGGGCAGCCTACTCTCATATAAACACACAGAGAGGGCAGCCTACTCTCATATAAACACATAGAGAGGGCAGCCTACTCTCATATAAACACATAGAGAGGGCAGCCTACTCTCATATAAACACATAGAGAGGGCAGTCTACTCTCATATAAACACACAGAGAGGGCAGCCTACTCTCATATAAACACATAGAGAGGGCAGCCTACTCTCATATAAACACATAGAGAGGGCAGCCTACTCTCATATAAACACATAGAGAGGGCAGCCTACTCTCATATAAACACACAGAGAGGGCATCCTACTCTCATATAAACACATAGAGAGGGCAGCCTACTCTCATATAAACACATAGAGGGCAGCCTACTCTCATATAAACACATAGAGAGGGCAGCCTACTCTCATATAAACACATAGAGAGGGCAGCCTACTCTCATATAAACACACAGAGAGGGCAGCCTACTCTCATATAAACACATAGAGAGGGCAGTCTACTGTCATATAAACACATAGAGAGGGCAGTCTACTCTCATATAAACACATAGAGAGGGCAGCCTACTCTCATATAAACACACAGAGAGGGCATCCTACTCTCATATAAACACATAGAGAGGGCAAACTACTCTCATATAAACACATAGAGAGGGCAGTCTACTGTCATATAAACACATAGAGAGGGCAGCCTACTCTCATATAAACACATAGAGAGGGCATCCTACTCTCATATAAACACATCGAGAGGGCAGCCTACTGTCATATAAACACACAGAGAGGGCAGCCTACTGTCATATAAACACACAGAGAGGGCAGCCTACTCTCATATAAACACACAGAGAGGGCAGTCTACTGTCATATAAACACACAGAGAGGGCAGCCTACTCTCATATAAACACACAGAGAGGGCAGTCTACTGTCATATAAACACACAGAGAGGGCAGCCTACTCTCATATAAACACACAGAGAGGGCAGTCTACTGTCATATAAACACATAGAGAGGGCAGCCTACTCTCATATAAACACATAGAGAGGGCAGTCTACTGTCATATAAACACATAGAGAGGGCAGCCTACTCTCATATAAACACATAGAGAGGGCAGCCTACTCTCATATAAACACATAGAGAGGGCAGCCTACTCTCATATAAACACATAGAGAGGGCAGCCTACTCTCATATAAACACATAGAGAGGGCAGCCTACTGTCATATAAACACATAGAGAGGGCAGCCTACTCTCATATAAACACATAGAGAGGGCAGCCTACTCTCATATAAACACATAGAGAGGGCAGCCTACTCTCATATAAACACAGAGAGGGCAGCCTACTCTCATATAAACACATAGAGAGGGCAGCCTACTCTCATATAAACACATAGAGAGGGCAGTCTACTGTCATATAAACACATAGAGAGGGCATCCTACTCTCATATAAACACATAGAGAGGGCAGCCTACTCTCATATAAACACATAGAGAGGGCAGCCTACTCTCATATAAACACATAGAGAGGGCAGCCTACTGTCATATAAACACATAGAGAGGGCAGCCTACTCTCATATAAACACATAGAGAGGGCAGCCTACTCTCATATAAACACATAGAGAGGGCAGTCTACTCTCATATAAACACACAGAGAGGGCAGCCTACTGTCATATAAACACATAGAGAGGGCAGTCTACTCTCATATAAACACATAGAGAGGGCATCCTACTCTCATATAAACACACAGAGAGGGCATCCTACTCTCATATAAACACATAGAGAGGGCAGCCTACTCTCATATAAACACATAGAGAGGGCATCCTACTCTCATATAAACACATAGAGAGGGCAGCCTACTCTCATATAAACACATAGAGAGGGCAGCCTACTGTCATATAAACACACAGAGAGGGCAGCCTACTCTCATATAAACACATAGAGAGGGCATCCTACTGTCATATAAACACATAGAGAGGGCAGCCTACTCTCATATAAACACATAGAGAGGGCAGCCTACTCTCATATAAACACATAGAGAGGGCAGCCTACTCTCATATAAAAACATAGAGAGGGCACTCTACTCTCATATAAACACATAGAGAGGGCAGCCTACTCTCATATAAACACAAAGAGAGGGCATCCTACTCTCATATAAACACATAGAGAGGGCAGCCTACTGTCATATAAACACACAGAGAGGGCAGCCTACTCTCATATAAACACACAGAGAGGGCAGCCTACTGTCATATAAACACATAGAGAGGGCAGCCTACTCTCATATAAACACACAGAGAGGGCAGCCTACTCTCATATAAACACATAGAGAGGGCAGTCTACTCTCATATAAACACACAGAGAGGGCAGCCTACTCTCATATAAACACATAGAGAGGGCAGTCTACTCTCATATAAACACACAGAGAGGGCAGCCTACTCTCATATAAACACACAGAGAGGGCAGCCTACTCTCATATAAACACATAGAGAGGGCAGCCTACTGTCATATAAACACATAGAGAGGGCATCCTACTCTCAGATAAACACACAGAGAGGGCAGTCTACTGTCATATAAACACATAGAGAGGGCAGCCTACTCTCATATAAACACACAGAGAGGGCAGCCTACTCTCATATAAACACATAGAGAGGGCAGCCTACTCTCATATAAACACATAGAGAGGGCAGTCTACTCTCATATAAACACACAGAGAGGGCAGCCTACTGTCATATAAACACATAGAGAGGGCAGCCTACTCTCATATAAACACATAGAGAGGGCAGCCTACTCTCATATAAACACAAAGAGAGGGCAGCCTACTCTCATATAAACACACAGAGAGGGCAGCCTACTGTCATATAAACACATAGAGAGGGCAGCCTACTGTCATATAAACACATAGAGAGGGCAGCCTACTCTCATATAAACACACAGAGAGGGCAGCCTACTCTCATATAAACACATAGAGAGGGCAGCCTACTCTCATATAAACACATAGAGAGGGCAGCCTACTCTCATATAAACACATAGAGAGGGCATCCTACTCTCATATAAACACATAGAGAGGGCAGTCTACTGTCATATAAACACATAGAGAGGGCATCCTACTGTCATATAAACACACAGAGAGGGCAGCCTACTGTCATATAAACACACAGAGAGGGCATTCTACTGTCATATAAACACATAGAGAGGGCAGCCTACTCTCATATAAACACATAGAGGGCAGCCTACTCTCATATAAACACACAGAGAGGGCAGCTTACTGTCATATAAACACATAGAGAGGGCAGCCTACTCTCATATAAACACATAGAGAGGGCAGTCTACTGTCATATAAACACATAGAGAGGGCAGTCTACTGTCATATAAACACACAGAGAGGGCAGCCTACTGTCATATAAACACATAGAGAGGGCACCCTACTCTCATATAAACACATAGAGAGGGCAGCCTACTGTCATATAAACACACAGAGAGGGCAGCCTACTCTCATATAAACACACAGAGAGGGCAGTCTACTGTCATATAAACACACAGAGAGGGCAGCCTACTCTCATATAAACACACAGAGAGGGCAGTCTACTGTCATATAAACACACAGAGAGGGCAGCCTACTCTCATATAAACACATAGAGAGGGCAGCCTACTCTCATATAAACACATAGAGAGGGCAGGCTACTGTCATATAAACACATAGAGAGGGCAGCCTACTCTCATATAAACACATAGAGAGGGCAGCCTACTCTCATATAAACACACAGAGAGGGCAGCCTACTCTCATATAAACACATAGAGAGGGCAGCCTACTCTCATATAAACACATAGAGAGGGCAGCCTACTCTCATATAAACACATAGAGAGGGCAGTCTACTCTCATATAAACACACAGAGAGGGCAGCCTACTCTCATATAAACACATAGAGAGGGCAGCCTACTCTCATATAAACACATAGAGAGGGCAGCCTACTCTCATATAAACACATAGAGAGGGCAGCCTACTCTCATATAAACACACAGAGAGGGCATCCTACTCTCATATAAACACATAGAGAGGGCAGCCTACTCTCATATAAACACATAGAGGGCAGCCTACTCTCATATAAACACATAGAGAGGGCAGCCTACTCTCATATAAACACATAGAGAGGGCAGCCTACTCTCATATAAACACATAGAGAGGGCAGCCTACTGTCATATAAACACATAGAGAGGGCAGTCTACTCTCATATAAACACATAGAGAGGGCAGTCTACTCTCATATAAACACACAGAGAGGGCAGTCTACTGTCATATAAACACACAGAGAGGGCAGCCTACTCTCATATAAACACACAGAGAGGGCAGCCTACTCTCATATAAACACATAGAGAGGGCAGCCTACTCTCATATAAACACATAGAGAGGGCAGCCTACTCTCATATAAACACATAGAGAGGGCAGCCTACTCTCATATAAACACATAGAGAGGGCAGCCTACTCTCATATAAACACACAGAGAGGGCAGCCTACTCTCATATAAACACATAGAGAGGGCAGCCTACTCTCATATAAACACACAGAGAGGGCAGCCTACTCTCATATAAACACATAGAGAGGGCAGCCTACTCTCATATAAACACATAGAGAGGGCAGCCTACTCTCATATAAACACATAGAGAGGGCAGCCTACTGTCATATAAACACACAGAGAGGGCAGTCTACTGTCATATAAACACATAGAGAGGGCAGCCTACTGTCATATAAACACACAGAGAGGGCATCCTACTGTCATATAAACACATAGAGAGGGCAGCCTACTGTCATATAAACACACAGAGAGGGCAGCCTACTCTCATATAAACACATAGAGAGGGCAGCCTACTCTCATATAAACACACAGAGAGGGCAGCCTACTCTCATATAAACACACAGAGAGGGCAGCCTACTCTCATATAAACACACAGAGAGGGCATCCTACTGTCATATAAACACACAGAGAGGGCAGCCTACTCTCATATAAACACATCGAGAGGGCAGCCTACTCTCATATAAACACATAGAGAGGGCAGCCTACTGTCATATAAACACACAGAGAGGGCAGCCTACTCTCATATAAACACATAGAGAGGGCAGTCTACTCTCATATAAACACACAGAGAGGGCAGCCTACTCTCATATAAACACATAGAGAGGGCAGCCTACTCTCATATAAACACACAGAGAGGGCAGTCTACTGTCATATAAACACATAGAGAGGGCAGTCTACTGTCATATAAACACATAGAGAGGGCAACCTACTCTCATATAAACACACAGAGAGGGCAGTCTACTCTCATATAAACACATAGAGAGGGCAGCCTACTCTCATATAAACACATAGAGAGGGCAGCCTACTCTCATATAAACACACAGAGAGGGCAGCCTACTCTCATATAAACACATAGAGAGGGCATCCTACTCTCATATAAACACACAGAGAGGGCAGCCTACTCTCATATAAACACATAGAGAGGGCATCCTACTCTCATATAAACACATAGAGAGGGCAGCCTACTCTCATATAAACACATAGAGAGGGCAGCCTACTGTCATATAAACACACAGAGAGGGCAGCCTACTCTCATATAAACACATAGAGAGGGCAGTCTACTCTCATATAAACACACAGAGAGGGCAGTCTACTCTCATATAAACACATAGAGAGGGCAGCCTACTCTCATATAAACACATAGAGAGGGCAGCCTACTGTCATATAAACACATAGAGAGGGCAGCCTACTGTCATATAAACACATAGAGAGGGCAGTCTACTGTCATATAAACACACAGAGAGGGCAGCCTACTGTCATATAAACACATAGAGAGGGCAGCCTACTGTCATATAAACACATAGAGAGGGCAGCCTACTCTCATATAAACACACAGAGAGGGCAGCCTACTGTCATATAAACACATAGAGAGAGCATCCTACTCTCATATAAACACATAGAGAGGGCAGCCTACTCTCGTATAAACACATAGAGAGGGCAGCCTACTCTCATATAAACACACAGAGAGGGCAGTCTACTCTCATATAAACACACAGAGAGGGCATTCTACTCTCATATAAACACATAGAGAGGGCAGCCTACTCTCATATAAACACATAGAGAGGGCAGCCTACTCTCATATAAACACATAGAGAGGGCAGTCTACTGTCATATAAACACATAGAGAGGGCAGCCTACTCTCATATAAACACATAGAGAGGGCAGCCTACTCTCATATAAACACACAGAGAGGGCAGCCTACTCTCATATAAACACATAGAGAGGGCAGCCTACTCTCATATAAACACATAGAGAGGGCAGCCTACTCTCATATAAACACATAGAGAGGGCAGCCTACTCTCATATAAACACATCGAGAGGGCAGCCTACTGTCATATAAACACACAGAGAGGGCAGCCTACTGTCATATAAACACATAGAGAGGGCAGCCTACTGTCATATAAACACACAGAGAGGGCAGCCTACTGTCATATAAACACACAGAGAGGGCATCCTACTCTCATATAAACACACAGAGAGGGCAGCCTACTGTCATATAAACACACAGAGAGGGCAGCCTACTGTCATATAAACACATAGAGAGGGCAGCCTACTCTCATATAAACACACATAGAGGGCAGTCTACTGTCATATAAACACACAGAGAGGGCAGCCTACTCTCATATAAACACACAGAGAGGGCAGCCTACTCTCATATAAACACACAGAGAGGGCAGTCTACTCTCATATAAACACACAGAGAGGGCAGTCTACTGTCATATAAACACACAGAGAGGGCAGCCTACTCTCATATAAACACATAGAGAGGGCAGCCTACTCTCATATAAACACATAGAGAGGGCAGGCTACTGTCATATAAACACATAGAGAGGGCAGCCTACTCTCATATAAACACATAGAGAGGGCAGCCTACTCTCATATAAACACACAGAGAGGGCAGCCTACTCTCATATAAACACATAGAGAGGGCAGCCTACTCTCATATAAACACATAGAGAGGGCAGCCTACTCTCATATAAACACATAGAGAGGGCAGTCTACTCTCATATAAACACACAGAGAGGGCAGCCTACTCTCATATAAACACATAGAGAGGGCAGCCTACTCTCATATAAACACATAGAGAGGGCAGCCTACTCTCATATAAACACATAGAGAGGGCAGCCTACTCTCATATAAACACACAGAGAGGGCATCCTACTCTCATATAAACACATAGAGAGGGCAGCCTACTCTCATATAAACACATAGAGGGCAGCCTACTCTCATATAAACACATAGAGAGGGCAGCCTACTCTCATATAAACACATAGAGAGGGCAGCCTACTCTCATATAAACACATAGAGAGGGCAGCCTACTGTCATATAAACACATAGAGAGGGCAGTCTACTCTCATATAAACACATAGAGAGGGCAGCCTACTCTCATATAAACACACAGAGAGGGCAGTCTACTGTCATATAAACACACAGAGAGGGCAGCCTACTCTCATATAAACACACAGAGAGGGCAGCCTACTCTCATATAAACACATAGAGAGGGCAGCCTACTCTCATATAAACACATAGAGAGGGCAGCCTACTCTCATATAAACACATAGAGAGGGCAGCCTACTCTCATATAAACACATAGAGAGGGCAGCCTACTCTCATATAAACACACAGAGAGGGCAGCCTACTCTCATATAAACACATAGAGAGGGCAGCCTACTCTCATATAAACACACAGAGAGGGCAGCCTACTCTCATATAAACACATAGAGAGGGCAGCCTACTCTCATATAAACACATAGAGAGGGCAGCCTACTCTCATATAAACACATAGAGAGGGCAGCCTACTGTCATATAAACACACAGAGAGGGCAGTCTACTGTCATATAAACACATAGAGAGGGCAGCCTACTGTCATATAAACACACAGAGAGGGCATCCTACTGTCATATAAACACATAGAGAGGGCAGCCTACTGTCATATAAACACACAGAGAGGGCAGCCTACTCTCATATAAACACATAGAGAGGGCAGCCTACTCTCATATAAACACACAGAGAGGGCAGCCTACTCTCATATAAACACACAGAGAGGGCAGTCTACTCTCATATAAACACACAGAGAGGGCATCCTACTGTCATATAAACACACAGAGAGGGCAGCCTACTCTCATATAAACACATCGAGAGGGCAGCCTACTCTCATATAAACACATAGAGAGGGCAGCCTACTGTCATATAAACACACAGAGAGGGCAGCCTACTCTCATATAAACACATAGAGAGGGCAGCCTACTCTCATATAAACACATAGAGAGGGCAGTCTACTCTCATATAAACACACAGAGAGGGCAGCCTACTCTCATATAAACACATAGAGAGGGCAGCCTACTCTCATATAAACACACAGAGAGGGCAGCCTACTGTCATATAAACACATAGAGAGGGCAGTCTACTGTCATATAAACACATAGAGAGGGCAACCTACTCTCATATAAACACACAGAGAGGGCAGTCTACTCTCATATAAACACATAGAGAGGGCAGCCTACTCTCATATAAACACATAGAGAGGGCAGCCTACTCTCATATAAACACACAGAGAGGGCAGCCTACTCTCATATAAACACATAGAGAGGGCATCCTACTCTCATATAAACACACAGAGAGGGCAGCCTACTCTCATATAAACACATAGAGAGGGCATCCTACTCTCATATAAACACATAGAGAGGGCAGCCTACTCTCATATAAACACATAGAGAGGGCAGCCTACTGTCATATAAACACACAGAGAGGGCAGCCTACTCTCATATAAACACATAGAGAGGGCAGTCTACTCTCATATAAACACACAGAGAGGGCAGTCTACTCTCATATAAACACATAGAGAGGGCAGCCTACTCTCATATAAACACATAGAGAGGGCATCCTACTGTCATATAAACACATAGAGAGGGCAGCCTACTGTCATATAAACACATAGAGAGGGCAGTCTACTGTCATATAAACACACAGAGAGGGCAGCCTACTGTCATATAAACACATAGAGAGGGCAGCCTACTGTCATATAAACACATAGAGAGGGCAGCCTACTCTCATATAAACACATAGAGAGGGCAGCCTACTCTCATATAAACACATAGAGAGGGCAGCCTACTGTCATATAAACACACAGAGAGGGCAGCCTACTGTCATATAAACACACAGAGAGGGCAGCCTACTGTCATATAAACACATAGAGAGAGCATCCTACTCTCATATAAACACATAGAGAGGGCAGCCTACTCTCGTATAAACACATAGAGAGGGCAGCCTACTCTCATATAAACACACAGAGAGGGCAGTCTACTCTCATATAAACACACGGAGAGGGCATTCTACTCTCATATAAACACATAGAGAGGGCAGCCTACTCTCATATAAACACATAGAGAGGGCAGCCTACTCTCATATAAACACATAGAGAGGGCAGTCTACTGTCATATAAACACATAGAGAGGGCAGCCTACTCTCATATAAACACATAGAGAGGGCAGCCTACTCTCATATAAACACACAGAGAGGGCAGCCTACTCTCATATAAACACATAGAGAGGGCAGCCTACTCTCATATAAACACATAGAGAGGGCAGCCTACTCTCATATAAACACATAGAGAGGGCAGCCTACTCTCATATAAACACATCGAGAGGGCAGCCTACTGTCATATAAACACACAGAGAGGGCAGCCTACTGTCATATAAACACATAGAGAGGGCAGCCTACTGTCATATAAACACACAGAGAGGGCAGCCTACTGTCATATAAACACACAGAGAGGGCAGCCTACTCTCATATAAACACACAGAGAGGGCAGCCTACTGTCATATAAACACACAGAGAGGGCAGCCTACTGTCATATAAACACATAGAGAGGGCAGCCTACTCTCATATAAACACACATAGAGGGCAGTCTACTGTCATATAAACACACAGAGAGGGCAGCCTACTCTCATATAAACACACAGAGAGGGCAGCCTACTCTCATATAAACACACAGAGAGGGCAGTCTACTCTCATATAAACACACAGAGAGGGCAGTCTACTGTCATATAAACACACAGAGAGGGCAGCCTACTCTCATATAAACACATAGAGAGGGCAGCCTACTCTCATATAAACACATAGAGAGGGCAGTCTACTCTCATATAAACACATAGAGAGGGCAGCCTACTCTCATATAAACACACAGAGAGGGCAGCCTACTCTCATATAAACACATAGAGAGGGCAGCCTACTCTCATATAAACACAGAGAGGGCAGCCTACTCTCATATAAACACATAGAGAGGGCAGCCTACTCTCATATAAACACATAGAGAGGGCAGTCTACTGTCATATAAACACACAGAGAGGGCAGCCTACTGTCATATAAACACATAGAGAGGGCAGCCTACTCTCATATAAACACATAGAGAGGGCAGCCTACTCTCATATAAACACACAGAGAGGGCAGCCTACTCTCATATAAACACATAGAGAGGGCAGCCTACTCTCATATAAACACATAGAGAGGGCAGCCTACTTTCATATAAACACATAGAGAGGGCAGTCTACTGTCATATAAACACACAGAGAGGGCAGTCTACTGTCATATAAACACATAGAGAGGGCAGCCTACTGTCATATAAACACACAGAGAGGGCATCCTACTGTCATATAAACACATAGAGAGGGCAGCCTACTGTCATATAAACACACAGAGAGGGCAGCCTACTCTCATATAAACACATAGAGAGGGCAGCCTACTCTCATATAAACACACAGAGAGGGCAGCCTACTCTCATATAAACACACAGAGAGGGCAGCCTACTCTCATATAAACACACAGAGAGGGCATCCTACTGTCATATAAACACACAGAGAGGGCAGCCTACTCTCATATAAACACATCTAGAGGGCAGTCTACTGTCATATAAACACATAGAGAGGGCAGCCTACTCTCATATAAACACATAGAGAGGGCAGCCTACTCTCATATAAACACACAGAGAGGGCAGCCTACTCTCATATAAACACATAGAGAGGGCAGTCTACTGTCATATAAACACATAGAGAGGGCAGCCTACTCTCATATAAACACATAGAGAGGGCAGCCTACTGTCATATAAACACATAGAGAGGGCAGCCTACTGTCATATAAACACATAGAGAGGGCAGTCTACTGTCATATAAACACACAGAGAGGGCAGCCTACTGTCATATAAACACATAGAGAGGGCAGTCTACTGTCATATAAACACATAGAGAGGGCAGCCTACTCTCATATAAACACATAGAGAGGGCAGCCTACTCTCATATAAACACATAGAGAGGGCAGCCTACTGTCATATAAACACACAGAGAGCGCAGCCTACTGTCATATAAACACACAGAGAGGGCACTCTACTGTCATATAAACACATAGAGAGGGCAGTCTACTGTCATATAAACACATAGAGAGGGCAGCCTACTCTCATATAAACACATAGAGAGGGCAGCCTACTCTCATATAAACACATAGAGAGGGCATTCTACTGTCATATAAACACACAGAGAGGGCAGCCTACTGTCATATAAACACACAGAGAGGGCACTCTACTGTCATATAAACACATAGAGAGGGCAGCCTACTCTCATATAAACACATAGAGAGGGCAGTCTACTCTCATATAAACACACAGAGAGGGCAGTCTACTCTCATATAAACACATAGAGAGGGCATCCTACTCTCATATAAACACATAGAGAGGGCAGCCTACTCTCATATAAACACATAGAGAGGGCAGCCTACTGTCATATAAACACATAGAGAGGGCAGCCTACTGTCATATAAACACATAGAGAGGGCACCCTACTCTCATATAAACACATAGAGAGGGCATCCTACTCTCATATAAACACATAGAGAGGGCAGTCTACTGTCATATAAACACATATAGAGGGCATCCTACTCTCATATAAACACATAGAGAGGGCAGCCTACTGTCATATAAACACATAGAGAGGGCAGCCTACTCTCATATAAACACATAGAGAGGGCAGTCTACTCTCATATAAACACACAGAGAGGGCAGCCTACTCTCATATAAACACATAGAGAGGGCATTCTACTCTCATATAAACACACAGAGGGCAGCCTACTGTCATATAAACACATAGAGAGGGCAGCCTACTGTCATATAAACACATAGAGAGGGCAGCCTACTGTCATATAAACACATAGAGAGGGCAGCCTACTCTCATATAAACACACAGAGAGGGCAGCCTACTGTCATATAAACACACAGAGAGGGCAGCCTACTCTTATATAAACACACAGAGAGGGCAGTCTACTGTCATATAAACACATAGAGAGGGCAGCCTACTGTCATATAAACACACAGAGAGGGCAGCCTACTGTCATATAAACACATAGAGAGGGCAGCCTACTCTCATATAAACACATAGAGAGGGCAGCCTACTGTCATATAAACACATAGAGAGGGCAGCCTACTCTCATATAAACACATAGAGAGGGCAGCCTACTCTCATATAAACACATAGAGAGGGCAGCCTACTCTCATATAAACACATAGAGAGGGCAGCCTACTCTCATATAAACACATAGAGAGGGCAGTCTACTGTCATATAAACACATAGAGAGGGCAGCCTACTCTCATATAAACACATAGAGAGGGCAGCCTACTCTCATATAAACACATAGAGAGGGCAGTCTACTGTCATATAAACACATAGAGAGGGCAGTCTACTCTCATATAAACACATAGAGAGGGCAGCCTACTCTCATATAAACACACAGAGAGGGCAGCCTACTCTCATATAAACACATAGAGAGGGCAGCCTACTTTCATATAAACACATAGAGAGGGCAGTCTACTGTCATATAAACACACAGAGAGGGCAGTCTACTGTCATATAAACACATAGAGAGGGCAGCCTACTGTCATATAAACACACAGAGAGGGCATCCTACTGTCATATAAACACACAGAGAGGGCAGCCTACTCTCATATAAACACACAGAGAGGGCATTCTACTCTCATATAAACACATAGAGAGGGCAGTCTACTGTCATATAAACACACAGAGAGGGCAGTCTACTCTCATATAAACACACAGAGAGGGCAGTCTACTGTCATATAAACACACAGAGAGGGCAGCCTACTCTCATATAAACACATAGAGAGGGCAGCCTACTCTCATATAAACACATAGAGAGGGCAGCCTACTGTCATATAAACACATAGAGAGGGCAGCCTACTCTCATATAAACACATAGAGAGGGCAGCCTACTCTCATATAAACACACAGAGAGGGCAGCCTACTCTCATATAAACACATAGAGAGGGCAGCCTACTCTCATATAAACACATAGAGAGGGCAGCCTACTCTCATATAAACACAGAGAGGGCAGCCTACTCTCATATAAACACATAGAGAGGGCAGCCTACTCTCATATAAACACATAGAGAGGGCAGTCTACTGTCATATAAACACACAGAGAGGGCAGCCTACTGTCATATAAACACATAGAGAGGGCAGCCTACTCTCATATAAACACATAGAGAGGGCAGCCTACTCTCATATAAACACACAGAGAGGGCAGCCTACTCTCATATAAACACATAGAGAGGGCAGCCTACTCTCATATAAACACATAGAGAGGGCAGCCTACTCTCATATAAACACATAGAGAGGGCAGCCTACTGTCATATAAACACACAGAGAGGGCAGTCTACTGTCATATAAACACATAGAGAGGGCAGCCTACTGTCATATAAACACACAGAGAGGGCATCCTACTGTCATATAAACACACAGAGAGGGCAGCCTACTCTCATATAAACACATAGAGAGGGCAGCCTACTCTCATATAAACACATAGAGAGGGCAGTCTACTGTCATATAAACACACAGAGAGGGCAGCCTACTGTCATATAAACACATAGAGAGGGCAGCCTACTCTCATATAAACACATAGAGAGGGCAGCCTACTCTCATATAAACACACAGAGAGGGCAGCCTACTCTCATATAAACACATAGAGAGGGCAGCCTACTCTCATATAAACACATAGAGAGGGCAGCCTACTCTCATATAAACACATAGAGAGGGCAGTCTACTGTCATATAAACACACAGAGAGGGCAGCCTACTCTCATATAAACACATAGAGAGGGCAGCCTACTCTCATATAAACACACAGAGAGGGCAGCCTACTCTCATATAAACACACAGAGAGGGCAGCCTACTCTCATATAAACACACAGAGAGGGCATCCTACTGTCATATAAACACACAGAGAGGGCAGCCTACTCTCATATAAACACATCGAGAGGGCAGCCTACTCTCATATAAACACATAGAGAGGGCAGCCTACTGTCATATAAACACACAGAGAGGGCAGCCTACTCTCATATAAACACATAGAGAGGGCAGCCTACTCTCATATAAACACATAGAGAGGGCAGCCTACTCTCATATAAACACACAGAGAGGGCAGCCTACTCTCATATAAACACATAGAGAGGGCAGTCTACTCTCATATAAACACACAGAGAGGGCAGCCTACTCTCATATAAACACATAGAGAGGGCATCCTACTCTCATATAAACACACAGAGAGGGCAGCCTACTCTCATATAAACACATAGAGAGGGCAGCCTACTGTCATATAAACACATAGAGAGGGCATCCTACTGTCATATAAACACATCGAGAGGGCAGCCTACTCTCATATAAACACATAGAGAGTGCAGCCTACTGTCATATAAACACATAGAGAGGGCAGCCTACTGTCATATAAACACATAGAGAGGGCAGTCTACTGTCATATAAACACATAGAGAGGGCAGCCTACTCTCATATAAACACACAGAGAGGGCAGCCTACTGTCATATAAACACATAGAGAGGGCAGCCTACTGTCATATAAACACACAGAGAGGGCAGCCTACTCTCATATAAACACATAGAGAGGGCAGCCTACTGTCATATAAACACACAGAGAGGGCAGCCTACTCTCATATAAACACATAGAGAGGGCAGTCTACTGTCATATAAACACATAGAGAGGGCAGCCTACTCTCATATAAACACATAGAGAGGGCAGCCTACTCTCATATAAACACACAGAGAGGGCAGCCTACTCTCATATAAACACATAGAGAGGGCAGTCTACTCTCATATAAACACACAGAGAGGGCAGCCTACTCTCATATAAACACATAGAGAGGGCATCCTACTCTCATATAAACACACAGAGAGGGCAGCCTACTCTCATATAAACACATAGAGAGGGCAGCCTACTCTCATATAAACACATAGAGAGGGCAGCCTACTCTCATATAAACACATAGAGAGGGCAGCCTACTGTCATATAAACACACAGAGAGGGCAGCCTACTCTCATATAAACACATAGAGAGGGCAGTCTACTCTCATATAAACACACAGAGAGGGCAGTCTACTCTCATATAAACACATAGAGAGGGCAGCCTACTCTCATATAAACACATAGAGAGGGCAGTCTACTGTCATATAAACACATAGAGAGGGCAGCCTACTGTCATATAAACACATAGAGAGGGCAGCCTACTCTCATATAAACACATAGAGAGGGCAGTCTACTGTCATATAAACACACAGAGAGGGCAGCCTACTGTCATATAAACACATAGAGAGGGCAGCCTACTGTCATATAAACACATAGAGAGGGCAGCCTACTCTCATATAAACACATAGAGAGGGCAGCCTACTCTCATATAAACACATAGAGAGGGCAGCCTACTGTCATATAAACACACAGAGAGGGCAGCCTACTGTCATATAAACACACAGAGAGGGCAGCCTACTGTCATATAAACACATAGAGAGGGCATCCTACTCTCATATAAACACATAGAGAGGGCAGTCTACTCTCATATAAACACACAGAGAGGGCAGCCTACTCTCATATAAACACATAGAGAGGGCAGCCTACTCTCATATAAACACATAGAGAGGGCAGCCTACTCTCATATAAACACATAGAGAGGGCAGCCTACTGTCATATAAACACACAGAGAGGGCAGCCTACTCTCATATAAACACATAGAGAGGGCAGCCTACTCTCATATAAACACATAGAGAGGGCAGCCTACTCTCATATAAACACACAGAGAGGGCAGCCTACTGTCATATAAACACATAGAGAGGGCAGCCTACTGTCATATAAACACATAGAGAGGGCAGCCTACTCTCATATAAACACATAGAGAGGGCAGCCTACTCTCATATAAACACATAGAGAGGGCAGCCTACTGTCATATAAACACACAGAGAGGGCAGCCTACTGTCATATAAACACACAGAGAGGGCAGCCTACTGTCATATAAACACATAGAGAGGGCATCCTACTCTCATATAAACACATAGAGAGGGCAGCCTACTCTCATATAAACACATAGAGAGGGCAGCCTACTGTCATATAAACACACAGAGAGGGCAGCCTACTGTCATATAAACACACAGAGAGGGCAGCCTACTGTCATATAAACACATAGAGAGGGCAGTCTACTCTCATATAAACACACAGAGAGGGCAGCCTACTCTCATATAAACACATAGAGAGGGCATCCTACTCTCATATAAACACACAGAGAGGGCAGCCTACTCTCATATAAACACATAGAGAGGGCAGCCTACTCTCATATAAACACACAGAGAGGGCAGCCTACTGTCATATAAACACACAGATAGGGCAATCTACTGTCATATAAACACATAGAGAGGGCAGCCTACTGTCATATAAACACATAGAGAGGGCAGCCTACTGTCATATAAACACATAGAGAGGGCAGCCTACTCTCATATAAACACATAGAGAGGGCAGCCTACTCTCATATAAACACATAGAGAGGGCAGCCTACTCTCATATAAACACACAGAGAGGGCAGCATACTCTCATATAAACACATAGAGAGGGCAGCCTACTCTCATATAAACACATAGAGAGGGCAGCCTACTCTCATATAAACACATAGAGAGGGCAGCCTACTGTCATATAAACACATAGAGAGGGCATCCTACTGTCATATAAACACATAGAGAGGGCATACTACTCTCATATAAACACATAGAGAGGGCAGCCTACTCTCATATAAACACACAGAGAGGGCAGCCTACTCTCATATAAACACACAGAGAGGGCAGCCTACTGTCATATAAACACATAGAGAGGGCAGCCTACTCTCATATAAACACATAGAGAGGGCAGTCTACTCTCATATAAACACATAGAGAGGGCAACCTACTCTCATATAAACACATAGAGAGGGCATCCTACTCTCATATAAACACATAGAGAGGGCAGCCTACTCTCATATAAACACATAGAGAGGGCAGCCTACTCTCATATAAACACACAGAGAGGGCAGCCTACTCTCATATAAACACATAGAGAGGGCAGCCTACTGTCATATAAACACATAGAGAGGGCAGCCTACTCTCATATAAACACATAGAGAGGGCAGCCTACTCTCATATAAACACATAGAGAGGGCAGCCTACTCTCATATAAACACATAGAGAGGGCATTCTACTCTCATATAAACACACAGAGAGGGCAATCTACTGTCATATAAACACATAGAGAGGGCAGCCTACTCTCATATAAACACATAGAGAGGGCAGCCTACTCTCATATAAACACACAGAGAGGGCAGCCTACTCTCATATAAACACACGGAGAGGGCAGCCTACTGTCATATAAACACACAGAGAGGGCAGCCTACTCTCATATAAACACACAGAGAGGGCAGCCTACTCTCATATAAACACACAGAGAGGGCATCCTACTGTCATATAAACACACAGAGAGGGCAGCCTACTCTCATATAAACACATAGAGAGGGCAGCCTACTCTCATATAAACACACAGAGAGGGCAGCCTACTGTCATATAAACACACAGATAGGGCAATCTACTGTCATATAAACACATAGAGAGGGCAGCCTACTGTCATATAAACACATAGAGAGGGCAGCCTACTGTCATATAAACACATAGAGAGGGCAGCCTACTCTCATATAAACACATAGAGAGGGCAGCCTACTCTCATATAAACACATAGAGAGGGCAGCCTACTCTCATATAAACACACAGAGAGGGCAGCATACTCTCATATAAACACATAGAGAGGGCAGCCTACTCTCATATAAACACATAGAGAGGGCAGCCTACTCTCATATAAACACATAGAGAGGGCAGCCTACTGTCATATAAACACATAGAGAGGGCATCCTACTGTCATATAAACACATAGAGAGGGCATACTACTCTCATATAAACACATAGAGAGGGCAGCCTACTCTCATATAAACACACAGAGAGGGCAGCCTACTCTCATATAAACACACAGAGAGGGCAGCCTACTGTCATATAAACACATAGAGAGGGCAGCCTACTCTCATATAAACACATAGAGAGGGCAGTCTACTCTCATATAAACACATAGAGAGGGCAACCTACTCTCATATAAACACATAGAGAGGGCATCCTACTCTCATATAAACACATAGAGAGGGCAGCCTACTCTCATATAAACACATAGAGAGGGCAGTCTACTCTCATATAAACACATAGAGAGGGCAGCCTACTCTCATATAAACACATAGAGAGGGCAGCCTACTCTCATATAAACACATAGAGAGGGCAGTCTACTCTCATATAAACACACAGAGAGGGCAGCCTACTCTCATATAAACACACAGAGAGGGCAGCCTACTGTCATATAAACACACAGAGAGGGCAGCCTACTCTCATATAAACACACAGAGAGGGCAGCCTACTCTCATATAAACACACAGAGAGGGCATCCTACTGTCATATAAACACACAGAGAGGGCAGCCTACTCTCATATAAACACATCGAGAGGGCAGCCTACTCTCATATAAACACATAGAGAGGGCAGCCTACTGTCATATAAACACACAGAGAGGGCAGCCTACTCTCATATAAACACATAGAGAGGGCAGTCTACTCTCATATAAACACATAGAGAGGGCAGCCTACTCTCATATAAACACACAGAGAGGGCAGCCTACTCTCATATAAACACATAGAGAGGGCAGCCTACTCTCATATAAACACACAGAGAGGGCAGTCTACTCTCATATAAACACACAGAGAGGGCAGCCTACTCTCATATAAACACATAGAGAGGGCATCCTACTCTCATATAAACACACAGAGAGGGCAGCCTACTCTCATATAAACACATAGAGAGGGCAGCCTACTCTCATATAAACACATAGAGAGGGCATTCTACTCTCATATAAACACATAGAGAGGGCAGCCTACTGTCATATAAACACATAGAGAGGGCAGCCTACTCTCATATAAACACATAGAGAGGGCAGCCTACTGTCATATAAACACACAGAGAGGGCAGTCTACTCTCATATAAACACATAGAGAGGGCATCCTACTCTCATATAAACACATAGAGAGGGCAGTCTACTCTCATATAAACACACAGAGAGGGCAGTCTACTCTCATATAAACACATAGAGAGGGCAGCCTACTCTCATATAAACACATAGAGAGGGCAGCCTACTGTCATATAAACACATAGAGAGGGCAGCCTACTGTCATATAAACACATAGAGAGGGCAGTCTACTGTCATATAAACACACAGAGAGGGCAGCCTACTGTCATATAAACACATAGAGAGGGCAGCCTACTGTCATATAAACACATAGAGAGGGCAGCCTACTCTCATATAAACACATAGAGAGGGCATTCTACTCTCATATAAACACATAGAGAGGGCAGCCTACTGTCATATAAACACACAGAGAGGGCAGCCTACTGTCATATAAACACACAGAGAGGGCAGCCTACTGTCATATAAACACATAGAGAGGGCATCCTACTCTCATATAAACACATAGAGAGGGCAGCCTACTCTCATATAAACACATAGAGAGGGCAGCCTACTGTCATATAAACACACAGAGAGGGCAGCCTACTGTCATATAAACACACAGAGAGGGCAGCCTACTGTCATATAAACACATAGAGAGGGCAGTCTACTCTCATATAAACACACAGAGAGGGCAGCCTACTCTCATATAAACACATAGAGAGGGCATCCTACTCTCATATAAACACACAGAGAGGGCAGCCTACTCTCATATAAACACATAGAGAGGGCAGCCTACTCTCATATAAACACATAGAGAGGGCAGCCTACTCTCATATAAACACATAGAGAGGGCAGCCTACTGTCATATAAACACACAGAGAGGGCAGCCTACTCTCATATAAACACATAGAGAGGGCAGTCTACTCTCATATAAACACACAGAGAGGGCAGTCTACTCTCATATAAACACATAGAGAGGGCAGCCTACTCTCATATAAACACATAGAGAGGGCAGTCTACTGTCATATAAACACATAGAGAGGGCAGCCTACTGTCATATAAACACATAGAGAGGGCAGCCTACTCTCATATAAACACATAGAGAGGGCAGTCTACTGTCATATAAACACACAGAGAGGGCAGCCTACTGTCATATAAACACATAGAGAGGGCAGCCTACTGTCATATAAACACATAGAGAGGGCAGCCTACTCTCATATAAACACATAGAGAGGGCAGCCTACTCTCATATAAACACATAGAGAGGGCAGCCTACTGTCATATAAACACACAGAGAGGGCAGTCTACTGTCATATAAACACACAGAGAGGGCAGCCTACTGTCATATAAACACATAGAGAGGGCATCCTACTCTCATATAAACACATAGAGAGGGCAGTCTACTCTCATATAAACACACAGAGAGGGCAGCCTACTCTCATATAAACACATAGAGAGGGCAGCCTACTCTCATATAAACACATAGAGAGGGCAGCCTACTCTCATATAAACACATAGAGAGGGCAGCCTACTGTCATATAAACACACAGAGAGGGCAGCCTACTCTCATATAAACACATAGAGAGGGCAGCCTACTCTCATATAAACACATAGAGAGGGCAGCCTACTCTCATATAAACACATAGAGAGGGCAGCCTACTCTCATATAAACACACAGAGAGGGCAGCCTACTCTCATATAAACACATAGAGAGGGCAGCCTACTGTCATATAAACACATAGAGAGGGCAGCCTACTCTCATATAAACACATAGAGAGGGCAGCCTACTCTCATATAAACACATAGAGAGGGCAGCCTACTCTCATATAAACACATAGAGAGGGCATTCTACTCTCATATAAACACACAGAGAGGGCAATCTACTGTCATATAAACACATAGAGAGGGCAGCCTACTCTCATATAAACACATAGAGAGGGCAGCCTACTCTCATATAAACACACAGAGAGGGCAGCCTACTCTCATATAAACACACGGAGAGGGCAGCCTACTGTCATATAAACACACAGAGAGGGCAGCCTACTCTCATATAAACACACAGAGAGGGCAGCCTACTCTCATATAAACACACAGAGAGGGCATCCTACTGTCATATAAACACACAGAGAGGGCAGCCTACTCTCATATAAACACATAGAGAGGGCAGCCTACTCTCATATAAACACACAGAGAGGGCAGCCTACTGTCATATAAACACACAGATAGGGCAATCTACTGTCATATAAACACATAGAGAGGGCAGCCTACTGTCATATAAACACATAGAGAGGGCAGCCTACTGTCATATAAACACATAGAGAGGGCAGCCTACTCTCATATAAACACATAGAGAGGGCAGCCTACTCTCATATAAACACATAGAGAGGGCAGCCTACTCTCATATAAACACACAGAGAGGGCAGCATACTCTCATATAAACACATAGAGAGGGCAGCCTACTCTCATATAAACACATAGAGAGGGCAGCCTACTCTCATATAAACACATAGAGAGGGCAGCCTACTGTCATATAAACACATAGAGAGGGCATCCTACTGTCATATAAACACATAGAGAGGGCATACTACTCTCATATAAACACATAGAGAGGGCAGCCTACTCTCATATAAACACACAGAGAGGGCAGCCTACTCTCATATAAACACACAGAGAGGGCAGCCTACTGTCATATAAACACATAGAGAGGGCAGCCTACTCTCATATAAACACATAGAGAGGGCAGTCTACTCTCATATAAACACATAGAGAGGGCAACCTACTCTCATATAAACACATAGAGAGGGCATCCTACTCTCATATAAACACATAGAGAGGGCAGCCTACTCTCATATAAACACATAGAGAGGGCAGCCTACTCTCATATAAACACACAGAGAGGGCAGCCTACTCTCATATAAACACATAGAGAGGGCAGCCTACTGTCATATAAACACATAGAGAGGGCAGCCTACTCTCATATAAACACATAGAGAGGGCAGCCTACTCTCATATAAACACATAGAGAGGGCAGCCTACTCTCATATAAACACATAGAGAGGGCATTCTACTCTCATATAAACACACAGAGAGGGCAATCTACTGTCATATAAACACATAGAGAGGGCAGCCTACTCTCATATAAACACATAGAGAGGGCAGCCTACTCTCATATAAACACACAGAGAGGGCAGCCTACTCTCATATAAACACACGGAGAGGGCAGCCTACTGTCATATAAACACACAGAGAGGGCAGCCTACTCTCATATAAACACACAGAGAGGGCAGCCTACTGTCATATAAACACACAGAGAGGGCAGCCTACTGTCATATAAACACATAGAGAGAGCATCCTACTCTCATATAAACACATAGAGAGGGCAGCCTACTCTCGTATAAACACATAGAGAGGGCAGCCTACTCTCATATAAACACACAGAGAGGGCAGTCTACTCTCATATAAACACACGGAGAGGGCATTCTACTCTCATATAAACACATAGAGAGGGCAGCCTACTCTCATATAAACACATAGAGAGGGCAGCCTACTCTCATATAAACACATAGAGAGGGCAGTCTACTGTCATATAAACACATAGAGAGGGCAGCCTACTCTCATATAAACACATAGAGAGGGCAGCCTACTCTCATATAAACACACAGAGAGGGCAGCCTACTCTCATATAAACACATAGAGAGGGCAGCCTACTCTCATATAAACACATAGAGAGGGCAGCCTACTCTCATATAAACACATAGAGAGGGCAGCCTACTCTCATATAAACACATCGAGAGGGCAGCCTACTGTCATATAAACACACAGAGAGGGCAGCCTACTGTCATATAAACACATAGAGAGGGCAGCCTACTGTCATATAAACACACAGAGAGGGCAGCCTACTGTCATATAAACACACAGAGAGGGCAGCCTACTCTCATATAAACACACAGAGAGGGCAGCCTACTGTCATATAAACACACAGAGAGGGCAGCCTACTGTCATATAAACACATAGAGAGGGCAGCCTACTCTCATATAAACACACATAGAGGGCAGTCTACTGTCATATAAACACACAGAGAGGGCAGCCTACTCTCATATAAACACACAGAGAGGGCAGCCTACTCTCATATAAACACACAGAGAGGGCAGTCTACTCTCATATAAACACACAGAGAGGGCAGTCTACTGTCATATAAACACACAGAGAGGGCAGCCTACTCTCATATAAACACATAGAGAGGGCAGCCTACTCTCATATAAACACATAGAGAGGGCAGTCTACTCTCATATAAACACATAGAGAGGGCAGCCTACTCTCATATAAACACACAGAGAGGGCAGCCTACTCTCATATAAACACATAGAGAGGGCAGCCTACTCTCATATAAACACAGAGAGGGCAGCCTACTCTCATATAAACACATAGAGAGGGCAGCCTACTCTCATATAAACACATAGAGAGGGCAGTCTACTGTCATATAAACACACAGAGAGGGCAGCCTACTGTCATATAAACACATAGAGAGGGCAGCCTACTCTCATATAAACACATAGAGAGGGCAGCCTACTCTCATATAAACACACAGAGAGGGCAGCCTACTCTCATATAAACACATAGAGAGGGCAGCCTACTCTCATATAAACACATAGAGAGGGCAGCCTACTTTCATATAAACACATAGAGAGGGCAGTCTACTGTCATATAAACACACAGAGAGGGCAGTCTACTGTCATATAAACACATAGAGAGGGCAGCCTACTGTCATATAAACACACAGAGAGGGCATCCTACTGTCATATAAACACATAGAGAGGGCAGCCTACTGTCATATAAACACACAGAGAGGGCAGCCTACTCTCATATAAACACATAGAGAGGGCAGCCTACTCTCATATAAACACACAGAGAGGGCAGCCTACTCTCATATAAACACACAGAGAGGGCAGCCTACTCTCATATAAACACACAGAGAGGGCATCCTACTGTCATATAAACACACAGAGAGGGCAGCCTACTCTCATATAAACACATCTAGAGGGCAGTCTACTGTCATATAAACACATAGAGAGGGCAGCCTACTCTCATATAAACACATAGAGAGGGCAGCCTACTCTCATATAAACACACAGAGAGGGCAGCCTACTCTCATATAAACACATAGAGAGGGCAGTCTACTGTCATATAAACACATAGAGAGGGCAGCCTACTCTCATATAAACACATAGAGAGGGCAGCCTACTGTCATATAAACACATAGAGAGGGCAGCCTACTGTCATATAAACACATAGAGAGGGCAGTCTACTGTCATATAAACACACAGAGAGGGCAGCCTACTGTCATATAAACACATAGAGAGGGCAGTCTACTGTCATATAAACACATAGAGAGGGCAGCCTACTCTCATATAAACACATAGAGAGGGCAGCCTACTCTCATATAAACACATAGAGAGGGCAGCCTACTGTCATATAAACACACAGAGAGCGCAGCCTACTGTCATATAAACACATCGAGAGGGCAGCCTACTCTCATATAAACACATAGAGAGGGCAGCCTACTGTCATATAAACACACAGAGAGGGCAGCCTACTCTCATATAAACACATAGAGAGGGCAGTCTACTCTCATATAAACACATAGAGAGGGCAGCCTACTCTCATATAAACACACAGAGAGGGCAGCCTACTCTCATATAAACACATAGAGAGGGCAGCCTACTCTCATATAAACACACAGAGAGGGCAGTCTACTCTCATATAAACACACAGAGAGGGCAGCCTACTCTCATATAAACACATAGAGAGGGCATCCTACTCTCATATAAACACACAGAGAGGGCAGCCTACTCTCATATAAACACATAGAGAGGGCAGCCTACTCTCATATAAACACATAGAGAGGGCAGCCTACTCTCATATAAACACATAGAGAGGGCAGCCTACTGTCATATAAACACATAGAGAGGGCAGCCTACTCTCATATAAACACATAGAGAGGGCAGCCTACTGTCATATAAACACACAGAGAGGGCAGTCTACTCTCATATAAACACATAGAGAGGGCATCCTACTCTCATATAAACACATAGAGAGGGCAGTCTACTCTCATATAAACACACAGAGAGGGCAGTCTACTCTCATATAAACACATAGAGAGGGCAGCCTACTCTCATATAAACACATAGAGAGGGCAGCCTACTGTCATATAAACACATAGAGAGGGCAGCCTACTGTCATATAAACACATAGAGAGGGCAGTCTACTGTCATATAAACACACAGAGAGGGCAGCCTACTGTCATATAAACACATAGAGAGGGCAGCCTACTGTCATATAAACACATAGAGAGGGCAGCCTACTCTCATATAAACACATAGAGAGGGCAGCCTACTCTCATATAAACACATAGAGAGGGCAGCCTACTGTCATATAAACACACAGAGAGGGCAGCCTACTGTCATATAAACACACAGAGAGGGCAGCCTACTGTCATATAAACACATAGAGAGGGCATCCTACTCTCATATAAACACATAGAGAGGGCAGTCTACTCTCATATAAACACATAGAGAGGGCATCCTACTCTCATATAAACACACAGAGAGGGCAGCCTACTCTCATATAAACACATAGAGAGGGCAGCCTACTCTCATATAAACACATAGAGAGGGCAGCCTACTCTCATATAAACACATAGAGAGGGCAGCCTACTGTCATATAAACACATAGAGAGGGCAGCCTACTGTCATATAAACACATAGAGAGGGGAGTCTACTGTCATATAAACACATAGAGAGGGCAGTCTACTGTCATATAAACACATAGAGAGGGCACTCTACTCTCATATAAACACATAGAGAGGGCATCCTACTCTCATATAAACACATAGAGAGGGCATCCTACTCTCATATAAACACATAGAGAGGGCAGCCTACTGTCATATAAACACATAGAGAGGGCAGCCTACTCTCATATAAACACATAGAGAGGGCAGCCTACTCTCATATAAACACACAGAGAGGGCAGCCTACTCTCATATAAACACATAGAGAGGGCATTCTACTCTCATATAAACACATAGAGAGGGCAGCCTACTCTCATATAAACACATAGAGAGGGCAGCCTACTGTCATATAAACACACAGAGAGGGCAGCCTACTGTCATATAAACACACAGAGAGGGCAGCCTACTGTCATATAAACACATAGAGAGGGCATCCTACTCTCATATAAACACATAGAGAGGGCAGTCTACTCTCATATAAACACATAGAGAGGGCATCCTACTCTCATATAAACACACAGAGAGGGCAGCCTACTCTCATATAAACACATAGAGAGGGCAGCCTACTCTCATATAAACACATAGAGAGGGCAGCCTACTCTCATATAAACACATAGAGAGGGCAGCCTACTGTCATATAAACACATAGAGAGGGCAGCCTACTGTCATATAAACACATAGAGAGGGGAGTCTACTGTCATATAAACACATAGAGAGGGCAGTCTACTGTCATATAAACACATAGAGAGGGCACTCTACTCTCATATAAACACATAGAGAGGGCATCCTACTCTCATATAAACACATAGAGAGGGCATCCTACTCTCATATAAACACATAGAGAGGGCAGCCTACTGTCATATAAACACATAGAGAGGGCAGCCTACTCTCATATAAACACATAGAGAGGGCAGCCTACTCTCATATAAACACACAGAGAGGGCAGCCTACTCTCATATAAACACATAGAGAGGGCATTCTACTCTCATATAAACACACAGAGAGGGCAGCCTACTGTCATATAAACACATAGAGAGGGCAGCCTACTGTCATATAAACACATAGAGAGGGCAGCCTACTGTCATATAAACACATAGAGAGGGCAGCCTACTCTCATATAAACACACAGAGAGGGCAGCCTACTGTCATATAAACACACAGAGAGGGCAGCCTACTCTTATATAAACACACAGAGAGGGCAGCCTACTGTCATATAAACACATAGAGAGGGCAGCCTACTGTCATATAAACACACAGAGAGGGCAGCCTACTGTCATATAAACACACAGAGAGGGCAGCCTACTCTCATATAAACACATAGAGAGGGCAGCCTACTCTCATATAAACACATAGAGAGGGCAGCCTACTGTCATATAAACACATAGAGAGGGCAGCCTACTCTCATATAAACACACAGAGAGGGCAGCCTACTGTTATATAAACACATAGAGAGGGCAGCCATCTCTCATATAAACACACAGAGAGGGCATCCTACTGTCATATAAACACATAGAGAGGGCAGCCTACTCTCATATAAACACATAGAGAGGGCAGCCTACTGTCATATAAACACACAGAGAGGGCAGCCTACTCTCATATAAACACACAGAGAGGGCAGCCTACTCTCATATAAACACATTGAGAGGGCAGCCTACTCTCATATAAACACACAGAGAGGGCAGCCTACTCTCATATAAACACACAGAGAGGGCAGCCTACTGTCATATAAACACACAGAGAGGGCAGCCTACTCTCATATAAACACATAGAGAGGGCAGCCTACTCTCATATAAACACACAGAGAGGGCAGCCTACTGTCATATAAACACACAGAGAGGGCAGCCTACTGTCATATAAACACATAGAGAGGGCATCCTACTGTCATATAAACACATAGAGAGGGCAGTCTACTCTCATATAAACACACAGAGAGGGCAGCCTACTCTCATATAAACACATAGAGAGGGCAGCCTACTGTCATATAAACACATAGAGAGGGCAGCCTACTCTCATATAAACACATAGAGAGGGCAGCCTACTGTCATATAAACACACAGAGAGGGCAGTCTACTCTCATATAAACACATAGAGAGGGCATCCTACTCTCATATAAACACATAGAGAGGGCAGTCTACTCTCATATAAACACACAGAGAGGGCAGTCTACTCTCATATAAACACATAGAGAGGGCAGCCTACTCTCATATAAACACATAGAGAGGGCAGCCTACTTTCATATAAACACATAGAGAGGGCAGTCTACTGTCATATAAACACACAGAGAGGGCAGTCTACTGTCATATAAACACATAGAGAGGGCAGCCTACTGTCATATAAACACACAGAGAGGGCATCCTACTGTCATATAAACACATAGAGAGGGCAGCCTACTGTCATATAAACACACAGAGAGGGCAGCCTACTCTCATATAAACACATAGAGAGGGCAGCCTACTCTCATATAAACACACAGAGAGGGCAGCCTACTCTCATATAAACACACAGAGAGGGCAGCCTACTCTCATATAAACACACAGAGAGGGCATCCTACTGTCATATAAACACACAGAGAGGGCAGCCTACTCTCATATAAACACATCTAGAGGGCAGTCTACTGTCATATAAACACATAGAGAGGGCAGCCTACTCTCATATAAACACATAGAGAGGGCAGCCTACTCTCATATAAACACACAGAGAGGGCAGCCTACTCTCATATAAACACATAGAGAGGGCAGTCTACTGTCATATAAACACATAGAGAGGGCAGCCTACTCTCATATAAACACATAGAGAGGGCAGCCTACTGTCATATAAACACATAGAGAGGGCAGCCTACTGTCATATAAACACATAGAGAGGGCAGTCTACTGTCATATAAACACACAGAGAGGGCAGCCTACTGTCATATAAACACATAGAGAGGGCAGTCTACTGTCATATAAACACATAGAGAGGGCAGCCTACTCTCATATAAACACATAGAGAGGGCAGCCTACTCTCATATAAACACATAGAGAGGGCAGCCTACTGTCATATAAACACACAGAGAGCGCAGCCTACTGTCATATAAACACATCGAGAGGGCAGCCTACTCTCATATAAACACATAGAGAGGGCAGCCTACTGTCATATAAACACACAGAGAGGGCAGCCTACTCTCATATAAACACATAGAGAGGGCAGTCTACTCTCATATAAACACATAGAGAGGGCAGCCTACTCTCATATAAACACACAGAGAGGGCAGCCTACTCTCATATAAACACATAGAGAGGGCAGCCTACTCTCATATAAACACACAGAGAGGGCAGTCTACTCTCATATAAACACACAGAGAGGGCAGCCTACTCTCATATAAACACATAGAGAGGGCATCCTACTCTCATATAAACACACAGAGAGGGCAGCCTACTCTCATATAAACACATAGAGAGGGCAGCCTACTCTCATATAAACACATAGAGAGGGCAGCCTACTCTCATATAAACACATAGAGAGGGCAGCCTACTGTCATATAAACACATAGAGAGGGCAGCCTACTCTCATATAAACACATAGAGAGGGCAGCCTACTGTCATATAAACACACAGAGAGGGCAGTCTACTCTCATATAAACACATAGAGAGGGCATCCTACTCTCATATAAACACATAGAGAGGGCAGTCTACTCTCATATAAACACACAGAGAGGGCAGTCTACTCTCATATAAACACATAGAGAGGGCAGCCTACTCTCATATAAACACATAGAGAGGGCAGCCTACTGTCATATAAACACATAGAGAGGGCAGCCTACTGTCATATAAACACATAGAGAGGGCAGTCTACTGTCATATAAACACACAGAGAGGGCAGCCTACTGTCATATAAACACATAGAGAGGGCAGCCTACTGTCATATAAACACATAGAGAGGGCAGCCTACTCTCATATAAACACATAGAGAGGGCAGCCTACTCTCATATAAACACATAGAGAGGGCAGCCTACTGTCATATAAACACACAGAGAGGGCAGCCTACTGTCATATAAACACACAGAGAGGGCAGCCTACTGTCATATAAACACATAGAGAGGGCATCCTACTCTCATATAAACACATAGAGAGGGCAGTCTACTCTCATATAAACACATAGAGAGGGCATCCTACTCTCATATAAACACACAGAGAGGGCAGCCTACTCTCATATAAACACATAGAGAGGGCAGCCTACTCTCATATAAACACATAGAGAGGGCAGCCTACTCTCATATAAACACATAGAGAGGGCAGCCTACTGTCATATAAACACATAGAGAGGGCAGCCTACTGTCATATAAACACATAGAGAGGGGAGTCTACTGTCATATAAACACATAGAGAGGGCAGTCTACTGTCATATAAACACATAGAGAGGGCACTCTACTCTCATATAAACACATAGAGAGGGCATCCTACTCTCATATAAACACATAGAGAGGGCATCCTACTCTCATATAAACACATAGAGAGGGCAGCCTACTGTCATATAAACACATAGAGAGGGCAGCCTACTCTCATATAAACACATAGAGAGGGCAGCCTACTCTCATATAAACACACAGAGAGGGCAGCCTACTCTCATATAAACACATAGAGAGGGCATTCTACTCTCATATAAACACACAGAGAGGGCAGCCTACTGTCATATAAACACATAGAGAGGGCAGCCTACTGTCATATAAACACATAGAGAGGGCAGCCTACTGTCATATAAACACATAGAGAGGGCAGCCTACTCTCATATAAACACACAGAGAGGGCAGCCTACTGTCATATAAACACACAGAGAGGGCAGCCTACTCTTATATAAACACACAGAGAGGGCAGCCTACTGTCATATAAACACATAGAGAGGGCAGCCTACTGTCATATAAACACACAGAGAGGGCAGCCTACTGTCATATAAACACACAGAGAGGGCAGCCTACTCTCATATAAACACATAGAGAGGGCAGCCTACTCTCATATAAACACATAGAGAGGGCAGCCTACTGTCATATAAACACATAGAGAGGGCAGCCTACTCTCATATAAACACACAGAGAGGGCAGCCTACTGTTATATAAACACATAGAGAGGGCAGCCATCTCTCATATAAACACACAGAGAGGGCATCCTACTGTCATATAAACACATAGAGAGGGCAGCCTACTCTCATATAAACACATAGAGAGGGCAGCCTACTGTCATATAAACACACAGAGAGGGCAGCCTACTCTCATATAAACACACAGAGAGGGCAGCCTACTCTCATATAAACACATTGAGAGGGCAGCCTACTCTCATATAAACACACAGAGAGGGCAGCCTACTCTCATATAAACACACAGAGAGGGCAGCCTACTGTCATATAAACACACAGAGAGGGCAGCCTACTCTCATATAAACACATAGAGAGGGCAGCCTACTCTCATATAAACACACAGAGAGGGCAGCCTACTGTCATATAAACACACAGAGAGGGCAGCCTACTGTCATATAAACACATAGAGAGGGCATCCTACTGTCATATAAACACATAGAGAGGGCAGTCTACTGTCATATAAACACATAGAGAGGGCAGCCTACTCTCATATAAACACATAGAGAGGGCAGCCTACTCTCATATAAACACATAGAGAGGGCAGCCTACTGTCATATAAACACACAGAGAGGGCAGCCTACTGTCATATAAACACACAGAGAGGGCAGCCTACTGTCATATAAACACATAGAGAGGGCATCCTACTCTCATATAAACACATAGAGAGGGCAGTCTACTCTCATATAAACACACAGAGAGGGCAGCCTACTCTCATATAAACACATAGAGAGGGCAGCCTACTCTCATATAAACACATAGAGAGGGCAGCCTACTCTCATATAAACACATAGAGAGGGCAGCCTACTGTTATATAAACACACAGAGAGGGCAGCCTACTCTCATATAAACACATAGAGAGGGCAGCCTACTCTCATATAAACACATAGAGAGGGCAGCCTACTCTCATATAAACACATAGAGAGGGCAGCCTACTCTCATATAAACACACAGAGAGGGCAGCCTACTCTCATATAAACACATAGAGAGGGCAGCCTACTGTCATATAAACACATAGAGAGGGCAGCCTACTCTCATATAAACACATAGAGAGGGCAGCCTACTCTCATATAAACACATAGAGAGGGCAGCCTACTCTCATATAAACACATAGAGAGGGCATTCTACTCTCATATAAACACACAGAGAGGGCAATCTACTGTCATATAAACACATAGAGAGGGCAGCCTACTCTCATATAAACACATAGAGAGGGCAGCCTACTCTCATATAAACACACAGAGAGGGCAGCCTACTCTCATATAAACACACGGAGAGGGCAGCCTACTGTCATATAAACACACAGAGAGGGCAGCCTACTCTCATATAAACACACAGAGAGGGCAGCCTACTCTCATATAAACACACAGAGAGGGCATCCTACTGTCATATAAACACACAGAGAGGGCAGCCTACTCTCATATAAACACATAGAGAGGGCAGCCTACTCTCATATAAACACACAGAGAGGGCAGCCTACTGTCATATAAACACACAGAGAGGGCAATCTACTGTCATATAAACACATAGAGAGGGCAGCCTACTGTCATATAAACACATAGAGAGGGCAGCCTACTGTCATATAAACACATAGAGAGGGCAGCCTACTCTCATATAAACACATAGAGAGGGCAGCCTACTCTCATATAAACACATAGAGAGGGCAGCCTACTCTCATATAAACACACAGAGAGGGCAGCATACTCTCATATAAACACATAGAGAGGGCAGCCTACTCTCATATAAACACATAGAGAGGGCAGCCTACTCTCATATAAACACATAGAGAGGGCAGCCTACTGTCATATAAACACATAGAGAGGGCATCCTACTGTCATATAAACACATAGAGAGGGCAGCCTACTCTCATATAAACACATAGAGAGGGCAGCCTACTCTCATATAAACACACAGAGAGGGCAGCCTACTCTCATATAAACACACAGAGAGGGCAGCCTACTGTCATATAAACACATAGAGAGGGCAGCCTACTCTCATATAAACACATAGAGAGGGCAGTCTACTCTCATATAAACACATAGAGAGGGCAACCTACTCTCATATAAACACATAGAGAGGGCATCCTACTCTCATATAAACACATCGAGAGGGCAGCCTACTCTCATATAAACACATAGAGAGGGCAGTCTACTCTCATATAAACACATAGAGAGGGCAGCCTACTCTCATATAAACACATAGAGAGGGCAGCCTACTCTCATATAAACACATAGAGAGGGCAGTCTACTCTCATATAAACACACAGAGAGGGCAGCCTACTCTCATATAAACACACAGAGAGGGCAGCCTACTGTCATATAAACACACAGAGAGGGCAGCCTACTCTCATATAAACACACAGAGAGGGCAGCCTACTCTCATATAAACACACAGAGAGGGCATCCTACTGTCATATAAACACACAGAGAGGGCAGCCTACTCTCATATAAACACATCGAGAGGGCAGCCTACTCTCATATAAACACATAGAGAGGGCAGCCTACTGTCATATAAACACACAGAGAGGGCAGTCTACTCTCATATAAACACATAGAGAGGGCAGCCTACTCTCATATAAACACATAGAGAGGGCAGCCTACTCTCATATAAACACACAGAGAGGGCAGTCTACTCTCATATAAACACATAGAGAGGGCAGCCTACTCTCATATAAACACACAGAGAGGGCAGCCTACTCTCATATAAACACATAGAGAGGGCATCCTACTCTCATATAAACACACAGAGAGGGCAGCCTACTCTCATATAAACACATAGAGAGGGCAGCCTACTCTCATATAAACACATAGAGAGGGCAGTCTACTCTCATATAAACACATAGAGAGGGCAGCCTACTGTCATATAAACACATAGAGAGGGCAGCCTACTCTCATATAAACACATAGAGAGGGCAGCCTACTGTCATATAAACACACAGAGAGGGCAGTCTACTCTCATATAAACACATAGAGAGGGCATCCTACTCTCATATAAACACATAGAGAGGGCAGTCTACTCTCATATAAACACACAGAGAGGGCAGTCTACTCTCATATAAACACATAGAGAGGGCAGCCTACTCTCATATAAACACATAGAGAGGGCAGCCTACTGTCATATAAACACATAGAGAGGGCAGCCTACTGTCATATAAACACATAGAGAGGGCAGTCTACTGTCATATAAACACACAGAGAGGGCAGCCTACTGTCATATAAACACATAGAGAGGGCAGCCTACTGTCATATAAACACATAGAGAGGGCAGCCTACTCTCATATAAACACATAGAGAGGGCAGCCTACTCTCATATAAACACATAGAGAGGGCAGCCTACTGTCATATAAACACACAGAGAGGGCAGCCTACTGTCATATAAACACACAGAGAGGGCAGCCTACTGTCATATAAACACATAGAGAGGGCATCCTACTCTCATATAAACACATAGAGAGGGCAGTCTACTCTCATATAAACACATAGAGAGGGCATCCTACTCTCATATAAACACACAGAGAGGGCAGCCTACTCTCATATAAACACATAGAGAGGGCAGCCTACTCTCATATAAACACATAGAGAGGGCAGCCTACTCTCATATAAACACATAGAGAGGGCAGCCTACTGTCATATAAACACATAGAGAGGGCAGCCTACTGTCATATAAACACATAGAGAGGGGAGTCTACTGTCATATAAACACATAGAGAGGGCAGTCTACTGTCATATAAACACATAGAGAGGGCACTCTACTCTCATATAAACACATAGAGAGGGCATCCTACTCTCATATAAACACATAGAGAGGGCATCCTACTCTCATATAAACACATAGAGAGGGCAGCCTACTGTCATATAAACACATAGAGAGGGCAGCCTACTCTCATATAAACACATAGAGAGGGCACCCTACTCTCATATAAACACACAGAGAGGGCAGCCTACTCTCATATAAACACATAGAGAGGGCATTCTACTCTCATATAAACACACAGAGAGGGCAGCCTACTGTCATATAAACACATAGAGAGGGCAGCCTACTGTCATATAAACACATAGAGAGGGCAGCCTACTGTCATATAAACACATAGAGAGGGCAGCCTACTCTCATATAAACACACAGAGAGGGCAGCCTACTCTCATATAAACACATAGAGAGGGCATCCTACTCTCATATAAACACACAGAGAGGGCAGCCTACTCTCATATAAACACATAGAGAGGGCAGCCTACTCTCATATAAACACATAGAGAGGGCAGTCTACTCTCATATAAACACATAGAGAGGGCAGCCTACTGTCATATAAACACATAGAGAGGGCAGCCTACTCTCATATAAACACATAGAGAGGGCAGCCTACTGTCATATAAACACACAGAGAGGGCAGTCTACTCTCATATAAACACATAGAGAGGGCATCCTACTCTCATATAAACACATAGAGAGGGCAGTCTACTCTCATATAAACACACAGAGAGGGCAGTCTACTCTCATATAAACACATAGAGAGGGCAGCCTACTCTCATATAAACACATAGAGAGGGCAGCCTACTGTCATATAAACACATAGAGAGGGCAGCCTACTGTCATATAAACACATAGAGAGGGCAGTCTACTGTCATATAAACACACAGAGAGGGCAGCCTACTGTCATATAAACACATAGAGAGGGCAGCCTACTGTCATATAAACACATAGAGAGGGCAGCCTACTCTCATATAAACACATAGAGAGGGCAGCCTACTCTCATATAAACACATAGAGAGGGCAGCCTACTGTCATATAAACACACAGAGAGGGCAGCCTACTGTCATATAAACACACAGAGAGGGCAGCCTACTGTCATATAAACACATAGAGAGGGCATCCTACTCTCATATAAACACATAGAGAGGGCAGTCTACTCTCATATAAACACATAGAGAGGGCATCCTACTCTCATATAAACACACAGAGAGGGCAGCCTACTCTCATATAAACACATAGAGAGGGCAGCCTACTCTCATATAAACACATAGAGAGGGCAGCCTACTCTCATATAAACACATAGAGAGGGCAGCCTACTGTCATATAAACACATAGAGAGGGCAGCCTACTGTCATATAAACACATAGAGAGGGGAGTCTACTGTCATATAAACACATAGAGAGGGCAGTCTACTGTCATATAAACACATAGAGAGGGCACTCTACTCTCATATAAACACATAGAGAGGGCATCCTACTCTCATATAAACACATAGAGAGGGCATCCTACTCTCATATAAACACATAGAGAGGGCAGCCTACTGTCATATAAACACATAGAGAGGGCAGCCTACTCTCATATAAACACATAGAGAGGGCACCCTACTCTCATATAAACACACAGAGAGGGCAGCCTACTCTCATATAAACACATAGAGAGGGCATTCTACTCTCATATAAACACACAGAGAGGGCAGCCTACTGTCATATAAACACATAGAGAGGGCAGCCTACTGTCATATAAACACATAGAGAGGGCAGCCTACTGTCATATAAACACATAGAGAGGGCAGCCTACTCTCATATAAACACACAGAGAGGGCAGCCTACTGTCATATAAACACACAGAGAGGGCAGCCTACTCTTATATAAACACACAGAGAGGGCAGCCTACTGTCATATAAACACATAGAGAGGGCAGCCTACTGTCATATAAACACACAGAGAGGGCAGCCTACTGTCATATAAACACACAGAGAGGGCAGCCTACTCTCATATAAACACATAGAGAGGGCAGCCTACTCTCATATAAACACATAGAGAGGGCAGCCTACTGTCATATAAACACATAGAGAGGGCAGCCTACTCTCATATAAACACACAGAGAGGGCAGCCTACTGTTATATAAACACATAGAGAGGGCAGCCATCTCTCATATAAACACACAGAGAGGGCATCCTACTGTCATATAAACACATAGAGAGGGCAGCCTACTCTCATATAAACACATAGAGAGGGCAGCCTACTGTCATATAAACACACAGAGAGGGCAGCCTACTCTCATATAAACACACAGAGAGGGCAGCCTACTCTCATATAAACACATTGAGAGGGCAGCCTACTCTCATATAAACACACAGAGAGGGCAGCCTACTCTCATATAAACACACAGAGAGGGCAGCCTACTGTCATATAAACACACAGAGAGGGCAGCCTACTCTCATATAAACACATAGAGAGGGCAGCCTACTCTCATATAAACACACAGAGAGGGCAGCCTACTGTCATATAAACACACAGAGAGGGCAGCCTACTGTCATATAAACACATAGAGAGGGCAGCCTACTGTCATATAAACACATAGAGAGGGCAACCTACTCTCATATAAACACACAGAGAGGGCAGCATACTCTCATATAAACACACAGAGAGGGCAGCCTACTGTCATATAAACACATAGAGAGGGCAGCCTACTCTCATATAAACACACAGAGAGGGCAGCATACTCTCATATAAACACATAGAGAGGGCAGCCTACTCTCATATAAACACATAGAGAGGGCAGCCTACTCTCATATAAACACATAGAGAGGGCAGCCTACTGTCATATAAACACATAGAGAGGGCATCCTACTGTCATATAAACACATAGAGAGGGCAGCCTACTCTCATATAAACACATAGAGAGGGCAGCCTACTCTCATATAAACACACAGAGAGGGCAGCCTACTCTCATATAAACACACAGAGAGGGCATTCTACTGTCATATAAACACATAGAGAGGGCAGCCTACTCTCATATAAACACATAGAGAGGGCAATCTACTCTCATATAAACACATAGAGAGGGCAACCTACTCTCATATAAACACATAGAGAGGGCATCCTACTGTCATATAAACACACAGAGAGGGCAGCCTACTCTCATATAAACACATAGAGAGGGCAGTCTACTCTCATATAAACACATAGAGAGGGCAGCCTACTCTCATATAAACACATAGAGAGGGCAGCCTACTCTCATATAAACACAGAGAGGGCAGCCTACTCTCATATAAACACACAGAGAGGGCAGCCTACTCTCATATAAACACACAGAGAGGGCAGCCTACTGTCATATAAACACACAGAGAGGGCAGCCTACTCTCATATAAACACACAGAGAGGGCAGCCTACTCTCATATAAACACATAGAGAGGGCAGCCTACTCTCATATAAACACATAGAGAGGGCAGTCTACTCTCATATAAACACATAGAGAGGGCAGTCTACTCTCATATAAACACATAGAGAGGGCAGCCTACTCTCATATAAACACATAGAGAGGGCAGCCTACTCTCATATAAACACACAGAGAGGGCAGCCTACTGTCATATAAACACACAGAGAGGGCAGTCTACTGTCATATAAACACATAGAGAGGGCAGCCTACTCTCATATAAACACATAGAGAGGGCAGCCTACTCTCATATAAACACATAGAGAGGGCAGCCTACTCTCATATAAACACATAGAGAGGGCAGTCTACTGTCATATAAACACACAGAGAGGGCATTCTACTCTCATATAAACACATAGAGAGGGCAGCCTACTGTCATATAAACACACAGAGAGGGCAGCCTACTCTCATATAAACACACAGAGAGGGCAGCCTACTGTCATATAAACACACAGAGAGGGCAGCCTACTGTCATATAAACACACAGAGAGGGCAGCCTACTCTCATATAAACACATAGAGAGGGCAGCCTACTCTCATATAAACACACAGAGAGGGCATCCTACTCTCATATAAACACATAGAGAGGGCAGCCTACTGTCATATAAACACATAGAGAGGGCAGCCTACTCTCATATAAACACATAGAGAGGGCATCCTACTCTCATATAAACACACAGAGAGGGCAGCCTACTCTCATATAAACACATAGAGAGGGCAGCCTACTCTCATATAAACACATAGAGAGGGCAGCCTACTCTCATATAAACACATAGAGAGGGCAGCCTACTGTCATATAAACACATAGAGAGGGCAGCCTACTGTCATATAAACACACAGAGAGGGCAGCCTACTCTCATATAAACACATAGAGAGGGCAGTCTACTCTCATATAAACACACAGAGAGGGCAGTCTACTCTCATATAAACACACAGAGAGGGCATCCTACTCTCATATAAACACACAGAGAGGGCAGCCTACTCTCATATAAACACATAGAGAGGGCAGCCTACTCTCATATAAACACATAGAGAGGGCAGCCTACTCTCATATAAACACATAGAGAGGGCAGCCTACTGTCATATAAACACATAGAGAGGGCAGCCTACTGTCATATAAACACATAGAGAGGGCAGCCTACTCTCATATAAACACATAGAGAGGGCAGCCTACTCTCATATAAACACATAGAGAGGGCAGTCTACTGTCATATAAACACATAGAGAGGGCAGCCTACTCTCATATAAACACATAGAGAGGGCAGCCTACTGTCATATAAACACATAGAGAGGGCAGCCTACTCTCATATAAACACATAGAGAGGGCAGCCTACTCTCATATAAACACACAGAGAGGGCAGCCTACTCTCATATAAACACATAGAGAGGGCAGCCTACTCTCATATAAACACACAGAGAGGGCAGTCTACTGTCATATAAACACATAGAGAGGGCATCCTACTGTCATATAAACACATAGAGAGGGCAGCCTACTGTTATATAAACACATAGAGAGGGCAGCCTACTCTCATATAAACACACAGAGAGGGCAGCCTACTGTCATATAAACACACAGAGAGGGCAGCCTACTCTTATATAAACACACAGAGGGCAGCCTACTGTCATATAAACACATAGAGAGGGCAGCCTACTGTCATATAAACACACAGAGAGGGCAGCCTACTGTCATATAAACACATAGAGAGGGCAGTCTACTGTCATATAAACACACAGAGAGGGCAGTCTACTGTCATATAAACACACAGAGAGGGCAGCCTACTCTTATATAAACACACAGAGGGCAGCCTACTGTCATATAAACACATAGAGAGGGCAGTCTACTGTCATATAAACACACAGAGAGGGCAGCCTACTGTCATATAAACACACAGAGAGGGCAGCCTACTCTCATATAAACACATAGAGAGGGCAGCCTACTCTCATATAAACACATAGAGAGGGCAGTCTACTGTCATATAAACACATAGAGAGGGCAGCCTACTCTCATATAAACACACAGAGAGGGCAGCCTACTCTCATATAAACACATTGAGAGGGCAGCCTACTCTCATATAAACACACAGAGAGGGCAGCCTACTGTCATATAAACACACAGAGAGGGCAGCCTACTCTCATATAAACACATAGAGAGGGCAGCCTACTCTCATATAAACACACAGAGAGGGCAGTCTACTGTCATATAAACACACAGAGAGGGCAGTCTACTGTCATATAAACACATAGAGAGGGCAGCCTACTCTCATATAAACACATAGAGAGGGCAGCCTACTCTCATATAAACACACAGAGAGGGCAGCATACTCTCATATAAACACATAGAGAGGGCATCCTACTCTCATATAAACACATAGAGAGGGCAGCCTACTCTCATATAAACACATAGAGAGGGCAGCCTACTCTCATATAAACACATAGAGAGGGCAGCCTACTCTCATATAAACACATAGAGAGGGCAGCCTACTCTCATATAAACACACAGAGAGGGCAGCCTACTCTCATATAAACACATAGAGAGGGCAGCCTACTCTCATATAAACACACAGAGAGGGCAGCCTACTCTCATATAAACACATAGAGAGGGCAGCCTACTCTCATATAAACACATAGAGAGGGCAGTCTACTCTCATATAAACACACAGAGAGGGCAGTCTACTCTCATATAAACACATAGAGAGGGCAGCCTACTCTCATATAAACACATAGAGAGGGCAGCCTACTGTCATATAAACACATAGAGAGGGCAGTCTACTGTCATATAAACACACAGAGAGGGCAGCCTACTCTCATATAAACACATAGAGAGGGCATCCTACTGTCATATAAACACACAGAGAGGGCAGCCTACTCTCATATAAACACATAGAGAGGGCAACCTACTGTCATATAAACACATAGAGAGGGCAGCCTACTGTCATATAAACACATAGAGAGGGCAGCCTACTGTCATATAAACACACAGAGAGGGCAGCCTACTGTCATATAAACACATAGAGAGGGCAGTCTACTCTCATATAAACACACAGAGAGGGCAGCCTACTGTCATATAAACACATAGAGAGGGCAGCCTACTCTCATATAAACACATAGAGAGGGCATTCTACTGTCATATAAACACATAGAGAGGGCAGCCTACTGTCATATAAACACATAGAGAGGGCAGCCTACTCTCATATAAACACACAGAGAGGGCAGCTTACTCTCATATAAACACATAGAGAGGGCAACCTACTGTCATATAAACACATAGAGAGGGCATCCTACTCTCATATAAACACACAGAGAGGGCAGCCTACTGTCATATAAACACATAGAGAGGGCAGCCTACTCTCATATAAACACATAGAGAGGGCATTCTACTGTCATATAAACACATAGAGAGGGCAGCCTACTGTCATATAAACACATAGAGAGGGCAGCCTACTCTCATATAAACACACAGAGAGGGCAGCTTACTCTCATATAAACACATAGAGAGGGCAGTCTACTGTCATATAAACACACAGAGAGGGCAGCCTACTCTCATATAAACACATAGAGAGGGCATCCTACTGTCATATAAACACACAGAGAGGGCAGCCTACTCTCATATAAACACATAGAGAGGGCAACCTACTGTCATATAAACACATAGAGAGGGCAGCCTACTGTCATATAAACACATAGAGAGGGCAGCCTACTGTCATATAAACACACAGAGAGGGCAGCCTACTGTCATATAAACACATAGAGAGGGCAGTCTACTCTCATATAAACACACAGAGAGGGCAGCCTACTGTCATATAAACACATAGAGAGGGCAGCCTACTCTCATATAAACACATAGAGAGGGCATTCTACTGTCATATAAACACATAGAGAGGGCAGCCTACTGTCATATAAACACATAGAGAGGGCAGCCTACTCTCATATAAACACACAGAGAGGGCAGCTTACTCTCATATAAACACATAGAGAGGGCAACCTACTGTCATATAAACACATAGAGAGGGCATCCTACTGTCATATAAACACATAGAGAGGGCAGCCTACTGTCATATAAACACACAGAGAGGGCAGCCTACTGTCATATAAACACACAGAGAGGGCAGCCTACTGTCATATAAACACACAGAGAGGGCAGTCTACTGTCATATAAACACATAGAGAGGGCAGCCTACTCTCATATAAACACATAGAGAGGGCAGCCTACTCTCATATAAACACACAGAGAGGGCAGCCTACTGTCATATAAACACATAGAGAGGGCAGCCTACTGTCATATAAACACATAGAGAGGGCAGCCTACTCTCATATAAACACATAGAGAGGGCAGCCTACTGTCATATAAACACATAGAGAGGGCAGCCTACTCTCATATAAACACATAGAGAGGGCAGCCTACTCTCATATAAACACACAGAGAGGGCATCCTACTGTCATATAAACACACAGAGAGGGCATTCTACTCTTATATAAACACACAGAGGGCAGCCTACTGTCATATAAACGCATAGAGAGGGCAGCCTACTCTCATATAAACACACAGAGAGGGCAGCCTACTCTCATATAAACACATAGAGAGGGCAGCCTACTGTCATATAAACACATAGAGAGGGCAGCCTACTGTCATATAAACACACAGAGAGGGCAGCCTACTCTCATATAAACACATAGAGAGGGCAGCCTACTGTCATATAAACACATAGAGAGGGCAGCCTACTCTCATATAAACACACAGAGAGGGCAGCCTACTCTCATATAAACACATAGAGAGGGCAGCCTACTCTCATATAAACACATAGAGAGGGCAGCCTACTGTCATATAAACACATAGAGAGGGCAGCCTACTCTCATATAAACACACAGAGAGGGCAGCCTACTCTCGTATAAACACATAGAGAGGGCAGCCTACTGTCATATAAACACACAGAGAGGGCAGCCTACTCTCATATAAACACACAGAGAGGGCAGCCTACTCTCATATAAACACACAGAGAGGGCAGCCTACTCTCATATAAACACACAGAGAGGGCAGCCTACTCTCATATAAACACATAGAGAGGGCAGCCTACTCTCATATAAACACATAGAGAGGGCAGCCTACTCTCATATAAACACATAGAGAGGGCAGCCTACTGTCATATAAACACATAGAGAGGGCAGCCTACTCTCATATAAACACATAGAGAGGGCAGCCTACTCTCATATAAACACATAGAGAGGGCAGCCTACTCTCATATAAACACATAGAGAGGGCAGCCTACTCTCATATAAACACATAGAGAGGGCAGCCTACTGTCATATAAACACATAGAGAGGGCAGTCTACTGTCATATAAACACATAGAGAGGGCAGTCTACTGTCATATAAACACACAGAGAGGGCAGCCTACTCTCATATAAACACACAGAGAGGGCAGCCTACTCTCATATAAACACACAGAGAGGGCAGCCTACTCTCATATAAACACATAGAGAGGGCAGCCTACTCTCATATAAACACATAGAGAGGGCAGCCTACTGTCATATAAACACATAGAGAGGGCAGTCTACTCTCATATAAACACATAGAGAGGGCAGCCTACTCTCATATAAACACACAGAGAGGGCAGCCTACTCTTATATAAACACATAGAGAGGGCAGCCTACTGTCATATAAACACACAGAGAGGGCAGCCTACTCTCATATAAACACACAGAGAGGGCAGCCTACTCTCATATAAACACATAGAGAGGGCAGCCTACTCTCATATAAACACATAGAGAGGGCAGCCTACTGTCATATAAACACATAGAGAGGGCAGTCTACTCTCATATAAACACATAGAGAGGGCAGCCTACTCTCATATAAACACACAGAGAGGGCAGCCTACTCTTATATAAACACATAGAGAGGGCAGCCTACTGTCATATAAACACACAGAGAGGGCAGCCTACTCTCATATAAACACACAGAGAGGGCAGCCTACTCTCATATAAACACATAGAGAGGGCAGCCTACTCTCATATAAACACACAGAGAGGGCAGCCTACTCTCATATAAACACATAGAGAGGGCAGCCTACTCTCATATAAACACATAGAGAGGGCAGCCTACTCTCATATAAACACATAGAGAGGGCAGTCTACTGTCATATAAACACACAGAGAGGGCAGTCTACTCTCATATAAACACATAGAGAGGGCAGCCTACTCTCATATAAACACATAGAGAGGGCAGCCTACTGTCATATAAACACATAGAGAGGGCAGTCTACTCTCATATAAACACATAGAGAGGGCAGCCTACTCTCATATAAACACACAGAGAGGGCAGCCTACTCTTATATAAACACATAGAGAGGGCAGCCTACTCTCATATAAACACATAGAGAGGGCAGCCTACTCTCGTATAAACACACAGAGAGGGCAGCCTACTGTCATATAAACACATAGAGAGGGCAGCCTACTCTCATATAAACACATAGAGAGGGCAGCCTACTCTCATATAAACACATAGAGAGGGCAGTCTACTCTCATATAAACACACAGAGAGGGCAGTCTACTCTCATATAAACACATAGAGAGGGCAGCCTACTCTCATATAAACACATAGAGAGGGCAGCCTACTGTCATAAACACATAGAGAGGGCAGTCTACTGTCATATAAACACACAGAGAGGGCAGCCTACTCTCATATAAACACATAGAGAGGGCATCCTACTGTCATATAAACACACAGAGAGGGCAGCCTACTCTCATATAAACACATAGAGAGGGCAACCTACTGTCATATAAACACATAGAGAGGGCAGCCTACTGTCATATAAACACATAGAGAGGGCAGCCTACTGTCATATAAACACACAGAGAGGGCAGCCTACTGTCATATAAACACATAGAGAGGGCAGTCTACTCTCATATAAACACACAGAGAGGGCAGCCTACTGTCATATAAACACATAGAGAGGGCAGCCTACTCTCATATAAACACATAGAGAGGGCATTCTACTGTCATATAAACACATAGAGAGGGCAGCCTACTGTCATATAAACACATAGAGAGGGCAGCCTACTCTCATATAAACACACAGAGAGGGCAGCTTACTCTCATATAAACACATAGAGAGGGCAACCTACTGTCATATAAACACATAGAGAGGGCATCCTACTCTCATATAAACACACAGAGAGGGCAGCCTACTGTCATATAAACACATAGAGAGGGCAGCCTACTCTCATATAAACACATAGAGAGGGCATTCTACTGTCATATAAACACATAGAGAGGGCAGCCTACTGTCATATAAACACATAGAGAGGGCATTCTACTCTCATATAAACACATAGAGAGGGCAGCCTACTGTCATATAAACACACAGAGAGGGCAGCCTACTGTCATATAAACACACAGAGAGGGCAGCCTACTGTCATATAAACACATAGAGAGGGCATCCTACTCTCATATAAACACATAGAGAGGGCAGTCTACTCTCATATAAACACATAGAGAGGGCATCCTACTCTCATATAAACACACAGAGAGGGCAGCCTACTCTCATATAAACACATAGAGAGGGCAGCCTACTCTCATATAAACACATAGAGAGGGCAGCCTACTCTCATATAAACACATAGAGAGGGCATCCTACTGTCATATAAACACATAGAGAGGGCAGCCTACTGTCATATAAACACATAGAGAGGGGAGTCTACTGTCATATAAACACATAGAGAGGGCAGTCTACTGTCATATAAACACATAGAGAGGGCACTCTACTCTCATATAAACACATAGAGAGGGCATCCTACTCTCATATAAACACATAGAGAGGGCATCCTACTCTCATATAAACACATAGAGAGGGCAGCCTACTGTCATATAAACACATAGAGAGGGCAGCCTACTCTCATATAAACACATAGAGAGGGCACCCTACTCTCATATAAACACACAGAGAGGGCAGCCTACTCTCATATAAACACATAGAGAGGGCATTCTACTCTCATATAAACACACAGAGAGGGCAGCCTACTGTCATATAAACACATAGAGAGGGCAGCCTACTGTCATATAAACACATAGAGAGGGCAGCCTACTGTCATATAAACACATAGAGAGGGCAGCCTACTCTCATATAAACACACAGAGAGGGCAGCCTACTGTCATATAAACACACAGAGAGGGCAGCCTACTCTTATATAAACACACAGAGAGGGCAGCCTACTGTCATATAAACACATAGAGAGGGCAGCCTACTGTCATATAAACACACAGAGAGGGCAGCCTACTGTCATATAAACACACAGAGAGGGCAGCCTACTCTCATATAAACACATAGAGAGGGCAGCCTACTCTCATATAAACACATAGAGAGGGCAGCCTACTGTCATATAAACACATAGAGAGGGCAGCCTACTCTCATATAAACACACAGAGAGGGCAGCCTACTGTTATATAAACACATAGAGAGGGCAGCCATCTCTCATATAAACACACAGAGAGGGCATCCTACTGTCATATAAACACATAGAGAGGGCAGCCTACTCTCATATAAACACATAGAGAGGGCAGCCTACTGTCATATAAACACACAGAGAGGGCAGCCTACTCTCATATAAACACACAGAGAGGGCAGCCTACTCTCATATAAACACATTGAGAGGGCAGCCTACTCTCATATAAACACACAGAGAGGGCAGCCTACTCTCATATAAACACACAGAGAGGGCAGCCTACTGTCATATAAACACACAGAGAGGGCAGCCTACTCTCATATAAACACATAGAGAGGGCAGCCTACTCTCATATAAACACACAGAGAGGGCAGCCTACTGTCATATAAACACACAGAGAGGGCAGCCTACTGTCATATAAACACATAGAGAGGGCAGCCTACTGTCATATAAACACATAGAGAGGGCAACCTACTCTCATATAAACACACAGAGAGGGCAGCATACTCTCATATAAACACACAGAGAGGGCAGCCTACTGTCATATAAACACATAGAGAGGGCAGCCTACTCTCATATAAACACACAGAGAGGGCAGCATACTCTCATATAAACACATAGAGAGGGCAGCCTACTCTCATATAAACACATAGAGAGGGCAGCCTACTCTCATATAAACACATAGAGAGGGCAGCCTACTGTCATATAAACACATAGAGAGGGCATCCTACTGTCATATAAACACATAGAGAGGGCAGCCTACTCTCATATAAACACATAGAGAGGGCAGCCTACTCTCATATAAACACACAGAGAGGGCAGCCTACTCTCATATAAACACACAGAGAGGGCATTCTACTGTCATATAAACACATAGAGAGGGCAGCCTACTCTCATATAAACACATAGAGAGGGCAATCTACTCTCATATAAACACATAGAGAGGGCAACCTACTCTCATATAAACACATAGAGAGGGCATCCTACTGTCATATAAACACACAGAGAGGGCAGCCTACTCTCATATAAACACATAGAGAGGGCAGTCTACTCTCATATAAACACATAGAGAGGGCATCCTACTCTCATATAAACACATAGAGAGGGCAGCCTACTCTCATATAAACACAGAGAGGGCAGCCTACTCTCATATAAACACACAGAGAGGGCAGCCTACTCTCATATAAACACACAGAGAGGGCAGCCTACTGTCATATAAACACACAGAGAGGGCAGCCTACTCTCATATAAACACACAGAGAGGGCAGCCTACTCTCATATAAACACATAGAGAGGGCAGCCTACTCTCATATAAACACATAGAGAGGGCAGTCTACTCTCATATAAACACATAGAGAGGGCAGTCTACTCTCATATAAACACATAGAGAGGGCAGCCTACTCTCATATAAACACATAGAGAGGGCAGCCTACTCTCATATAAACACACAGAGAGGGCAGCCTACTGTCATATAAACACACAGAGAGGGCAGTCTACTGTCATATAAACACATAGAGTGGGCAGCCTACTCTCATATAAACACATAGAGAGGGCAGCCTACTCTCATATAAACACATAGAGAGGGCAGCCTACTCTCATATAAACACATAGAGAGGGCAGTCTACTGTCATATAAACACACAGAGAGGGCATTCTACTCTCATATAAACACATAGAGAGGGCAGCCTACTGTCATATAAACACACAGAGAGGGCAGCCTACTCTCATATAAACACACAGAGAGGGCAGCCTACTGTCATATAAACACACAGAGAGGGCAGCCTACTGTCATATAAACACACAGAGAGGGCAGCCTACTCTCATATAAACACATAGAGAGGGCAGCCTACTCTCATATAAACACACAGAGAGGGCATCCTACTCTCATATAAACACATAGAGAGGGCAGCCTACTGTCATATAAACACATAGAGAGGGCAGCCTACTCTCATATAAACACATAGAGAGGGCATCCTACTCTCATATAAACACACAGAGAGGGCAGCCTACTCTCATATAAACACATAGAGAGGGCAGCCTACTCTCATATAAACACATAGAGAGGGCAGCCTACTCTCATATAAACACATAGAGAGGGCAGCCTACTGTCATATAAACACATAGAGAGGGCAGCCTACTGTCATATAAACACACAGAGAGGGCAGCCTACTCTCATATAAACACATAGAGAGGGCAGTCTACTCTCATATAAACACACAGAGAGGGCAGTCTACTCTCATATAAACACACAGAGAGGGCATCCTACTCTCATATAAACACACAGAGAGGGCAGCCTACTCTCATATAAACACATAGAGAGGGCAGCCTACTCTCATATAAACACATAGAGAGGGCAGCCTACTCTCATATAAACACATAGAGAGGGCAGCCTACTGTCATATAAACACATAGAGAGGGCAGCCTACTGTCATATAAACACATAGAGAGGGCAGCCTACTCTCATATAAACACATAGAGAGGGCAGCCTACTCTCATATAAACACATAGAGAGGGCAGTCTACTGTCATATAAACACATAGAGAGGGCAGCCTACTCTCATATAAACACATAGAGAGGGCAGCCTACTGTCATATAAACACATAGAGAGGGCAGTCTACTCTCATATAAACACATAGAGAGGGCAGCCTACTCTCATATAAACACACAGAGAGGGCAGCCTACTCTCATATAAACACATAGAGAGGGCAGCCTACTCTCATATAAACACACAGAGAGGGCAGTCTACTGTCATATAAACACATAGAGAGGGCATCCTACTGTCATATAAACACATAGAGAGGGCAGCCTACTGTTATATAAACACATAGAGAGGGCAGCCTACTCTCATATAAACACACAGAGAGGGCAGCCTACTGTCATATAAACACACAGAGAGGGCAGCCTACTCTTATATAAACACACAGAGGGCAGCCTACTGTCATATAAACACATAGAGAGGGCAGCCTACTGTCATATAAACACACAGAGAGGGCAGCCTACTGTCATATAAACACATAGAGAGGGCAGTCTACTGTCATATAAACACACAGAGAGGGCAGTCTACTGTCATATAAACACACAGAGAGGGCAGCCTACTCTTATATAAACACACAGAGGGCAGCCTACTGTCATATAAACACATAGAGAGGGCAGTCTACTGTCATATAAACACACAGAGGGCAGCCTACTGTCATATAAACACACAGAGAGGGCAGTCTACTCTCATATAAACACATAGAGAGGGCAGCCTACTCTCATATAAACACATAGAGAGGGCAGTCTACTGTCATATAAACACATAGAGAGGGCAGCCTACTCTCATATAAACACACAGAGAGGGCAGCCTACTCTCATATAAACACATTGAGAGGGCAGCCTACTCTCATATAAACACACAGAGAGGGCAGCCTACTGTCATATAAACACACAGAGAGGGCAGCCTACTCTCATATAAACACATAGAGAGGGCAGCCTACTCTCATATAAACACACAGAGAGGGCAGTCTACTGTCATATAAACACACAGAGAGGGCAGTCTACTGTCATATAAACACATAGAGAGGGCAGCCTACTCTCATATAAACACATAGAGAGGGCAGCCTACTCTCATATAAACACACAGAGAGGGCAGCATACTCTCATATAAACACATAGAGAGGGCATCCTACTCTCATATAAACACATAGAGAGGGCAGCCTACTCTCATATAAACACATAGAGAGGGCAGCCTACTCTCATATAAACACATAGAGAGGGCAGCCTACTCTCATATAAACACATAGAGAGGGCAGCCTACTCTCATATAAACACACAGAGAGGGCAGCCTACTCTCATATAAACACATAGAGAGGGCATCCTACTCTCATATAAACACACAGAGAGGGCAGCCTACTCTCATATAAACACATAGAGAGGGCAGCCTACTCTCATATAAACACATAGAGAGGGCAGTCTACTCTCATATAAACACACAGAGAGGGCAGTCTACTCTCATATAAACACATAGAGAGGGCAGCCTACTCTCATATAAACACATAGAGAGGGCAGCCTACTGTCATATAAACACATAGAGAGGGCAGTCTACTGTCATATAAACACACAGAGAGGGCAGCCTACTCTCATATAAACACATAGAGAGGGCATCCTACTGTCATATAAACACACAGAGAGGGCAGCCTACTCTCATATAAACACATAGAGAGGGCAACCTACTGTCATATAAACACATAGAGAGGGCAGCCTACTGTCATATAAACACATAGAGAGGGCAGCCTACTGTCATATAAACACACAGAGAGGGCAGCCTACTGTCATATAAACACATAGAGAGGGCAGTCTACTCTCATATAAACACACAGAGAGGGCAGCCTACTGTCATATAAACACATAGAGAGGGCAGCCTACTCTCATATAAACACATAGAGAGGGCATTCTACTGTCATATAAACACATAGAGAGGGCAGCCTACTGTCATATAAACACATAGAGAGGGCAGCCTACTCTCATATAAACACACAGAGAGGGCAGCTTACTCTCATATAAACACATAGAGAGGGCAACCTACTGTCATATAAACACATAGAGAGGGCATCCTACTCTCATATAAACACACAGAGAGGGCAGCCTACTGTCATATAAACACATAGAGAGGGCAGCCTACTCTCATATAAACACATAGAGAGGGCATTCTACTGTCATATAAACACATAGAGAGGGCAGCCTACTGTCATATAAACACATAGAGAGGGCAGCCTACTCTCATATAAACACACAGAGAGGGCAGCTTACTCTCATATAAACACATAGAGAGGGCAGTCTACTGTCATATAAACACACAGAGAGGGCAGCCTACTCTCATATAAACACATAGAGAGGGCATCCTACTGTCATATAAACACACAGAGAGGGCAGCCTACTCTCATATAAACACATAGAGAGGGCAACCTACTGTCATATAAACACATAGAGAGGGCAGCCTACTGTCATATAAACACATAGAGAGGGCAGCCTACTGTCATATAAACACACAGAGAGGGCAGCCTACTGTCATATAAACACATAGAGAGGGCAGTCTACTCTCATATAAACACACAGAGAGGGCAGCCTACTGTCATATAAACACATAGAGAGGGCAGCCTACTCTCATATAAACACATAGAGAGGGCATTCTACTGTCATATAAACACATAGAGAGGGCAGCCTACTGTCATATAAACACATAGAGAGGGCAGCCTACTCTCATATAAACACACAGAGAGGGCAGCTTACTCTCATATAAACACATAGAGAGGGCAACCTACTGTCATATAAACACATAGAGAGGGCATCCTACTGTCATATAAACACATAGAGAGGGCAGCCTACTGTCATATAAACACACAGAGAGGGCAGCCTACTGTCATATAAACACACAGAGAGGGCAGCCTACTGTCATATAAACACACAGAGAGGGCAGTCTACTGTCATATAAACACATAGAGAGGGCAGCCTACTCTCATATAAACACATAGAGAGGGCAGCCTACTCTCATATAAACACACAGAGAGGGCAGCCTACTGTCATATAAACACATAGAGAGGGCAGCCTACTGTCATATAAACACATAGAGAGGGCAGCCTACTCTCATATAAACACATAGAGAGGGCAGCCTACTGTCATATAAACACATAGAGAGGGCAGCCTACTCTCATATAAACACATAGAGAGGGCAGCCTACTCTCATATAAACACACAGAGAGGGCATCCTACTGTCATATAAACACACAGAGAGGGCATTCTACTCTTATATAAACACACAGAGGGCAGCCTACTGTCATATAAACGCATAGAGAGGGCAGCCTACTCTCATATAAACACACAGAGAGGGCAGCCTACTCTCATATAAACACATAGAGAGGGCAGCCTACTGTCATATAAACACATAGAGAGGGCAGCCTACTGTCATATAAACACACAGAGAGGGCAGCCTACTCTCATATAAACACATAGAGAGGGCAGCCTACTGTCATATAAACACATAGAGAGGGCAGCCTACTCTCATATAAACACATAGAGAGGGCAGCCTACTCTCATATAAACACATAGAGAGGGCAGCCTACTGTCATATAAACACATAGAGAGGGCAGCCTACTCTCATATAAACACACAGAGAGGGCAGCCTACTCTCGTATAAACACATAGAGAGGGCAGCCTACTGTCATATAAACACACAGAGAGGGCAGCCTACTCTCATATAAACACACAGAGAGGGCAGCCTACTCTCATATAAACACACAGAGAGGGCAGCCTACTCTCATATAAACACACAGAGAGGGCAGCCTACTCTCATATAAACACATAGAGAGGGCAGCCTACTCTCATATAAACACATAGAGAGGGCAGCCTACTCTCATATAAACACATAGAGAGGGCAGCCTACTGTCATATAAACACATAGAGAGGGCAGCCTACTCTCATATAAACACATAGAGAGGGCAGCCTACTCTCATATAAACACATAGAGAGGGCAGCCTACTCTCATATAAACACATAGAGAGGGCAGCCTACTCTCATATAAACACATAGAGAGGGCAGCCTACTGTCATATAAACACATAGAGAGGGCAGTCTACTGTCATATAAACACATAGAGAGGGCAGTCTACTGTCATATAAACACACAGAGAGGGCAGCCTACTCTCATATAAACACACAGAGAGGGCAGCCTACTCTCATATAAACACACAGAGAGGGCAGCCTACTCTCATATAAACACATAGAGAGGGCAGCCTACTCTCATATAAACACATAGAGAGGGCAGCCTACTGTCATATAAACACATAGAGAGGGCAGTCTACTCTCATATAAACACATAGAGAGGGCAGCCTACTCTCATATAAACACACAGAGAGGGCAGCCTACTCTTATATAAACACATAGAGAGGGCAGCCTACTGTCATATAAACACACAGAGAGGGCAGCCTACTCTCATATAAACACACAGAGAGGGCAGCCTACTCTCATATAAACACATAGAGAGGGCAGCCTACTCTCATATAAACACATAGAGAGGGCAGCCTACTGTCATATAAACACATAGAGAGGGCAGTCTACTCTCATATAAACACATAGAGAGGGCAGCCTACTCTCATATAAACACACAGAGAGGGCAGCCTACTCTTATATAAACACATAGAGAGGGCAGCCTACTGTCATATAAACACACAGAGAGGGCAGCCTACTCTCATATAAACACACAGAGAGGGCAGCCTACTCTCATATAAACACATAGAGAGGGCAGCCTACTCTCATATAAACACACAGAGAGGGCAGCCTACTCTCATATAAACACATAGAGAGGGCAGCCTACTCTCATATAAACACATAGAGAGGGCAGCCTACTCTCATATAAACACATAGAGAGGGCAGTCTACTGTCATATAAACACACAGAGAGGGCAGTCTACTCTCATATAAACACATAGAGAGGGCAGCCTACTCTCATATAAACACATAGAGAGGGCAGCCTACTGTCATATAAACACATAGAGAGGGCAGTCTACTCTCATATAAACACATAGAGAGGGCAGCCTACTCTCATATAAACACACAGAGAGGGCAGCCTACTCTTATATAAACACATAGAGAGGGCAGCCTACTCTCATATAAACACATAGAGAGGGCAGCCTACTCTCGTATAAACACACAGAGAGGGCAGCCTACTGTCATATAAACACATAGAGAGGGCAGCCTACTCTCATATAAACACATAGAGAGGGCAGCCTACTCTCATATAAACACATAGAGAGGGCAGTCTACTCTCATATAAACACACAGAGAGGGCAGTCTACTCTCATATAAACACATAGAGAGGGCAGCCTACTCTCATATAAACACATAGAGAGGGCAGCCTACTGTCATATAAACACATAGAGAGGGCAGTCTACTGTCATATAAACACACAGAGAGGGCAGCCTACTCTCATATAAACACATAGAGAGGGAATCCTACTGTCATATAAACACACAGAGAGGGCAGCCTACTCTCATATAAACACATAGAGAGGGCAACCTACTGTCATATAAACACATAGAGAGGGCAGCCTACTGTCATATAAACACATAGAGAGGGCAGCCTACTGTCATATAAACACACAGAGAGGGCAGCCTACTGTCATATAAACACATAGAGAGGGCAGCCTACTCTCATATAAACACACAGAGAGGGCAGCCTACTGTCATATAAACACATAGAGAGGGCAGCCTACTCTCATATAAACACATAGAGAGGGCATTCTACTGTCATATAAACACATAGAGAGGGCAGCCTACTGTCATATAAACACATAGAGAGGGCAGCCTACTCTCATATAAACACACAGAGAGGGCAGCTTACTCTCATATAAACACATAGAGAGGGCAACCTACTGTCATATAAACACATAGAGAGGGCATCCTACTCTCATATAAACACACAGAGAGGGCAGCCTACTGTCATATAAACACATAGAGAGGGCAGCCTACTCTCATATAAACACATAGAGAGGGCATTCTACTGTCATATAAACACATAGAGAGGGCAGCCTACTGTCATATAAACACATAGAGAGGGCAGCCTACTCTCATATAAACACACAGAGAGGGCAGCTTACTCTCATATAAACACATAGAGAGGGCAGTCTACTGTCATATAAACACACAGAGAGGGCAGCCTACTCTCATATAAACACATAGAGAGGGCATCCTACTGTCATATAAACACACAGAGAGGGCAGCCTACTCTCATATAAACACATAGAGAGGGCAACCTACTGTCATATAAACACATAGAGAGGGCAGCCTACTGTCATATAAACACATAGAGAGGGCAGCCTACTGTCATATAAACACACAGAGAGGGCAGCCTACTGTCATATAAACACATAGAGAGGGCAGTCTACTCTCATATAAACACACAGAGAGGGCAGCCTACTGTCATATAAACACATAGAGAGGGCAGCCTACTCTCATATAAACACATAGAGAGGGCATTCTACTGTCATATAAACACATAGAGAGGGCAGCCTACTGTCATATAAACACATAGAGAGGGCAGCCTACTCTCATATAAACACACAGAGAGGGCAGCTTACTCTCATATAAACACATAGAGAGGGCAACCTACTGTCATATAAACACATAGAGAGGGCATCCTACTGTCATATAAACACATAGAGAGGGCAGCCTACTGTCATATAAACACACAGAGAGGGCAGCCTACTGTCATATAAACACACAGAGAGGGCAGCCTACTGTCATATAAACACACAGAGAGGGCAGTCTACTGTCATATAAACACATAGAGAGGGCAGCCTACTCTCATATAAACACATAGAGAGGGCAGCCTACTCTCATATAAACACAGAGAGAGGGCAGCCTACTGTCATATAAACACATAGAGAGGGCAGCCTACTGTCATATAAACACATAGAGAGGGCAGCCTACTCTCATATAAACACATAGAGAGGGCAGCCTACTGTCATATAAACACATAGAGAGGGCAGCCTACTCTCATATAAACACATAGAGAGGGCAGCCTACTCTCATATAAACACACAGAGAGGGCATCCTACTGTCATATAAACACACAGAGAGGGCATTCTACTCTTATATAAACACACAGAGGGCAGCCTACTGTCATATAAACGCATAGAGAGGGCAGCCTACTCTCATATAAACACACAGAGAGGGCAGCCTACTCTCATATAAACACATAGAGAGGGCAGCCTACTGTCATATAAACACATAGAGAGGGCAGCCTACTCTCATATAAACACATAGAGAGGGCAGCCTACTCTCATATAAACACACAGAGAGGGCATCCTACTGTCATATAAACACACAGAGAGGGCATTCTACTCTTATATAAACACACAGAGAGGGCAGCCTACTGTCATATAAACACACAGAGAGGGCACTCTACTGTCATATAAACACATAGAGAGGGCATTCTACTCTCATATAAACACATAGAGAGGGCAGCCTACTCTCATATAAACACACAGAGAGGGCATCCTACTCTCATATAAACACATAGAGAGGGCAGCCTACTGTCATATAAACACACAGAGAGGGCAGCCTACTGTCATATAAACACACAGAGAGGGCAGCCTACTCTCATATAAACACATAGAGAGGGCATCCTACTCTCATATAAACACATAGAGAGGGCATTCTACTGTCATATAAACACATAGAGAGGGCAGCCTACTGTCATATAAACACATAGAGAGGGCAGCCTACTCTCATATAAACACAGAGAGGGCAGCCTACTGTCATATAAACACATAGAGAGGGCAGCCTACTGTCATATAAACACATAGAGAGGGCAGCCTACTCTCATATAAACACATAGAGAGGGCAGCCTACTCTCATATAAACACACAGAGAGGGCAGCCTACTGTCATATAAACACACAGAGAGGGCAGTCTACTCTCATATAAACACATAGAGAGGGCAGCCTACTGTCATATAAACACATAGAGAGGGCAGCCTACTCTCATATAAACACACAGAGAGGGCAGCCTACTCTCATATAAACACATAGAGAGGGCAGCCTACTCTCATATAAACACATAGAGAGGGCAGCCTACTGTCATATAAACACATAGAGAGGGCAGCCTACTCTCATATAAACACACAGAGAGGGCAGCCTACTCTCGTATAAACACATAGAGAGGGCAGCCTACTGTCATATAAACACACAGAGAGGGCAGCCTACTCTCATATAAACACACAGAGAGGGCAGCCTACTCTCATATAAACACACAGAGAGGGCAGCCTACTCTCATATAAACACACAGAGAGGGCAGCCTACTCTCATATAAACACATAGAGAGGGCAGCCTACTCTCATATAAACACATAGAGAGGGCAGCCTACTCTCATATAAACACATAGAGAGGGCAGCCTACTGTCATATAAACACATAGAGAGGGCAGCCTACTCTCATATAAACACATAGAGAGGGCAGCCTACTCTCATATAAACACATAGAGAGGGCAGCCTACTCTCATATAAACACATAGAGAGGGCAGCCTACTCTCATATAAACACATAGAGAGGGCAGCCTACTGTCATATAAACACATAGAGAGGGCAGTCTACTGTCATATAAACACATAGAGAGGGCAGTCTACTGTCATATAAACACACAGAGAGGGCAGCCTACTCTCATATAAACACACAGAGAGGGCAGCCTACTCTCATATAAACACACAGAGAGGGCAGCCTACTCTCATATAAACACATAGAGAGGGCAGCCTACTCTCATATAAACACATAGAGAGGGCAGCCTACTGTCATATAAACACATAGAGAGGGCAGTCTACTCTCATATAAACACATAGAGAGGGCAGCCTACTCTCATATAAACACACAGAGAGGGCAGCCTACTCTTATATAAACACATAGAGAGGGCAGCCTACTGTCATATAAACACACAGAGAGGGCAGCCTACTCTCATATAAACACACAGAGAGGGCATCCTACTCTCATATAAACACATAGAGAGGGCAGCCTACTCTCATATAAACACATAGAGAGGGCAGCCTACTGTCATATAAACACATAGAGAGGGCAGTCTACTCTCATATAAACACATAGAGAGGGCAGCCTACTCTCATATAAACACACAGAGAGGGCAGCCTACTCTTATATAAACACATAGAGAGGGCAGCCTACTGTCATATAAACACACAGAGAGGGCAGCCTACTCTCATATAAACACACAGAGAGGGCAGCCTACTCTCATATAAACACATAGAGAGGGCAGCCTACTCTCATATAAACACACAGAGAGGGCAGCCTACTCTCATATAAACACATAGAGAGGGCAGCCTACTCTCATATAAACACATAGAGAGGGCAGCCTACTCTCATATAAACACATAGAGAGGGCAGTCTACTGTCATATAAACACACAGAGAGGGCAGTCTACTCTCATATAAACACATAGAGAGGGCAGCCTACTCTCATATAAACACATAGAGAGGGCAGCCTACTGTCATATAAACACATAGAGAGGGCAGTCTACTCTCATATAAACACATAGAGAGGGCAGCCTACTCTCATATAAACACACAGAGAGGGCAGCCTACTCTTATATAAACACATAGAGAGGGCAGCCTACTCTCATATAAACACATAGAGAGGGCAGCCTACTCTCGTATAAACACACAGAGAGGGCAGCCTACTGTCATATAAACACATAGAGAGGGCAGCCTACTCTCATATAAACACATAGAGAGGGCAGCCTACTCTCATATAAACACATAGAGAGGGCAGTCTACTCTCATATAAACACACAGAGAGGGCAGTCTACTCTCATATAAACACATAGAGAGGGCAGCCTACTCTCATATAAACACATAGAGAGGGCAGCCTACTGTCATATAAACACATAGAGAGGGCAGTCTACTGTCATATAAACACACAGAGAGGGCAGCCTACTCTCATATAAACACATAGAGAGGGCATCCTACTGTCATATAAACACACAGAGAGGGCAGCCTACTCTCATATAAACACATAGAGAGGGCAACCTACTGTCATATAAACACATAGAGAGGGCAGCCTACTGTCATATAAACACATAGAGAGGGCAGCCTACTGTCATATAAACACACAGAGAGGGCAGCCTACTGTCATATAAACACATAGAGAGGGCAGTCTACTCTCATATAAACACACAGAGAGGGCAGCCTACTGTCATATAAACACATAGAGAGGGCAGCCTACTCTCATATAAACACATAGAGAGGGCATTCTACTGTCATATAAACACATAGAGAGGGCAGCCTACTGTCATATAAACACATAGAGAGGGCAGCCTACTCTCATATAAACACACAGAGAGGGCAGCTTACTCTCATATAAACACATAGAGAGGGCAACCTACTGTCATATAAACACATAGAGAGGGCATCCTACTGTCATATAAACACATAGAGAGGGCAGCCTACTGTCATATAAACACACAGAGAGGGCAGTCTACTGTCATATAAACACACAGAGAGGGCAGCCTACTGTCATATAAACACACAGAGAGGGCAGTCTACTGTCATATAAACACATAGAGAGGGCAGCCTACTCTCATATAAACACATAGAGAGGGCAGCCTACTCTCATATAAACACACAGAGAGGGCAGCCTACTGTCATATAAACACATAGAGAGGGCAGCCTACTGTCATATAAACACATAGAGAGGGCAGCCTACTCTCATATAAACACATAGAGAGGGCAGCCTACTGTCATATAAACACATAGAGAGGGCAGCCTACTCTCATATAAACACATAGAGAGGGCAGCCTACTCTCATATAAACACACAGAGAGGGCATCCTACTGTCATATAAACACACAGAGAGGGCATTCTACTCTTATATAAACACACAGAGGGCAGCCTACTGTCATATAAACGCATAGAGAGGGCAGCCTACTGTCATATAAACACACAGAGAGGGCAGCCTACTCTCATATAAACACATAGAGAGGGCAGCCTACTCTCATATAAACACATAGAGAGGGCAGCCTACTGTCATATAAACACATAGAGAGGGCAGCCTACTCTCATATAAACACACAGAGAGGGCAGTCTACTGTCATATAAACACATAGAGAGGGCAGTCTACTGTCATATAAACACATAGAGAGGGCAGCCTACTCTCATATAAACACATAGAGAGGGCAGCCTACTCTCATATAAACACATAGAGAGGGCAGCCTACTCTCATATAAACACACAGAGAGGGCAGCCTACTCTCATATAAACACATAGAGAGGGCAGCCTACTCTCATATAAAGACACAGAGAGGGCATCCTACTCTCATATAAACACATAGAGAGGGCAGCCTACTCTCATATAAACACATAGAGAGGGCAGCCTACTGTCATATAAACACATAGAGAGGGCAGCCTACTGTCATATAAACACATAGAGAGGGCAGCCTACTGTCATATAAACACACAGAGAGGGCAGCCTACTGTCATATAAACACACAGAGAGGGCAGCCTACTCTCATATAAACACACAGAGAGGGCAATCTACTGTCATATAAACACACAGAGAGGGCAGGCTACTGTCATATAAACACATAGAGAGGGCAGCCTACTCTCATATAAACACACAGAGAGGGCAATCTACTGTCATATAAACACACAGAGAGGGCAGCCTACTCTCATATAAACACATAGAGAGGGCAGCCTACTCTCATATAAACACACAGAGAGGGCAGTCTACTGTCATATAAACACACAGAGAGGGCAGCCTACTGTCATATAAACACATAGAGAGGGCAGCCTACTCTCATATAAACACATAGAGAGGGCATCCTACTCTCATATAAACACATAGAGAGGGCAGCCTACTCTCATATAAACACATAGAGAGGGCAGCCTACTGTCATATAAACACATAGAGAGGGCAGTCTACTCTCATATAAACACATAGAGAGGGCAGCCTACTCTCATATAAACACATAGAGAGGGCAGTCTACTGTCATATAAACACACAGAGAGGGCAGCCTACTCTCATATAAACACATAGAGAGGGCAGTCTACTGTCATATAAACACACAGAGAGGGCATTCTACTCTCATATAAACACATAGAGAGGGCAGCCTACTGTCATATAAACACACAGAGAGGGCAGACTACTCTCATATAAACACACAGAGAGGGCAGCCTACTGTCATATAAACACACAGAGAGGGCAGCCTACTGTCATATAAACACACAGAGAGGGCAGCCTACTCTCATATAAACACATAGAGAGGGCAGCCTACTCTCATATAAACACACAGAGAGGGCATCCTACTCTCATATAAACACATAGAGAGGGCAGCCTACTGTCATATAAACACATAGAGAGGGCAGCCTACTCTCATATAAACACATAGAGAGGGCATCCTACTCTCATATAAACACACAGAGAGGGCAGCCTACTCTCATATAAACACATAGAGAGGGCAGCCTACTCTCATATAAACACATAGAGAGGGCAGCCTACTCTCATATAAACACATAGAGAGGGCAATCTACTGTCATATAAACACATAGAGAGGGCAGCCTACTGTCATATAAACACACAGAGAGGGCAGCCTACTCTCATATAAACACATAGAGAGGGCAGTCTACTCTCATATAAACACACAGAGAGGGCAGTCTACTCTCATATAAACACACAGAGAGGGCATCCTACTCTCATATAAACACACAGAGAGGGCAGCCTACTCTCATATAAACACATAGAGAGGGCAGCCTACTCTCATATAAACACATAGAGAGGGCAGCCTACTCTCATATAAACACATAGAGAGGGCAGCCTACTGTCATATAAACACATAGAGAGGGCAGCCTACTGTCATATAAACACATAGAGAGGGCAGCCTACTCTCATATAAACACATAGAGAGGGCAGCCTACTCTCATATAAACACATAGAGAGGGCAGTCTACTGTCATATAAACACATAGAGAGGGCAGTCTACTCTCATATAAACACATAGAGAGGGCAGCCTACTGTCATATAAACACATAGAGAGGGCAGCCTACTCTCATATAAACACATAGAGAGGGCAGCCTACTCTCATATAAACACACAGAGAGGGCAGCCTACTCTCATATAAACACATAGAGAGGGCAGCCTACTCTCATATAAACACACAGAGAGGGCAGTCTACTGTCATATAAACACATAGAGAGGGCATCCTACTGTCATATAAACACATAGAGAGGGCAGCCTACTGTCATATAAACACATAGAGAGGGCAGCCTACTCTCATATAAACACACAGAGAGGGCAGCCTACTGTCATATAAACACACAGAGAGGGCAGCCTACTCTCATATAAACACATAGAGAGGGCAGCCTACTCTCATATAAACACATAGAGAGGGCAGCCTACTCTCATATAAACACATAGAGAGGGCAGCCTACTCTCATATAAACACACAGAGAGGGCAGCCTACTCTCATATAAACACATAGAGAGGGCAGCCTACTGTCATATAAACACATAGAGAGGGCAGCCTACTCTCATATAAACACATAGAGAGGGCAGCCTACTCTCATATAAACACATAGAGAGGGCAGCCTACTCTCATATAAACACATAGAGAGGGCATTCTACTCTCATATAAACACACAGAGAGGGCAATCTACTGTCATATAAACACATAGAGAGGGCAGCCTACTCTCATATAAACACATAGAGAGGGCAGCCTACTCTCATATAAACACACAGAGAGGGCAGCCTACTCTCATATAAACACACGGAGAGGGCAGCCTACTGTCATATAAACACACAGAGAGGGCAGCCTACTCTCATATAAACACACAGAGAGGGCAGCCTACTCTCATATAAACACACAGAGAGGGCATCCTACTGTCATATAAACACACAGAGAGGGCAGCCTACTCTCATATAAACACATAGAGAGGGCAGCCTACTCTCATATAAACACACAGAGAGGGCAGCCTACTGTCATATAAACACACAGAGAGGGCAATCTACTGTCATATAAACACATAGAGAGGGCAGCCTACTGTCATATAAACACATAGAGAGGGCAGCCTACTGTCATATAAACACATAGAGAGGGCAGCCTACTCTCATATAAACACATAGAGAGGGCAGCCTACTCTCATATAAACACATAGAGAGGGCAGCCTACTCTCATATAAACACACAGAGAGGGCAGCATACTCTCATATAAACACATAGAGAGGGCAGCCTACTCTCATATAAACACATAGAGAGGGCAGCCTACTCTCATATAAACACATAGAGAGGGCAGCCTACTGTCATATAAACACATAGAGAGGGCATCCTACTGTCATATAAACACATAGAGAGGGCAGCCTACTCTCATATAAACACATAGAGAGGGCAGCCTACTCTCATATAAACACACAGAGAGGGCAGCCTACTCTCATATAAACACACAGAGAGGGCAGCCTACTGTCATATAAACACATAGAGAGGGCAGCCTACTCTCATATAAACACATAGAGAGGGCAGTCTACTCTCATATAAACACATAGAGAGGGCAACCTACTCTCATATAAACACATAGAGAGGGCATCCTACTCTCATATAAACACATAGAGAGGGCAGCCTACTCTCATATAAACACATAGAGAGGGCAGTCTACTCTCATATAAACACATAGAGAGGGCAGCCTACTCTCATATAAACACATAGAGAGGGCAGCCTACTCTCATATAAACACATAGAGAGGGCAGTCTACTCTCATATAAACACACAGAGAGGGCAGCCTACTCTCATATAAACACACAGAGAGGGCAGCCTACTGTCATATAAACACACAGAGAGGGCAGCCTACTCTCATATAAACACACAGAGAGGGCAGCCTACTCTCATATAAACACACAGAGAGGGCATCCTACTGTCATATAAACACACAGAGAGGGCAGCCTACTCTCATATAAACACATCGAGAGGGCAGCCTACTCTCATATAAACACATAGAGAGGGCAGCCTACTGTCATATAAACACACAGAGAGGGCAGCCTACTCTCATATAAACACATAGAGAGGGCAGCCTACTCTCATATAAACACATAGAGAGGGCAGCCTACTCTCATATAAACACACAGAGAGGGCAGTCTACTCTCATATAAACACATAGAGAGGGCAGCCTACTCTCATATAAACACACAGAGAGGGCAGCCTACTCTCATATGAACACATAGAGAGGGCATCCTACTCTCATATAAACACACAGAGAGGGCAGCCTACTCTCATATAAACACATAGAGAGGGCAGCCTACTCTCATATAAACACATAGAGAGGGCAGTCTACTCTCATATAAACACATAGAGAGGGCAGCCTACTGTCATATAAACACATAGAGAGGGCAGCCTACTCTCATATAAACACATAGAGAGGGCAGCCTACTGTCATATAAACACACAGAGAGGGCAGTCTACTCTCATATAAACACATAGAGAGGGCATCCTACTCTCATATAAACACATAGAGAGGGCAGTCTACTCTCATATAAACACACAGAGAGGGCAGTCTACTCTCATATAAACACATAGAGAGGGCAGCCTACTCTCATATAAACACATAGAGAGGGCAGCCTACTGTCATATAAACACATAGAGAGGGCAGCCTACTGTCATATAAACACATAGAGAGGGCAGTCTACTGTCATATAAACACACAGAGAGGGCAGCCTACTGTCATATAAACACATAGAGAGGGCAGCCTACTGTCATATAAACACATAGAGAGGGCAGCCTACTCTCATATAAACACATAGAGAGGGCAGCCTACTCTCATATAAACACATAGAGAGGGCAGCCTACTGTCATATAAACACACAGAGAGGGCACTCTACTGTCATATAAACACACAGAGAGGGCAGCCTACTGTCATATAAACACATAGAGAGGGCATCCTACTCTCATATAAACACATAGAGAGGGCAGTCTACTCTCATATAAACACATAGAGAGGGCATCCTACTCTCATATAAACACACAGAGAGGGCAGCCTACTCTCATATAAACACATAGAGAGGGCAGCCTACTCTCATATAAACACATAGAGAGGGCAGCCTACTCTCATATAAACACATAGAGAGGGCAGCCTACTGTCATATAAACACATAGAGAGGGCAGCCTACTGTCATATAAACACATAGAGAGGGGAGTCTACTGTCATATAAACACATAGAGAGGGCAGTCTACTGTCATATAAACACATAGAGAGGGCACTCTACTCTCATATAAACACATAGAGAGGGCATCCTACTCTCATATAAACACATAGAGAGGGCATCCTACTCTCATATAAACACATAGAGAGGGCAGCCTACTGTCATATAAACACATAGAGAGGGCAGCCTACTCTCATATAAACACATAGAGAGGGCACCCTACTCTCATATAAACACACAGAGAGGGCAGCCTACTCTCATATAAACACATAGAGAGGGCATTCTACTCTCATATAAACACACAGAGAGGGCAGCCTACTGTCATATAAACACATAGAGAGGGCAGCCTACTGTCATATAAACACATAGAGAGGGCAGCCTACTGTCATATAAACACATAGAGAGGGCAGCCTACTCTCATATAAACACACAGAGAGGGCAGCCTACTGTCATATAAACACACAGAGAGGGCAGCCTACTCTTATATAAACACACAGAGAGGGCAGCCTACTGTCATATAAACACATAGAGAGGGCAGCCTACTGTCATATAAACACACAGAGAGGGCAGCCTACTGTCATATAAACACACAGAGAGGGCAGCCTACTCTCATATAAACACATAGAGAGGGCAGCCTACTCTCATATAAACACATAGAGAGGGCAGCCTACTGTCATATAAACACATAGCGAGGGCAGCCTACTCTCATATAAACACACAGAGAGGGCAGCCTACTGTTATATAAACACATAGAGAGGGCAGCCATCTCTCATATAAACACACAGAGAGGGCATCCTACTGTCATATAAACACATAGAGAGGGCAGCCTACTCTCATATAAACACATAGAGAGGGCAGCCTACTGTCATATAAACACACAGAGAGGGCAGCCTACTCTCATATAAACACACAGAGAGGGCAGCCTACTCTCATATAAACACATTGAGAGGGCAGCCTACTCTCATATAAACACACAGAGAGGGCAGCCTACTCTCATATAAACACACAGAGAGGGCAGCCTACTGTCATATAAACACACAGAGAGGGCAGCCTACTCTCATATAAACACATAGAGAGGGCAGCCTACTCTCATATAAACACACAGAGAGGGCAGCCTACTGTCATATAAACACACAGAGAGGGCAGCCTACTGTCATATAAACACATAGAGAGGGCAGCCTACTGTCATATAAACACATAGAGAGGGCAACCTACTCTCATATAAACACACAGAGAGGGCAGCATACTCTCATATAAACACACAGAGAGGGCAGCCTACTGTCATATAAACACATAGAGAGGGCAGCCTACTCTCATATAAACACACAGAGAGGGCAGCATACTCTCATATAAACACATAGAGAGGGCAGCCTACTCTCATATAAACACATAGAGAGGGCAGCCTACTCTCATATAAACACATAGAGAGGGCAGCCTACTGTCATATAAACACATAGAGAGGGCATCCTACTGTCATATAAACACATAGAGAGGGCAGCCTACTCTCATATAAACACATAGAGAGGGCAGCCTACTCTCATATAAACACACAGAGAGGGCAGCCTACTCTCATATAAACACACAGAGAGGGCAGCCTACTGTCATATAAACACATAGAGAGGGCAGCCTACTCTCATATAAACACATAGAGAGGGCAATCTACTCTCATATAAACACATAGAGAGGGCAACCTACTCTCATATAAACACATAGAGAGGGCATCCTACTGTCATATAAACACACAGAGAGGGCAGCCTACTCTCATATAAACACATAGAGAGGGCAGTCTACTCTCATATAAACACATAGAGAGGGCAGCCTACTCTCATATAAACACATAGAGAGGGCAGCCTACTCTCATATAAACACAGAGAGGGCAGCCTACTCTCATATAAACACACAGAGAGGGCAGCCTACTCTCATATAAACACACAGAGAGGGCAGCCTACTGTCATATAAACACACAGAGAGGGCAGCCTACTCTCATATAAACACACAGAGAGGGCAGCCTACTCTCATATAAACACATAGAGAGGGCAGCCTACTCTCATATAAACACATAGAGAGGGCAGTCTACTCTCATATAAACACATAGAGAGGGCAGTCTACTCTCATATAAACACATAGAGAGGGCAGCCTACTCTCATATAAACACATAGAGAGGGCAGCCTACTCTCATATAAACACACAGAGAGGGCAGCCTACTGTCATATAAACACACAGAGAGGGCAGTCTACTGTCATATAAACACATAGAGAGGGCAGCCTACTCTCATATAAACACATAGAGAGGGCAGCCTACTCTCATATAAACACATAGAGAGGGCAGCCTACTCTCATATAAACACATAGAGAGGGCAGTCTACTGTCATATAAACACACAGAGAGGGCATTCTACTCTCATATAAACACATAGAGAGGGCAGCCTACTGTCATATAAACACACAGAGAGGGCAGCCTACTCTCATATAAACACACAGAGAGGGCAGCCTACTGTCATATAAACACACAGAGAGGGCAGCCTACTGTCATATAAACACACAGAGAGGGCAGCCTACTCTCATATAAACACATAGAGAGGGCAGCCTACTCTCATATAAACACACAGAGAGGGCATCCTACTCTCATATAAACACATAGAGAGGGCAGCCTACTGTCATATAAACACATAGAGAGGGCAGCCTACTCTCATATAAACACATAGAGAGGGCATCCTACTCTCATATAAACACACAGAGAGGGCAGCCTACTCTCATATAAACACATAGAGAGGGCAGCCTACTCTCATATAAACACATAGAGAGGGCAGCCTACTCTCATATAAACACATAGAGAGGGCAGCCTACTGTCATATAAACACATAGAGAGGGCAGCCTACTGTCATATAAACACACAGAGAGGGCAGCCTACTCTCATATAAACACATAGAGAGGGCAGTCTACTCTCATATAAACACACAGAGAGGGCAGTCTACTCTCATATAAACACACAGAGAGGGCATCCTACTCTCATATAAACACACAGAGAGGGCAGCCTACTCTCATATAAACACATAGAGAGGGCAGCCTACTCTCATATAAACACATAGAGAGGGCAGCCTACTCTCATATAAACACATAGAGAGGGCAGCCTACTGTCATATAAACACATAGAGAGGGCAGCCTACTGTCATATAAACACATAGAGAGGGCAGCCTACTCTCATATAAACACATAGAGAGGGCAGCCTACTCTCATATAAACACATAGAGAGGGCAGTCTACTGTCATATAAACACATAGAGAGGGCAGCCTACTCTCATATAAACACATAGAGAGGGCAGCCTACTGTCATATAAACACATAGAGAGGGCAGCCTACTCTCATATAAACACATAGAGAGGGCAGCCTACTCTCATATAAACACACAGAGAGGGCATCCTACTCTCATATAAACACATAGAGAGGGCAGCCTACTCTCATATAAACACACAGAGAGGGCAGTCTACTGTCATATAAACACATAGAGAGGGCATCCTACTGTCATATAAACACATAGAGAGGGCAGCCTACTGTCATATAAACACATAGAGAGGGCAGCCTACTCTCATATAAACACACAGAGAGGGCAGCCTACTGTCATATAAACACACAGAGAGGGCAGCCTACTCTTATATAAACACACAGAGGGCAGCCTACTGTCATATAAACACATAGAGAGGGCAGCCTACTGTCATATAAACACACAGAGAGGGCAGCCTACTGTCATATAAACACATAGAGAGGGCAGTCTACTGTCATATAAACACACAGAGAGGGCAGTCTACTGTCATATAAACACACAGAGAGGGCAGCCTACTCTTATATAAACACACAGAGGGCAGCCTACTGTCATATAAACACATAGAGAGGGCAGTCTACTGTCATATAAACACACAGAGAGGGCAGCCTACTGTCATATAAACACACAGAGAGGGCAGCCTACTCTCATATAAACACATAGAGAGGGCAGCCTACTCTCATATAAACACATAGAGAGGGCAGTCTACTGTCATATAAACACATAGAGAGGGCAGCCTACTCTCATATAAACACACAGAGAGGGCAGCCTACTCTCATATAAACACATTGAGAGGGCAGCCTACTCTCATATAAACACACAGAGAGGGCAGCCTACTGTCATATAAACACACAGAGAGGGCAGCCTACTCTCATATAAACACATAGAGAGGGCAGCCTACTCTCATATAAACACACAGAGAGGGCAGTCTACTGTCATATAAACACACAGAGAGGGCAGTCTACTGTCATATAAACACATAGAGAGGGCAGCCTACTCTCATATAAACACATAGAGAGGGCAGCCTACTCTCATATAAACACACAGAGAGGGCAGCATACTCTCATATAAACACATAGAGAGGGCATCCTACTCTCATATAAACACATAGAGAGGGCAGCCTACTCTCATATAAACACATAGAGAGGGCAGCCTACTCTCATATAAACACATAGAGAGGGCAGCCTACTCTCATATAAACACATAGAGAGGGCAGCCTACTCTCATATAAACACACAGAGAGGGCAGCCTACTCTCATATAAACACATAGAGAGGGCAGCCTACTCTCATATAAACACACAGAGAGGGCAGCCTACTCTCATATAAACACATAGAGAGGGCAGCCTACTCTCATATAAACACATAGAGAGGGCAGTCTACTCTCATATAAACACACAGAGAGGGCAGTCTACTCTCATATAAACACATAGAGAGGGCAGCCTACTCTCATATAAACACATAGAGAGGGCAGCCTACTGTCATATAAACACATAGAGAGGGCAGTCTACTGTCATATAAACACACAGAGAGGGCAGCCTACTCTCATATAAACACATAGAGAGGGCATCCTACTGTCATATAAACACACAGAGAGGGCAGCCTACTCTCATATAAACACATAGAGAGGGCAACCTACTGTCATATAAACACATAGAGAGGGCAGCCTACTGTCATATAAACACATAGAGAGGGCAGCCTACTGTCATATAAACACACAGAGAGGGCAGCCTACTGTCATATAAACACATAGAGAGGGCAGTCTACTCTCATATAAACACACAGAGAGGGCAGCCTACTGTCATATAAACACATAGAGAGGGCAGCCTACTCTCATATAAACACATAGAGAGGGCATTCTACTGTCATATAAACACATAGAGAGGGCAGCCTACTGTCATATAAACACATAGAGAGGGCAGCCTACTCTCATATAAACACACAGAGAGGGCAGCTTACTCTCATATAAACACATAGAGAGGGCAACCTACTGTCATATAAACACATAGAGAGGGCATCCTACTCTCATATAAACACACAGAGAGGGCAGCCTACTGTCATATAAACACATAGAGAGGGCAGCCTACTCTCATATAAACACATAGAGAGGGCATTCTACTGTCATATAAACACATAGAGAGGGCAGCCTACTGTCATATAAACACATAGAGAGGGCAGCCTACTCTCATATAAACACACAGAGAGGGCAGCTTACTCTCATATAAACACATAGAGAGGGCAGTCTACTGTCATATAAACACACAGAGAGGGCAGCCTACTCTCATATAAACACATAGAGAGGGCATCCTACTGTCATATAAACACACAGAGAGGGCAGCCTACTCTCATATAAACACATAGAGAGGGCAACCTACTGTCATATAAACACATAGAGAGGGCAGCCTACTGTCATATAAACACATAGAGAGGGCAGCCTACTGTCATATAAACACACAGAGAGGGCAGCCTACTGTCATATAAACACATAGAGAGGGCAGTCTACTCTCATATAAACACACAGAGAGGGCAGCCTACTGTCATATAAACACATAGAGAGGGCAGCCTACTCTCATATAAACACATAGAGAGGGCATTCTACTGTCATATAAACACATAGAGAGGGCAGCCTACTGTCATATAAACACATAGAGAGGGCAGCCTACTCTCATATAAACACACAGAGAGGGCAGCTTACTCTCATATAAACACATAGAGAGGGCAACCTACTGTCATATAAACACATAGAGAGGGCATCCTACTGTCATATAAACACATAGAGAGGGCAGCCTACTGTCATATAAACACACAGAGAGGGCAGCCTACTGTCATATAAACACACAGAGAGGGCAGTCTACTGTCATATAAACACACAGAGAGGGCAGTCTACTGTCATATAAACACATAGAGAGGGCAGCCTACTCTCATATAAACACATAGAGAGGGCAGCCTACTCTCATATAAACACACAGAGAGGGCAGCCTACTGTCATATAAACACATAGAGAGGGCAGCCTACTGTCATATAAACACATAGAGAGGGCAGCCTACTCTCATATAAACACATAGAGAGGGCAGCCTACTGTCATATAAACACATAGAGAGGGCAGCCTACTCTCATATAAACACATAGAGAGGGCAGCCTACTCTCATATAAACACACAGAGAGGGCATCCTACTGTCATATAAACACACAGAGAGGGCATTCTACTCTTATATAAACACACAGAGGGCAGCCTACTGTCATATAAACGCATAGAGAGGGCAGCCTACTCTCATATAAACACACAGAGAGGGCAGCCTACTCTCATATAAACACATAGAGAGGGCAGCCTACTGTCATATAAACACATAGAGAGGGCAGCCTACTGTCATATAAACACACAGAGAGGGCAGCCTACTCTCATATAAACACATAGAGAGGGCAGCCTACTGTCATATAAACACATAGAGAGGGCAGCCTACTCTCATATAAACACACAGAGAGGGCAGCCTACTCTCATATAAACACATAGAGAGGGCAGCCTACTCTCATATAAACACATAGAGAGGGCAGCCTACTGTCATATAAACACATAGAGAGGGCAGCCTACTCTCATATAAACACACAGAGAGGGCAGCCTACTCTCGTATAAACACATAGAGAGGGCAGCCTACTGTCATATAAACACACAGAGAGGGCAGCCTACTCTCATATAAACACACAGAGAGGGCAGCCTACTCTCATATAAACACACAGAGAGGGCAGCCTACTCTCATATAAACACACAGAGAGGGCAGCCTACTCTCATATAAACACATAGAGAGGGCAGCCTACTCTCATATAAACACATAGAGAGGGCAGCCTACTCTCATATAAACACATAGAGAGGGCAGCCTACTGTCATATAAACACATAGAGAGGGCAGCCTACTCTCATATAAACACATAGAGAGGGCAGCCTACTCTCATATAAACACATAGAGAGGGCAGCCTACTCTCATATAAACACATAGAGAGGGCAGCCTACTCTCATATAAACACATAGAGAGGGCAGCCTACTGTCATATAAACACATAGAGAGGGCAGTCTACTGTCATATAAACACATAGAGAGGGCAGTCTACTGTCATATAAACACACAGAGAGGGCAGCCTACTCTCATATAAACACACAGAGAGGGCAGCCTACTCTCATATAAACACACAGAGAGGGCAGCCTACTCTCATATAAACACATAGAGAGGGCAGCCTACTCTCATATAAACACATAGAGAGGGCAGCCTACTGTCATATAAACACATAGAGAGGGCAGTCTACTCTCATATAAACACATAGAGAGGGCAGCCTACTCTCATATAAACACACAGAGAGGGCAGCCTACTCTTATATAAACACATAGAGAGGGCAGCCTACTGTCATATAAACACACAGAGAGGGCAGCCTACTCTCATATAAACACACAGAGAGGGCAGCCTACTCTCATATAAACACATAGAGAGGGCAGCCTACTCTCATATAAACACATAGAGAGGGCAGCCTACTGTCATATAAACACATAGAGAGGGCATTCTACTCTCATATAAACACATAGAGAGGGCAGCCTACTCTCATATAAACACACAGAGAGGGCAGCCTACTCTTATATAAACACATAGAGAGGGCAGCCTACTGTCATATAAACACACAGAGAGGGCAGCCTACTCTCATATAAACACACAGAGAGGGCAGCCTACTCTCATATAAACACATAGAGAGGGCAGCCTACTCTCATATAAACACACAGAGAGGGCAGCCTACTCTCATATAAACACATAGAGAGGGCAGCCTACTCTCATATAAACACATAGAGAGGGCAGCCTACTCTCATATAAACACATAGAGAGGGCAGTCTACTGTCATATAAACACACAGAGAGGGCAGTCTACTCTCATATAAACACATAGAGAGGGCAGCCTACTCTCATATAAACACATAGAGAGGGCAGCCTACTGTCATATAAACACATAGAGAGGGCAGTCTACTCTCATATAAACACATAGAGAGGGCAGCCTACTCTCATATAAACACACAGAGAGGGCAGCCTACTCTTATATAAACACATAGAGAGGGCAGCCTACTCTCATATAAACACATAGAGAGGGCAGCCTACTCTCGTATAAACACACAGAGAGGGCAGCCTACTGTCATATAAACACATAGAGAGGGCAGCCTACTCTCATATAAACACATAGAGAGGGCAGCCTACTCTCATATAAACACATAGAGAGGGCAGTCTACTCTCATATAAACACACAGAGAGGGCAGTCTACTCTCATATAAACACATAGAGAGGGCAGCCTACTCTCATATAAACACATAGAGAGGGCAGCCTACTGTCATATAAACACATAGAGAGGGCAGTCTACTGTCATATAAACACACAGAGAGGGCAGCCTACTCTCATATAAACACATAGAGAGGGCATCCTACTGTCATATAAACACACAGAGAGGGCAGCCTACTCTCATATAAACACATAGAGAGGGCAACCTACTGTCATATAAACACATAGAGAGGGCAGCCTACTGTCATATAAACACATAGAGAGGGCAGCCTACTGTCATATAAACACACAGAGAGGGCAGCCTACTGTCATATAAACACATAGAGAGGGCAGTCTACTCTCATATAAACACACAGAGAGGGCAGCCTACTGTCATATAAACACATAGAGAGGGCAGCCTACTCTCATATAAACACATAGAGAGGGCATTCTACTGTCATATAAACACATAGAGAGGGCAGCCTACTGTCATATAAACACATAGAGAGGGCAGCCTACTCTCATATAAACACACAGAGAGGGCAGCTTACTCTCATATAAACACATAGAGAGGGCAACCTACTGTCATATAAACACATAGAGAGGGCATCCTACTCTCATATAAACACACAGAGAGGGCAGCCTACTGTCATATAAACACATAGAGAGGGCAGCCTACTCTCATATAAACACATAGAGAGGGCATTCTACTGTCATATAAACACATAGAGAGGGCAGCCTACTGTCATATAAACACATAGAGAGGGCAGCCTACTCTCATATAAACACACAGAGAGGGCAGCTTACTCTCATATAAACACATAGAGAGGGCAGTCTACTGTCATATAAACACACAGAGAGGGCAGCCTACTCTCATATAAACACATAGAGAGGGCATCCTACTGTCATATAAACACACAGAGAGGGCAGCCTACTCTCATATAAACACATAGAGAGGGCAGCCTACTCTCATATAAACACACAGAGAGGGCAGCCTACTGTCATATAAACACATAGAGAGGGCAGCCTACTGTCATATAAACACATAGAGAGGGCAGCCTACTCTCATATAAACACATAGAGAGGGCAGCCTACTGTCATATAAACACATAGAGAGGGCAGCCTACTCTCATATAAACACATAGAGAGGGCAGCCTACTCTCATATAAACACACAGAGAGGGCATCCTACTGTCATATAAACACACAGAGAGGGCATTCTACTCTTATATAAACACACAGAGGGCAGCCTACTGTCATATAAACGCATAGAGAGGGCAGCCTACTCTCATATAAACACACAGAGAGGGCAGCCTACTCTCATATAAACACATAGAGAGGGCAGCCTACTGTCATATAAACACATAGAGAGGGCAGCCTACTGTCATATAAACACACAGAGAGGGCAGCCTACTCTCATATAAACACATAGAGAGGGCAGCCTACTGTCATATAAACACATAGAGAGGGCAGCCTACTCTCATATAAACACACAGAGAGGGCAGCCTACTCTCATATAAACACATAGAGAGGGCAGCCTACTCTCATATAAACACATAGAGAGGGCAGCCTACTGTCATATAAACACATAGAGAGGGCAGCCTACTCTCATATAAACACACAGAGAGGGCAGCCTACTCTCGTATAAACACATAGAGAGGGCAGCCTACTGTCATATAAACACACAGAGAGGGCAGCCTACTCTCATATAAACACACAGAGAGGGCAGCCTACTCTCATATAAACACACAGAGAGGGCAGCCTACTCTCATATAAACACACAGAGAGGGCAGCCTACTCTCATATAAACACATAGAGAGGGCAGCCTACTCTCATATAAACACATAGAGAGGGCAGCCTACTCTCATATAAACACATAGAGAGGGCAGCCTACTGTCATATAAACACATAGAGAGGGCAGCCTACTCTCATATAAACACATAGAGAGGGCAGCCTACTCTCATATAAACACATAGAGAGGGCAGCCTACTCTCATATAAACACATAGAGAGGGCAGCCTACTCTCATATAAACACATAGAGAGGGCAGCCTACTGTCATATAAACACATAGAGAGGGCAGTCTACTGTCATATAAACACATAGAGAGGGCAGTCTACTGTCATATAAACACACAGAGAGGGCAGCCTACTCTCATATAAACACACAGAGAGGGCAGCCTACTCTCATATAAACACACAGAGAGGGCAGCCTACTCTCATATAAACACATAGAGAGGGCAGCCTACTCTCATATAAACACATAGAGAGGGCAGCCTACTGTCATATAAACACATAGAGAGGGCAGTCTACTCTCATATAAACACATAGAGAGGGCAGCCTACTCTCATATAAACACACAGAGAGGGCAGCCTACTCTTATATAAACACATAGAGAGGGCAGCCTACTGTCATATAAACACACAGAGAGGGCAGCCTACTCTCATATAAACACACAGAGAGGGCAGCCTACTCTCATATAAACACATAGAGAGGGCAGCCTACTCTCATATAAACACATAGAGAGGGCAGCCTACTGTCATATAAACACATAGAGAGGGCATTCTACTCTCATATAAACACATAGAGAGGGCAGCCTACTCTCATATAAACACACAGAGAGGGCAGCCTACTCTTATATAAACACATAGAGAGGGCAGCCTACTGTCATATAAACACACAGAGAGGGCAGCCTACTCTCATATAAACACACAGAGAGGGCAGCCTACTCTCATATAAACACATAGAGAGGGCAGCCTACTCTCATATAAACACACAGAGAGGGCAGCCTACTCTCATATAAACACATAGAGAGGGCAGCCTACTCTCATATAAACACATAGAGAGGGCAGCCTACTCTCATATAAACACATAGAGAGGGCAGTCTACTGTCATATAAACACACAGAGAGGGCAGTCTACTCTCATATAAACACATAGAGAGGGCAGCCTACTCTCATATAAACACATAGAGAGGGCAGCCTACTGTCATATAAACACATAGAGAGGGCAGTCTACTCTCATATAAACACATAGAGAGGGCAGCCTACTCTCATATAAACACACAGAGAGGGCAGCCTACTCTTATATAAACACATAGAGAGGGCAGCCTACTCTCATATAAACACATAGAGAGGGCAGCCTACTCTCGTATAAACACACAGAGAGGGCAGCCTACTGTCATATAAACACATAGAGAGGGCAGCCTACTCTCATATAAACACATAGAGAGGGCAGCCTACTCTCATATAAACACATAGAGAGGGCAGTCTACTCTCATATAAACACACAGAGAGGGCAGTCTACTCTCATATAAACACATAGAGAGGGCAGCCTACTCTCATATAAACACATAGAGAGGGCAGCCTACTGTCATATAAACACATAGAGAGGGCAGTCTACTGTCATATAAACACACAGAGAGGGCAGCCTACTCTCATATAAACACATAGAGAGGGCATCCTACTGTCATATAAACACACAGAGAGGGCAGCCTACTCTCATATAAACACATAGAGAGGGCAACCTACTGTCATATAAACACATAGAGAGGGCAGCCTACTGTCATATAAACACATAGAGAGGGCAGCCTACTGTCATATAAACACACAGAGAGGGCAGCCTACTGTCATATAAACACATAGAGAGGGCAGTCTACTCTCATATAAACACACAGAGAGGGCAGCCTACTGTCATATAAACACATAGAGAGGGCAGCCTACTCTCATATAAACACATAGAGAGGGCATTCTACTGTCATATAAACACATAGAGAGGGCAGCCTACTGTCATATAAACACATAGAGAGGGCAGCCTACTCTCATATAAACACACAGAGAGGGCAGCTTACTCTCATATAAACACATAGAGAGGGCAACCTACTGTCATATAAACACATAGAGAGGGCATCCTACTCTCATATAAACACACAGAGAGGGCAGCCTACTGTCATATAAACACATAGAGAGGGCAGCCTACTCTCATATAAACACATAGAGAGGGCATTCTACTGTCATATAAACACATAGAGAGGGCAGCCTACTGTCATATAAACACATAGAGAGGGCAGCCTACTCTCATATAAACACACAGAGAGGGCAGCTTACTCTCATATAAACACATAGAGAGGGCAGTCTACTGTCATATAAACACACAGAGAGGGCAGCCTACTCTCATATAAACACATAGAGAGGGCATCCTACTGTCATATAAACACACAGAGAGGGCAGCCTACTCTCATATAAACACATAGAGAGGGCAACCTACTGTCATATAAACACATAGAGAGGGCAGCCTACTGTCATATAAACACATAGAGAGGGCAGCCTACTGTCATATAAACACACAGAGAGGGCAGCCTACTGTCATATAAACACATAGAGAGGGCAGTCTACTCTCATATAAACACACAGAGAGGGCAGCCTACTGTCATATAAACACATAGAGAGGGCAGCCTACTCTCATATAAACACATAGAGAGGGCATTCTACTGTCATATAAACACATAGAGAGGGCAGCCTACTGTCATATAAACACATAGAGAGGGCAGCCTACTCTCATATAAACACACAGAGAGGGCAGCTTACTCTCATATAAACACATAGAGAGGGCAACCTACTGTCATATAAACACATAGAGAGGGCATCCTACTGTCATATAAACACATAGAGAGGGCAGCCTACTGTCATATAAACACACAGAGAGGGCAGCCTACTGTCATATAAACACACAGAGAGGGCAGCCTACTGTCATATAAACACACAGAGAGGGCAGTCTACTGTCATATAAACACATAGAGAGGGCAGCCTACTCTCATATAAACACATAGAGAGGGCAGCCTACTCTCATATAAACACACAGAGAGGGCAGCCTACTGTCATATAAACACATAGAGAGGGCAGCCTACTGTCATATAAACACATAGAGAGGGCAGCCTACTCTCATATAAACACATAGAGAGGGCAGCCTACTGTCATATAAACACATAGAGAGGGCAGCCTACTCTCATATAAACACATAGAGAGGGCAGCCTACTCTCATATAAACACACAGAGAGGGCATCCTACTGTCATATAAACACACAGAGAGGGCATTCTACTCTTATATAAACACACAGAGGGCAGCCTACTGTCATATAAACGCATAGAGAGGGCAGCCTACTCTCATATAAACACACAGAGAGGGCAGCCTACTCTCATATAAACACATAGAGAGGGCAGCCTACTGTCATATAAACACATAGAGAGGGCAGCCTACTCTCATATAAACACATAGAGAGGGCAGCCTACTCTCATATAAACACACAGAGAGGGCATCCTACTGTCATATAAACACACAGAGAGGGCATTCTACTCTTATATAAACACACAGAGAGGGCAGCCTACTGTCATATAAACACACAGAGAGGGCACTCTACTGTCATATAAACACATAGAGAGGGCATTCTACTCTCATATAAACACATAGAGAGGGCAGCCTACTCTCATATAAACACACAGAGAGGGCATCCTACTCTCATATAAACACATAGAGAGGGCAGCCTACTGTCATATAAACACACAGAGAGGGCAGCCTACTGTCATATAAACACACAGAGAGGGCAGCCTACTCTCATATAAACACATAGAGAGGGCATCCTACTCTCATATAAACACATAGAGAGGGCATTCTACTGTCATATAAACACATAGAGAGGGCAGCCTACTGTCATATAAACACATAGAGAGGGCAGCCTACTCTCATATAAACACAGAGAGGGCAGCCTACTGTCATATAAACACATAGAGAGGGCAGCCTACTGTCATATAAACACATAGAGAGGGCAGCCTACTCTCATATAAACACATAGAGAGGGCAGCCTACTCTCATATAAACACACAGAGAGGGCAGCCTACTGTCATATAAACACACAGAGAGGGCAGCCTACTCTCATATAAACACATAGAGAGGGCAGCCTACTGTCATATAAACACATAGAGAGGGCAGCCTACTCTCATATAAACACACAGAGAGGGCAGCCTACTCTCATATAAACACATAGAGAGGGCAGCCTACTCTCATATAAACACATAGAGAGGGCAGCCTACTGTCATATAAACACATAGAGAGGGCAGCCTACTCTCATATAAACACACAGAGAGGGCAGCCTACTCTCGTATAAACACATAGAGAGGGCAGTCTACTGTCATATAAACACACAGAGAGGGCAGCCTACTCTCATATAAACACACAGAGAGGGCAGCCTACTCTCATATAAACACACAGAGAGGGCAGCCTACTCTCATATAAACACACAGAGAGGGCAGCCTACTCTCATATAAACACATAGAGAGGGCAGCCTACTCTCATATAAACACATAGAGAGGGCAGCCTACTCTCATATAAACACATAGAGAGGGCAGCCTACTGTCATATAAACACATAGAGAGGGCAGCCTACTCTCATATAAACACATAGAGAGGGCAGCCTACTCTCATATAAACACATAGAGAGGGCAGCCTACTCTCATATAAACACATAGAGAGGGCAGCCTACTCTCATATAAACACATAGAGAGGGCAGCCTACTGTCATATAAACACATAGAGAGGGCAGTCTACTGTCATATAAACACATAGAGAGGGCAGTCTACTGTCATATAAACACACAGAGAGGGCAGCCTACTCTCATATAAACACACAGAGAGGGCAGCCTACTCTCATATAAACACACAGAGAGGGCAGCCTACTCTCATATAAACACATAGAGAGGGCAGCCTACTCTCATATAAACACATAGAGAGGGCAGCCTACTGTCATATAAACACATAGAGAGGGCAGTCTACTCTCATATAAACACATAGAGAGGGCAGCCTACTCTCATATAAACACACAGAGAGGGCAGCCTACTCTTATATAAACACATAGAGAGGGCAGCCTACTGTCATATAAACACACAGAGAGGGCAGCCTACTCTCATATAAACACACAGAGAGGGCAGCCTACTCTCATATAAACACATAGAGAGGGCAGCCTACTCTCATATAAACACATAGAGAGGGCAGCCTACTGTCATATAAACACATAGAGAGGGCAGTCTACTCTCATATAAACACATAGAGAGGGCAGCCTACTCTCATATAAACACACAGAGAGGGCAGCCTACTCTTATATAAACACATAGAGAGGGCAGCCTACTGTCATATAAACACACAGAGAGGGCAGCCTACTCTCATATAAACACACAGAGAGGGCAGCCTACTCTCATATAAACACATAGAGAGGGCAGCCTACTCTCATATAAACACACAGAGAGGGCAGTCTACTCTCATATAAACACATAGAGAGGGCAGCCTACTCTCATATAAACACATAGAGAGGGCAGCCTACTCTCATATAAACACATAGAGAGGGCAGTCTACTGTCATATAAACACACAGAGAGGGCAGTCTACTCTCATATAAACACATAGAGAGGGCAGCCTACTCTCATATAAACACATAGAGAGGGCAGCCTACTGTCATATAAACACATAGAGAGGGCAGTCTACTCTCATATAAACACATAGAGAGGGCAGCCTACTCTCATATAAACACACAGAGAGGGCAGCCTACTGTCATATAAACACATAGAGAGGGCAGCCTACTGTCATATAAACACATAGAGAGGGCAGCCTACTCTCATATAAACACACAGAGAGGGCAGCCTACTCTCGTATAAACACATAGAGAGGGCAGCCTACTGTCATATAAACACACAGAGAGGGCAGCCTACTCTCATATAAACACACAGAGAGGGCAGCCTACTCTCATATAAACACACAGAGAGGGCAGCCTACTCTCATATAAACACACAGAGAGGGCAGCCTACTCTCATATAAACACATAGAGAGGGCAGCCTACTCTCATATAAACACATAGAGAGGGCAGCCTACTCTCATATAAACACATAGAGAGGGCAGCCTACTGTCATATAAACACATAGAGAGGGCAGCCTACTCTCATATAAACACATAGAGAGGGCAGCCTACTCTCATATAAACACATAGAGAGGGCAGCCTACTCTCATATAAACACATAGAGAGGGCAGCCTACTCTCATATAAACACATAGAGAGGGCAGCCTACTGTCATATAAACACATAGAGAGGGCAGTCTACTGTCATATAAACACATAGAGAGGGCAGTCTACTGTCATATAAACACACAGAGAGGGCAGCCTACTCTCATATAAACACACAGAGAGGGCAGCCTACTCTCATATAAACACACAGAGAGGGCAGCCTACTCTCATATAAACACATAGAGAGGGCAGCCTACTCTCATATAAACACATAGAGAGGGCAGCCTACTGTCATATAAACACATAGAGAGGGCAGTCTACTCTCATATAAACACATAGAGAGGGCAGCCTACTCTCATATAAACACACAGAGAGGGCAGCCTACTCTTATATAAACACATAGAGAGGGCAGCCTACTGTCATATAAACACACAGAGAGGGCAGCCTACTCTCATATAAACACACAGAGAGGGCAGCCTACTCTCATATAAACACATAGAGAGGGCAGCCTACTCTCATATAAACACATAGAGAGGGCAGCCTACTGTCATATAAACACATAGAGAGGGCAGTCTACTCTCATATAAACACATAGAGAGGGCAGCCTACTCTCATATAAACACACAGAGAGGGCAGCCTACTCTTATATAAACACATAGAGAGGGCAGCCTACTGTCATATAAACACACAGAGAGGGCAGCCTACTCTCATATAAACACACAGAGAGGGCAGCCTACTCTCATATAAACACATAGAGAGGGCAGCCTACTCTCATATAAACACACAGAGAGGGCAGCCTACTCTCATATAAACACATAGAGAGGGCAGCCTACTCTCATATAAACACATAGAGAGGGCAGCCTACTCTCATATAAACACATAGAGAGGGCAGTCTACTGTCATATAAACACACAGAGAGGGCAGTCTACTCTCATATAAACACATAGAGAGGGCAGCCTACTCTCATATAAACACATAGAGAGGGCAGCCTACTGTCATATAAACACATAGAGAGGGCAGTCTACTCTCATATAAACACATAGAGAGGGCAGCCTACTCTCATATAAACACACAGAGAGGGCAGCCTACTCTTATATAAACACATAGAGAGGGCAGCCTACTCTCATATAAACACATAGAGAGGGCAGCCTACTCTCGTATAAACACACAGAGAGGGCAGCCTACTGTCATATAAACACATAGAGAGGGCAGTCTACTCTCATATAAACACATAGAGAGGGCAGCCTACTCTCATATAAACACATAGAGAGGGCAGTCTACTCTCATATAAACACACAGAGAGGGCAGTCTACTCTCATATAAACACATAGAGAGGGCAGCCTACTCTCATATAAACACATAGAGAGGGCAGCCTACTGTCATATAAACACATAGAGAGGGCAGCATACTCTCATATAAACACACAGAGAGGGCAGCCTACTGTCATATAAACACATAGAGAGGGCAGCCTACTCTCATATAAACACACAGAGAGGGCAGCATACTCTCATATAAACACATAGAGAGGGCAGCCTACTCTCATATAAACACATAGAGAGGGCAGCCTACTCTCATATAAACACATAGAGAGGGCATCCTACTGTCATATAAACACATAGAGAGGGCATCCTACTGTCATATAAACACATAGAGAGGGCAGCCTACTCTCATATAAACACATAGAGAGGGCAGCCTACTTCATATAAACACACAGAGAGGGCAGCCTACTCTCATATAAACACACAGAGAGGGCAGCCTACTGTCATATAAACACATAGAGAGGGCAGCCTACTCTCATATAAACACATAGAGAGGGCAATCTACTCTCATATAAACACATAGAGAGGGCAACCTACTCTCATATAAACACATAGAGAGGGCATCCTACTGTCATATAAACACACAGAGAGGGCAGCCTACTCTCATATAAACACATAGAGAGGGCAGTCTACTCTCATATAAACACATAGAGAGGGCAGCCTACTCTCATATAAACACATAGAGAGGGCAGCCTACTCTCATATAAACACAGAGAGGGCAGCCTACTCTCATATAAACACACAGAGAGGGCAGCCTACTCTCATATAAACACACAGAGAGGGCAGCCTACTGTCATATAAACACACAGAGAGGGCAGCCTACTCTCATATAAACACACAGAGAGGGCAGCCTACTCTCATATAAACACATAGAGAGGGCAGCCTACTCTCATATAAACACATAGAGAGGGCAGTCTACTCTCATATAAACACATAGAGAGGGCAGTCTACTCTCATATAAACACATAGAGAGGGCAGCCTACTCTCATATAAACACATAGAGAGGGCAGCCTACTCTCATATAAACACACAGAGAGGGCAGCCTACTGTCATATAAACACACAGAGAGGGCAGTCTACTGTCATATAAACACATAGAGAGGGCAGCCTACTCTCATATAAACACATAGAGAGGGCAGCCTACTCTCATATAAACACATAGAGAGGGCAGCCTACTCTCATATAAACACATAGAGAGGGCAGTCTACTGTCATATAAACACACAGAGAGGGCATTCTACTCTCATATAAACACATAGAGAGGGCAGCCTACTGTCATATAAACACACAGAGAGGGCAGCCTACTCTCATATAAACACACAGAGAGGGCAATCTACTGTCATATAAACACACAGAGAGGGCAGCCTACTGTCATATAAACACACAGAGAGGGCAGCCTACTCTCATATAAACACATAGAGAGGGCAGCCTACTCTCATATAAACACACAGAGAGGGCATCCTACTCTCATATAAACACATAGAGAGGGCAGCCTACTGTCATATAAACACATAGAGAGGGCAGCCTACTCTCATATAAACACATAGAGAGGGCATCCTACTCTCATATAAACACACAGAGAGGGCAGCCTACTCTCATATAAACACATAGAGAGGGCAGCCTACTCTCATATAAACACATAGAGAGGGCAGCCTACTCTCATATAAACACATAGAGAGGGCAGCCTACTGTCATATAAACACATAGAGAGGGCAGCCTACTGTCATATAAACACACAGAGAGGGCAGCCTACTCTCATATAAACACATAGAGAGGGCAGTCTACTCTCATATAAACACACAGAGAGGGCAGTCTACTCTCATATAAACACACAGAGAGGGCATCCTACTCTCATATAAACACACAGAGAGGGCAGCCTACTCTCATATAAACACATAGAGAGGGCAGCCTACTCTCATATAAACACATAGAGAGGGCAGCCTACTCTCATATAAACACATAGAGAGGGCAGCCTACTGTCATATAAACACATAGAGAGGGCAGCCTACTGTCATATAAACACATAGAGAGGGCAGCCTACTCTCATATAAACACATAGAGAGGGCAGCCTACTCTCATATAAACACATAGAGAGGGCAGTCTACTGTCATATAAACACATAGAGAGGGCAGCCTACTCTCATATAAACACATAGAGAGGGCAGCCTACTGTCATATAAACACATAGAGAGGGCAGCCTACTCTCATATAAACACATAGAGAGGGCAGCCTACTCTCATATAAACACACAGAGAGGGCAGCCTACTCTCATATAAACACATAGAGAGGGCAGCCTACTCTCATATAAACACACAGAGAGGGCAGTCTACTGTCATATAAACACATAGAGAGGGCATCCTACTGTCATATAAACACATAGAGAGGGCAGCCTACTGTCATATAAACACATAGAGAGGGCAGCCTACTCTCATATAAACACACAGAGAGGGCAGCCTACTGTCATATAAACACACAGAGAGGGCAGCCTACTCTTATATAAACACACAGAGGGCAGCCTACTGTCATATAAACACATAGAGAGGGCAGCCTACTGTCATATAAACACACAGAGAGGGCAGCCTACTGTCATATAAACACATAGAGAGGGCAGTCTACTGTCATATAAACACACAGAGAGGGCAGTCTACTGTCATATAAACACACAGAGAGGGCAGCCTACTCTTATATAAACACACAGAGGGCAGCCTACTGTCATATAAACACATAGAGAGGGCAGTCTACTGTCATATAAACACACAGAGAGGGCAGCCTACTGTCATATAAACACACAGAGAGGGCAGCCTACTCTCATATAAACACATAGAGAGGGCAGCCTACTCTCATATAAACACATAGAGAGGGCAGTCTACTGTCATATAAACACATAGAGAGGGCAGCCTACTCTCATATAAACACACAGAGAGGGCAGCCTACTCTCATATAAACACATTGAGAGGGCAGCCTACTCTCATATAAACACACAGAGAGGGCAGCCTACTGTCATATAAACACACAGAGAGGGCAGCCTACTCTCATATAAACACATAGAGAGGGCAGCCTACTCTCATATAAACACACAGAGAGGGCAGTCTACTGTCATATAAACACACAGAGAGGGCAGTCTACTGTCATATAAACACATAGAGAGGGCAGCCTACTCTCATATAAACACATAGAGAGGGCAGCCTACTCTCATATAAACACACAGAGAGGGCAGCATACTCTCATATAAACACATAGAGAGGGCATCCTACTCTCATATAAACACATAGAGAGGGCAGCCTACTCTCATATAAACACATAGAGAGGGCAGCCTACTCTCATATAAACACATAGAGAGGGCAGCCTACTCTCATATAAACACATAGAGAGGGCAGCCTACTCTCATATAAACACACAGAGAGGGCAGCCTACTCTCATATAAACACATAGAGAGGGCAGCCTACTCTCATATAAACACACAGAGAGGGCAGCCTACTCTCATATAAACACATAGAGAGGGCAGCCTACTCTCATATAAACACATAGAGAGGGCAGTCTACTCTCATATAAACACACAGAGAGGGCAGTCTACTCTCATATAAACACATAGAGAGGGCAGCCTACTCTCATATAAACACATAGAGAGGGCAGCCTACTGTCATATAAACACATAGAGAGGGCAGTCTACTGTCATATAAACACACAGAGAGGGCAGCCTACTCTCATATAAACACATAGAGAGGGCATCCTACTGTCATATAAACACACAGAGAGGGCAGCCTACTCTCATATAAACACATAGAGAGGGCAACCTACTGTCATATAAACACATAGAGAGGGCAGCCTACTGTCATATAAACACATAGAGAGGGCAGCCTACTGTCATATAAACACACAGAGAGGGCAGCCTACTGTCATATAAACACATAGAGAGGGCAGTCTACTCTCATATAAACACACAGAGAGGGCAGCCTACTGTCATATAAACACATAGAGAGGGCAGCCTACTCTCATATAAACACATAGAGAGGGCATTCTACTGTCATATAAACACATAGAGAGGGCAGCCTACTGTCATATAAACACATAGAGAGGGCAGCCTACTCTCATATAAACACACAGAGAGGGCAGCTTACTCTCATATAAACACATAGAGAGGGCAACCTACTGTCATATAAACACATAGAGAGGGCATCCTACTCTCATATAAACACACAGAGAGGGCAGCCTACTGTCATATAAACACATAGAGAGGGCAGCCTACTCTCATATAAACACATAGAGAGGGCATTCTACTGTCATATAAACACATAGAGAGGGCAGCCTACTGTCATATAAACACATAGAGAGGGCAGCCTACTCTCATATAAACACACAGAGAGGGCAGCCTACTCTCATATAAACACATAGAGAGGGCAGCCTACTCTCATATAAACACATAGAGAGGGCAGCCTACTCTCATATAAACACATAGAGAGGGCAGTCTACTGTCATATAAACACACAGAGAGGGCAGTCTACTCTCATATAAACACATAGAGAGGGCAGCCTACTCTCATATAAACACATAGAGAGGGCAGCCTACTGTCATATAAACACATAGAGAGGGCAGTCTACTCTCATATAAACACATAGAGAGGGCAGCCTACTCTCATATAAACACACAGAGAGGGCAGCCTACTCTTATATAAACACATAGAGAGGGCAGCCTACTCTCATATAAACACATAGAGAGGGCAGCCTACTCTCGTATAAACACACAGAGAGGGCAGCCTACTGTCATATAAACACATAGAGAGGGCAGCCTACTCTCATATAAACACATAGAGAGGGCAGCCTACTCTCATATAAACACATAGAGAGGGCAGTCTACTCTCATATAAACACACAGAGAGGGCAGTCTACTCTCATATAAACACATAGAGAGGGCAGCCTACTCTCATATAAACACATAGAGAGGGCAGCCTACTGTCATATAAACACATAGAGAGGGCAGTCTACTGTCATATAAACACACAGAGAGGGCAGCCTACTCTCATATAAACACATAGAGAGGGCATCCTACTGTCATATAAACACACAGAGAGGGCAGCCTACTCTCATATAAACACATAGAGAGGGCAACCTACTGTCATATAAACACATAGAGAGGGCAGCCTACTGTCATATAAACACATAGAGAGGGCAGCCTACTGTCATATAAACACACAGAGAGGGCAGCCTACTGTCATATAAACACATAGAGAGGGCAGTCTACTCTCATATAAACACACAGAGAGGGCAGCCTACTGTCATATAAACACATAGAGAGGGCAGCCTACTCTCATATAAACACATAGAGAGGGCATTCTACTGTCATATAAACACATAGAGAGGGCAGCCTACTGTCATATAAACACATAGAGAGGGCAGCCTACTCTCATATAAACACACAGAGAGGGCAGCTTACTCTCATATAAACACATAGAGAGGGCAACCTACTGTCATATAAACACATAGAGAGGGCATCCTACTCTCATATAAACACACAGAGAGGGCAGCCTACTGTCATATAAACACATAGAGAGGGCAGCCTACTCTCATATAAACACATAGAGAGGGCATTCTACTGTCATATAAACACATAGAGAGGGCAGCCTACTGTCATATAAACACATAGAGAGGGCAGCCTACTCTCATATAAACACACAGAGAGGGCAGCTTACTCTCATATAAACACATAGAGAGGGCAGTCTACTGTCATATAAACACACAGAGAGGGCAGCCTACTCTCATATAAACACATAGAGAGGGCATCCTACTGTCATATAAACACACAGAGAGGGCAGCCTACTCTCATATAAACACATAGAGAGGGCAACCTACTGTCATATAAACACATAGAGAGGGCAGCCTACTGTCATATAAACACATAGAGAGGGCAGCCTACTGTCATATAAACACATAGAGAGGGCAGCATACTCTCATATAAACACATAGAGAGGGCAGCCTACTCTCATATAAACACATAGAGAGGGCAGCCTACTCTCATATAAACACATAGAGAGGGCATCCTACTGTCATATAAACACATAGAGAGGGCATCCTACTGTCATATAAACACATAGAGAGGGCAGCCTACTCTCATATAAACACATAGAGAGGGCAGCCTACTTCATATAAACACACAGAGAGGGCAGCCTACTCTCATATAAACACACAGAGAGGGCAGCCTACTGTCATATAAACACATAGAGAGGGCAGCCTACTCTCATATAAACACATAGAGAGGGCAATCTACTCTCATATAAACACATAGAGAGGGCAACCTACTCTCATATAAACACATAGAGAGGGCATCCTACTGTCATATAAACACACAGAGAGGGCAGCCTACTCTCATATAAACACATAGAGAGGGCAGTCTACTCTCATATAAACACATAGAGAGGGCAGCCTACTCTCATATAAACACATAGAGAGGGCAGCCTACTCTCATATAAACACAGAGAGGGCAGCCTACTCTCATATAAACACACAGAGAGGGCAGCCTACTCTCATATAAACACACAGAGAGGGCAGCCTACTGTCATATAAACACACAGAGAGGGCAGCCTACTCTCATATAAACACACAGAGAGGGCAGCCTACTCTCATATAAACACATAGAGAGGGCAGCCTACTCTCATATAAACACATAGAGAGGGCAGTCTACTCTCATATAAACACATAGAGAGGGCAGTCTACTCTCATATAAACACATAGAGAGGGCAGCCTACTCTCATATAAACACATAGAGAGGGCAGCCTACTCTCATATAAACACACAGAGAGGGCAGCCTACTGTCATATAAACACACAGAGAGGGCAGTCTACTGTCATATAAACACATAGAGAGGGCAGCCTACTCTCATATAAACACATAGAGAGGGCAGCCTACTCTCATATAAACACATAGAGAGGGCAGCCTACTCTCATATAAACACATAGAGAGGGCAGTCTACTGTCATATAAACACACAGAGAGGGCATTCTACTCTCATATAAACACATAGAGAGGGCAGCCTACTGTCATATAAACACACAGAGAGGGCAGCCTACTCTCATATAAACACACAGAGAGGGCAATCTACTGTCATATAAACACACAGAGAGGGCAGCCTACTGTCATATAAACACACAGAGAGGGCAGCCTACTCTCATATAAACACATAGAGAGGGCAGCCTACTCTCATATAAACACACAGAGAGGGCATCCTACTCTCATATAAACACATAGAGAGGGCAGCCTACTGTCATATAAACACATAGAGAGGGCAGCCTACTCTCATATAAACACATAGAGAGGGCATCCTACTCTCATATAAACACACAGAGAGGGCAGCCTACTCTCATATAAACACATAGAGAGGGCAGCCTACTCTCATATAAACACATAGAGAGGGCAGCCTACTCTCATATAAACACATAGAGAGGGCAGCCTACTGTCATATAAACACATAGAGAGGGCAGCCTACTGTCATATAAACACACAGAGAGGGCAGCCTACTCTCATATAAACACATAGAGAGGGCAGTCTACTCTCATATAAACACACAGAGAGGGCAGTCTACTCTCATATAAACACACAGAGAGGGCATCCTACTCTCATATAAACACACAGAGAGGGCAGCCTACTCTCATATAAACACATAGAGAGGGCAGCCTACTCTCATATAAACACATAGAGAGGGCAGCCTACTCTCATATAAACACATAGAGAGGGCAGCCTACTGTCATATAAACACATAGAGAGGGCAGCCTACTGTCATATAAACACATAGAGAGGGCAGCCTACTCTCATATAAACACATAGAGAGGGCAGCCTACTCTCATATAAACACATAGAGAGGGCAGTCTACTGTCATATAAACACATAGAGAGGGCAGCCTACTCTCATATAAACACATAGAGAGGGCAGCCTACTGTCATATAAACACATAGAGAGGGCAGCCTACTCTCATATAAACACATAGAGAGGGCAGCCTACTCTCATATAAACACACAGAGAGGGCAGCCTACTCTCATATAAACACATAGAGAGGGCAGCCTACTCTCATATAAACACACAGAGAGGGCAGTCTACTGTCATATAAACACATAGAGAGGGCATCCTACTGTCATATAAACACATAGAGAGGGCAGCCTACTGTCATATAAACACATAGAGAGGGCAGCCTACTCTCATATAAACACACAGAGAGGGCAGCCTACTGTCATATAAACACACAGAGAGGGCAGCCTACTCTTATATAAACACACAGAGGGCAGCCTACTGTCATATAAACACATAGAGAGGGCAGCCTACTGTCATATAAACACACAGAGAGGGCAGCCTACTGTCATATAAACACATAGAGAGGGCAGTCTACTGTCATATAAACACACAGAGAGGGCAGTCTACTGTCATATAAACACACAGAGAGGGCAGCCTACTCTTATATAAACACACAGAGGGCAGCCTACTGTCATATAAACACATAGAGAGGGCAGTCTACTGTCATATAAACACACAGAGAGGGCAGCCTACTGTCATATAAACACACAGAGAGGGCAGCCTACTCTCATATAAACACATAGAGAGGGCAGCCTACTCTCATATAAACACATAGAGAGGGCAGTCTACTGTCATATAAACACATAGAGAGGGCAGCCTACTCTCATATAAACACACAGAGAGGGCAGCCTACTCTCATATAAACACATTGAGAGGGCAGCCTACTCTCATATAAACACACAGAGAGGGCAGCCTACTGTCATATAAACACACAGAGAGGGCAGCCTACTCTCATATAAACACATAGAGAGGGCAGCCTACTCTCATATAAACACACAGAGAGGGCAGTCTACTGTCATATAAACACACAGAGAGGGCAGTCTACTGTCATATAAACACATAGAGAGGGCAGCCTACTCTCATATAAACACATAGAGAGGGCAGCCTACTCTCATATAAACACACAGAGAGGGCAGCATACTCTCATATAAACACATAGAGAGGGCATCCTACTCTCATATAAACACATAGAGAGGGCAGCCTACTCTCATATAAACACATAGAGAGGGCAGCCTACTCTCATATAAACACATAGAGAGGGCAGCCTACTCTCATATAAACACATAGAGAGGGCAGCCTACTCTCATATAAACACACAGAGAGGGCAGCCTACTCTCATATAAACACATAGAGAGGGCAGCCTACTCTCATATAAACACACAGAGAGGGCAGCCTACTCTCATATAAACACATAGAGAGGGCAGCCTACTCTCATATAAACACATAGAGAGGGCAGTCTACTCTCATATAAACACACAGAGAGGGCAGTCTACTCTCATATAAACACATAGAGAGGGCAGCCTACTCTCATATAAACACATAGAGAGGGCAGCCTACTGTCATATAAACACATAGAGAGGGCAGTCTACTGTCATATAAACACACAGAGAGGGCAGCCTACTCTCATATAAACACATAGAGAGGGCATCCTACTGTCATATAAACACACAGAGAGGGCAGCCTACTCTCATATAAACACATAGAGAGGGCAACCTACTGTCATATAAACACATAGAGAGGGCAGCCTACTGTCATATAAACACATAGAGAGGGCAGCCTACTGTCATATAAACACACAGAGAGGGCAGCCTACTGTCATATAAACACATAGAGAGGGCAGTCTACTCTCATATAAACACACAGAGAGGGCAGCCTACTGTCATATAAACACATAGAGAGGGCAGCCTACTCTCATATAAACACATAGAGAGGGCATTCTACTGTCATATAAACACATAGAGAGGGCAGCCTACTGTCATATAAACACATAGAGAGGGCAGCCTACTCTCATATAAACACACAGAGAGGGCAGCTTACTCTCATATAAACACATAGAGAGGGCAACCTACTGTCATATAAACACATAGAGAGGGCATCCTACTCTCATATAAACACACAGAGAGGGCAGCCTACTGTCATATAAACACATAGAGAGGGCAGCCTACTCTCATATAAACACATAGAGAGGGCATTCTACTGTCATATAAACACATAGAGAGGGCAGCCTACTGTCATATAAACACATAGAGAGGGCAGCCTACTCTCATATAAACACACAGAGAGGGCAGCCTACTCTCATATAAACACATAGAGAGGGCAGCCTACTCTCATATAAACACATAGAGAGGGCAGCCTACTCTCATATAAACACATAGAGAGGGCAGTCTACTGTCATATAAACACACAGAGAGGGCAGTCTACTCTCATATAAACACATAGAGAGGGCAGCCTACTCTCATATAAACACATAGAGAGGGCAGCCTACTGTCATATAAACACATAGAGAGGGCAGTCTACTCTCATATAAACACATAGAGAGGGCAGCCTACTCTCATATAAACACACAGAGAGGGCAGCCTACTCTTATATAAACACATAGAGAGGGCAGCCTACTCTCATATAAACACATAGAGAGGGCAGCCTACTCTCGTATAAACACACAGAGAGGGCAGCCTACTGTCATATAAACACATAGAGAGGGCAGCCTACTCTCATATAAACACATAGAGAGGGCAGCCTACTCTCATATAAACACATAGAGAGGGCAGTCTACTCTCATATAAACACACAGAGAGGGCAGTCTACTCTCATATAAACACATAGAGAGGGCAGCCTACTCTCATATAAACACATAGAGAGGGCAGCCTACTGTCATATAAACACATAGAGAGGGCAGTCTACTGTCATATAAACACACAGAGAGGGCAGCCTACTCTCATATAAACACATAGAGAGGGCATCCTACTGTCATATAAACACACAGAGAGGGCAGCCTACTCTCATATAAACACATAGAGAGGGCAACCTACTGTCATATAAACACATAGAGAGGGCAGCCTACTGTCATATAAACACATAGAGAGGGCAGCCTACTGTCATATAAACACACAGAGAGGGCAGCCTACTGTCATATAAACACATAGAGAGGGCAGTCTACTCTCATATAAACACACAGAGAGGGCAGCCTACTGTCATATAAACACATAGAGAGGGCAGCCTACTCTCATATAAACACATAGAGAGGGCATTCTACTGTCATATAAACACATAGAGAGGGCAGCCTACTGTCATATAAACACATAGAGAGGGCAGCCTACTCTCATATAAACACACAGAGAGGGCAGCTTACTCTCATATAAACACATAGAGAGGGCAACCTACTGTCATATAAACACATAGAGAGGGCATCCTACTCTCATATAAACACACAGAGAGGGCAGCCTACTGTCATATAAACACATAGAGAGGGCAGCCTACTCTCATATAAACACATAGAGAGGGCATTCTACTGTCATATAAACACATAGAGAGGGCAGCCTACTGTCATATAAACACATAGAGAGGGCAGCCTACTCTCATATAAACACACAGAGAGGGCAGCTTACTCTCATATAAACACATAGAGAGGGCAGTCTACTGTCATATAAACACACAGAGAGGGCAGCCTACTCTCATATAAACACATAGAGAGGGCATCCTACTGTCATATAAACACACAGAGAGGGCAGCCTACTCTCATATAAACACATAGAGAGGGCAACCTACTGTCATATAAACACATAGAGAGGGCAGCCTACTGTCATATAAACACATAGAGAGGGCAGCCTACTGTCATATAAACACACAGAGAGGGCAGCCTACTGTCATATAAACACATAGAGAGGGCAGTCTACTCTCATATAAACACACAGAGAGGGCAGCCTACTGTCATATAAACACATAGAGAGGGCAGCCTACTCTCATATAAACACATAGAGAGGGCATTCTACTGTCATATAAACACATAGAGAGGGCAGCCTACTGTCATATAAACACATAGAGAGGGCAGCCTACTCTCATATAAACACACAGAGAGGGCAGCTTACTCTCATATAAACACATAGAGAGGGCAACCTACTGTCATATAAACACATAGAGAGGGCATCCTACTGTCATATAAACACATAGAGAGGGCAGCCTACTGTCATATAAACACACAGAGAGGGCAGCCTACTGTCATATAAACACACAGAGAGGGCAGCCTACTGTCATATAAACACACAGAGAGGGCAGTCTACTGTCATATAAACACATAGAGAGGGCAGCCTACTCTCATATAAACACATAGAGAGGGCAGCCTACTCTCATATAAACACACAGAGAGGGCAGCCTACTGTCATATAAACACATAGAGAGGGCAGCCTACTGTCATATAAACACATAGAGAGGGCAGCCTACTCTCATATAAACACATAGAGAGGGCAGCCTACTGTCATATAAACACATAGAGAGGGCAGCCTACTCTCATATAAACACATAGAGAGGGCAGCCTACTCTCATATAAACACACAGAGAGGGCATCCTACTGTCATATAAACACACAGAGAGGGCATTCTACTCTTATATAAACACACAGAGGGCAGCCTACTGTCATATAAACGCATAGAGAGGGCAGCCTACTCTCATATAAACACACAGAGAGGGCAGCCTACTCTCATATAAACACATAGAGAGGGCAGCCTACTGTCATATAAACACATAGAGAGGGCAGCCTACTCTCATATAAACACATAGAGAGGGCAGCCTACTCTCATATAAACACACAGAGAGGGCATCCTACTGTCATATAAACACACAGAGAGGGCATTCTACTCTTATATAAACACACAGAGAGGGCAGCCTACTGTCATATAAACACACAGAGAGGGCACTCTACTGTCATATAAACACATAGAGAGGGCATTCTACTCTCATATAAACACATAGAGAGGGCAGCCTACTCTCATATAAACACACAGAGAGGGCATCCTACTCTCATATAAACACATAGAGAGGGCAGCCTACTGTCATATAAACACACAGAGAGGGCAGCCTACTGTCATATAAACACACAGAGAGGGCAGCCTACTCTCATATAAACACATAGAGAGGGCATCCTACTCTCATATAAACACATAGAGAGGGCATTCTACTGTCATATAAACACATAGAGAGGGCAGCCTACTGTCATATAAACACATAGAGAGGGCAGCCTACTCTCATATAAACACAGAGAGGGCAGCCTACTGTCATATAAACACATAGAGAGGGCAGCCTACTGTCATATAAACACATAGAGAGGGCAGCCTACTCTCATATAAACACATAGAGAGGGCAGCCTACTCTCATATAAACACACAGAGAGGGCAGCCTACTGTCATATAAACACACAGAGAGGGCAGCCTACTCTCATATAAACACATAGAGAGGGCAGCCTACTGTCATATAAACACATAGAGAGGGCAGCCTACTCTCATATAAACACACAGAGAGGGCAGCCTACTCTCATATAAACACATAGAGAGGGCAGCCTACTCTCATATAAACACATAGAGAGGGCAGCCTACTGTCATATAAACACATAGAGAGGGCAGCCTACTCTCATATAAACACACAGAGAGGGCAGCCTACTCTCGTATAAACACATAGAGAGGGCAGCCTACTGTCATATAAACACACAGAGAGGGCAGCCTACTCTCATATAAACACACAGAGAGGGCAGCCTACTCTCATATAAACACACAGAGAGGGCAGCCTACTCTCATATAAACACACAGAGAGGGCAGCCTACTCTCATATAAACACATAGAGAGGGCAGCCTACTCTCATATAAACACATAGAGAGGGCAGCCTACTCTCATATAAACACATAGAGAGGGCAGCCTACTGTCATATAAACACATAGAGAGGGCAGCCTACTCTCATATAAACACATAGAGAGGGCAGCCTACTCTCATATAAACACATAGAGAGGGCAGCCTACTCTCATATAAACACATAGAGAGGGCAGCCTACTCTCATATAAACACATAGAGAGGGCAGCCTACTGTCATATAAACACATAGAGAGGGCAGTCTACTGTCATATAAACACATAGAGAGGGCAGTCTACTGTCATATAAACACACAGAGAGGGCAGCCTACTCTCATATAAACACACAGAGAGGGCAGCCTACTCTCATATAAACACACAGAGAGGGCAGCCTACTCTCATATAAACACATAGAGAGGGCAGCCTACTCTCATATAAACACATAGAGAGGGCAGCCTACTGTCATATAAACACATAGAGAGGGCAGTCTACTCTCATATAAACACATAGAGAGGGCAGCCTACTCTCATATAAACACACAGAGAGGGCATTCTACTCTTATATAAACACATAGAGAGGGCAGCCTACTGTCATATAAACACACAGAGAGGGCAGCCTACTCTCATATAAACACACAGAGAGGGCAGCCTACTCTCATATAAACACATAGAGAGGGCAGCCTACTCTCATATAAACACATAGAGAGGGCAGCCTACTGTCATATAAACACATAGAGAGGGCAGTCTACTCTCATATAAACACATAGAGAGGGCAGCCTACTCTCATATAAACACACAGAGAGGGCAGCCTACTCTTATATAAACACATAGAGAGGGCAGCCTACTGTCATATAAACACACAGAGAGGGCAGCCTACTCTCATATAAACACACAGAGAGGGCAGCCTACTCTCATATAAACACATAGAGAGGGCAGCCTACTCTCATATAAACACACAGAGAGGGCAGCCTACTCTCATATAAACACATAGAGAGGGCAGCCTACTCTCATATAAACACATAGAGAGGGCAGCCTACTCTCATATAAACACATAGAGAGGGCAGTCTACTGTCATATAAACACACAGAGAGGGCAGTCTACTCTCATATAAACACATAGAGAGGGCAGCCTACTCTCATATAAACACATAGAGAGGGCAGCCTACTGTCATATAAACACATAGAGAGGGCAGTCTACTCTCATATAAACACATAGAGAGGGCAGCCTACTCTCATATAAACACACAGAGAGGGCAGCCTACTGTCATATAAACACATAGAGAGGGCAGCCTACTGTCATATAAACACATAGAGAGGGCAGCCTACTCTCATATAAACACACAGAGAGGGCAGCCTACTCTCGTATAAACACATAGAGAGGGCAGCCTACTGTCATATAAACACACAGAGAGGGCAGCCTACTCTCATATAAACACACAGAGAGGGCAGCCTACTCTCATATAAACACACAGAGAGGGCAGCCTACTCTCATATAAACACACAGAGAGGGCAGCCTACTCTCATATAAACACATAGAGAGGGCAGTCTACTCTCATATAAACACATAGAGAGGGCAGCCTACTCTCATATAAACACATAGAGAGGGCAGCCTACTGTCATATAAACACATAGAGAGGGCAGCCTACTCTCATATAAACACATAGAGAGGGCAGCCTACTCTCATATAAACACATAGAGAGGGCAGCCTACTCTCATATAAACACATAGAGAGGGCAGTCTACTCTCATATAAACACACAGAGAGGGCAGTCTACTCTCATATAAACACATAGAGAGGGCAGCCTACTCTCATATAAACACATAGAGAGGGCAGCCTACTGTCATATAAACACATAGAGAGGGCAGTCTACTGTCATATAAACACACAGAGAGGGCAGCCTACTCTCATATAAACACATAGAGAGGGCATCCTACTGTCATATAAACACACAGAGAGGGCAGCCTACTCTCATATAAACACATAGAGAGGGCAACCTACTGTCATATAAACACATAGAGAGGGCAGCCTACTGTCATATAAACACATAGAGAGGGCAGCCTACTGTCATATAAACACACAGAGAGGGCAGCCTACTGTCATATAAACACATAGAGAGGGCAGTCTACTCTCATATAAACACACAGAGAGGGCAGCCTACTGTCATATAAACACATAGAGAGGGCAGCCTACTCTCATATAAACACATAGAGAGGGCATTCTACTGTCATATAAACACATAGAGAGGGCAGCCTACTGTCATATAAACACATAGAGAGGGCAGCCTACTCTCATATAAACACACAGAGAGGGCAGCTTACTGTCATATAAACACATAGAGAGGGCAACCTACTGTCATATAAACACATAGAGAGGGCATCCTACTCTCATATAAACACACAGAGAGGGCAGCCTACTGTCATATAAACACATAGAGAGGGCAGCCTACTCTCATATAAACACATAGAGAGGGCATTCTACTGTCATATAAACACATAGAGAGGGCAGCCTACTGTCATATAAACACATAGAGAGGGCAGCCTACTCTCATATAAACACACAGAGAGGGCAGCTTACTCTCATATAAACACATAGAGAGGGCAGTCTACTGTCATATAAACACACAGAGAGGGCAGCCTACTCTCATATAAACACATAGAGAGGGCATCCTACTGTCATATAAACACACAGAGAGGGCAGCCTACTCTCATATAAACACATAGAGAGGGCAACCTACTGTCATATAAACACATAGAGAGGGCAGCCTACTGTCATATAAACACATAGAGAGGGCAGCCTACTGTCATATAAACACACAGAGAGGGCAGCCTACTGTCATATAAACACATAGAGAGGGCAGTCTACTCTCATATAAACACACAGAGAGGGCAGCCTACTGTCATATAAACACATAGAGAGGGCAGCCTACTCTCATATAAACACATAGAGAGGGCATTCTACTGTCATATAAACACATAGAGAGGGCAGCCTACTGTCATATAAACACATAGAGAGGGCAGCCTACTCTCATATAAACACACAGAGAGGGCAGCTTACTCTCATATAAACACATAGAGAGGGCAACCTACTGTCATATAAACACATAGAGAGGGCATCCTACTGTCATATAAACACATAGAGAGGGCAGCCTACTGTCATATAAACACACAGAGAGGGCAGCCTACTGTCATATAAACACACAGAGAGGGCAGCCTACTGTCATATAAACACACAGAGAGGGCAGTCTACTGTCATATAAACACATAGAGAGGGCAGCCTACTCTCATATAAACACATAGAGAGGGCAGCCTACTCTCATATAAACACACAGAGAGGGCAGCCTACTGTCATATAAACACATAGAGAGGGCAGCCTACTGTCATATAAACACATAGAGAGGGCAGCCTACTCTCATATAAACACATAGAGAGGGCAGCCTACTGTCATATAAACACATAGAGAGGGCAGCCTACTCTCATATAAACACATAGAGAGGGCAGCCTACTCTCATATAAACACACAGAGAGGGCATCCTACTGTCATATAAACACACAGAGAGGGCATTCTACTCTTATATAAACACACAGAGGGCAGCCTACTGTCATATAAACGCATAGAGAGGGCAGCCTACTCTCATATAAACACACAGAGAGGGCAGCCTACTCTCATATAAACACATAGAGAGGGCAGCCTACTGTCATATAAACACATAGAGAGGGCAGCCTACTCTCATATAAACACATAGAGAGGGCAGCCTACTCTCATATAAACACACAGAGAGGGCATCCTACTGTCATATAAACACACAGAGAGGGCATTCTACTCTTATATAAACACACAGAGAGGGCAGCCTACTGTCATATAAACACACAGAGAGGGCACTCTACTGTCATATAAACACATAGAGAGGGCATTCTACTCTCATATAAACACATAGAGAGGGCAGCCTACTCTCATATAAACACACAGAGAGGGCATCCTACTCTCATATAAACACATAGAGAGGGCAGCCTACTGTCATATAAACACACAGAGAGGGCAGCCTACTGTCATATAAACACACAGAGAGGGCAGCCTACTCTCATATAAACACATAGAGAGGGCATCCTACTCTCATATAAACACATAGAGAGGGCATTCTACTGTCATATAAACACATAGAGAGGGCAGCCTACTGTCATATAAACACATAGAGAGGGCAGCCTACTCTCATATAAACACAGAGAGGGCAGCCTACTGTCATATAAACACATAGAGAGGGCAGCCTACTGTCATATAAACACATAGAGAGGGCAGCCTACTCTCATATAAACACATAGAGAGGGCAGCCTACTCTCATATAAACACACAGAGAGGGCAGCCTACTGTCATATAAACACACAGAGAGGGCAGCCTACTCTCATATAAACACATAGAGAGGGCAGCCTACTGTCATATAAACACATAGAGAGGGCAGCCTACTCTCATATAAACACACAGAGAGGGCAGCCTACTCTCATATAAACACATAGAGAGGGCAGCCTACTCTCATATAAACACATAGAGAGGGCAGCCTACTGTCATATAAACACATAGAGAGGGCAGCCTACTCTCATATAAACACACAGAGAGGGCAGCCTACTCTCGTATAAACACATAGAGAGGGCAGCCTACTGTCATATAAACACACAGAGAGGGCAGCCTACTCTCATATAAACACACAGAGAGGGCAGCCTACTCTCATATAAACACACAGAGAGGGCAGCCTACTCTCATATAAACACACAGAGAGGGCAGCCTACTCTCATATAAACACATAGAGAGGGCAGCCTACTCTCATATAAACACATAGAGAGGGCAGCCTACTCTCATATAAACACATAGAGAGGGCAGCCTACTGTCATATAAACACATAGAGAGGGCAGCCTACTCTCATATAAACACATAGAGAGGGCAGCCTACTCTCATATAAACACATAGAGAGGGCAGCCTACTCTCATATAAACACATAGAGAGGGCAGCCTACTCTCATATAAACACATAGAGAGGGCAGCCTACTGTCATATAAACACATAGAGAGGGCAGTCTACTGTCATATAAACACATAGAGAGGGCAGTCTACTGTCATATAAACACACAGAGAGGGCAGCCTACTCTCATATAAACACACAGAGAGGGCAGCCTACTCTCATATAAACACACAGAGAGGGCAGCCTACTCTCATATAAACACATAGAGAGGGCAGCCTACTCTCATATAAACACATAGAGAGGGCAGCCTACTGTCATATAAACACATAGAGAGGGCAGTCTACTCTCATATAAACACATAGAGAGGGCAGCCTACTCTCATATAAACACACAGAGAGGGCAGCCTACTCTTATATAAACACATAGAGAGGGCAGCCTACTGTCATATAAACACACAGAGAGGGCAGCCTACTCTCATATAAACACACAGAGAGGGCAGCCTACTCTCATATAAACACATAGAGAGGGCAGCCTACTCTCATATAAACACATAGAGAGGGCAGCCTACTGTCATATAAACACATAGAGAGGGCAGTCTACTCTCATATAAACACATAGAGAGGGCAGCCTACTCTCATATAAACACACAGAGAGGGCAGCCTACTCTTATATAAACACATAGAGAGGGCAGCCTACTGTCATATAAACACACAGAGAGGGCAGCCTACTCTCATATAAACACACAGAGAGGGCAGCCTACTCTCATATAAACACATAGAGAGGGCAGCCTACTCTCATATAAACACACAGAGAGGGCAGCCTACTCTCATATAAACACATAGAGAGGGCAGCCTACTCTCATATAAACACATAGAGAGGGCAGCCTACTCTCATATAAACACATAGAGAGGGCAGTCTACTGTCATATAAACACACAGAGAGGGCAGTCTACTCTCATATAAACACATAGAGAGGGCAGCCTACTCTCATATAAACACATAGAGAGGGCAGCCTACTGTCATATAAACACATAGAGAGGGCAGTCTACTCTCATATAAACACATAGAGAGGGCAGCCTACTCTCATATAAACACACAGAGAGGGCAGCCTACTGTCATATAAACACATAGAGAGGGCAGCCTACTGTCATATAAACACATAGAGAGGGCAGCCTACTCTCATATAAACACACAGAGAGGGCAGCCTACTCTCGTATAAACACATAGAGAGGGCAGCCTACTGTCATATAAACACACAGAGAGGGCAGCCTACTCTCATATAAACACACAGAGAGGGCAGCCTACTCTCATATAAACACACAGAGAGGGCAGCCTACTCTCATATAAACACACAGAGAGGGCAGCCTACTCTCATATAAACACATAGAGAGGGCAGCCTACTCTCATATAAACACATAGAGAGGGCAGCCTACTCTCATATAAACACATAGAGAGGGCAGCCTACTGTCATATAAACACATAGAGAGGGCAGCCTACTCTCATATAAACACATAGAGAGGGCAGCCTACTCTCATATAAACACATAGAGAGGGCAGCCTACTCTCATATAAACACATAGAGAGGGCAGCCTACTCTCATATAAACACATAGAGAGGGCAGCCTACTGTCATATAAACACATAGAGAGGGCAGTCTACTGTCATATAAACACATAGAGAGGGCAGTCTACTGTCATATAAACACACAGAGAGGGCAGCCTACTCTCATATAAACACACAGAGAGGGCAGCCTACTCTCATATAAACACACAGAGAGGGCAGCCTACTCTCATATAAACACATAGAGAGGGCAGCCTACTCTCATATAAACACATAGAGAGGGCAGCCTACTGTCATATAAACACATAGAGAGGGCAGTCTACTCTCATATAAACACATAGAGAGGGCAGCCTACTCTCATATAAACACACAGAGAGGGCAGCCTACTCTTATATAAACACATAGAGAGGGCAGCCTACTGTCATATAAACACACAGAGAGGGCAGCCTACTCTCATATAAACACACAGAGAGGGCAGCCTACTCTCATATAAACACATAGAGAGGGCAGCCTACTCTCATATAAACACATAGAGAGGGCAGCCTACTGTCATATAAACACATAGAGAGGGCAGTCTACTCTCATATAAACACATAGAGAGGGCAGCCTACTCTCATATAAACACACAGAGAGGGCAGCCTACTCTTATATAAACACATAGAGAGGGCAGCCTACTGTCATATAAACACACAGAGAGGGCAGCCTACTCTCATATAAACACACAGAGAGGGCAGCCTACTCTCATATAAACACATAGAGAGGGCAGCCTACTCTCATATAAACACACAGAGAGGGCAGCCTACTCTCATATAAACACATAGAGAGGGCAGCCTACTCTCATATAAACACATAGAGAGGGCAGCCTACTCTCATATAAACACATAGAGAGGGCAGTCTACTGTCATATAAACACACAGAGAGGGCAGTCTACTCTCATATAAACACATAGAGAGGGCAGCCTACTCTCATATAAACACATAGAGAGGGCAGCCTACTGTCATATAAACACATAGAGAGGGCAGTCTACTCTCATATAAACACACAGAGAGGGCAGTCTACTCTCATATAAACACATAGAGAGGGCAGCCTACTCTCATATAAACACATAGAGAGGGCAGCCTACTGTCATATAAACACATAGAGAGGGCAGTCTACTGTCATATAAACACACAGAGAGGGCAGCCTACTCTCATATAAACACATAGAGAGGGCATCCTACTGTCATATAAACACACAGAGAGGGCAGCCTACTCTTATATAAACACATAGAGAGGGCAGCCTACTGTCATATAAACACACAGAGAGGGCAGTCTACTGTCATATAAACACACAGAGAGGGCAGTCTACTCTCATATAAACACATAGAGAGGGCAGCCTACTCTCATATAAACACATAGAGAGGGCAGCCTACTGTCATATAAACACATAGAGAGGGCAGTCTACTCTCATATAAACACACAGAGAGGGCAGTCTACTCTCATATAAACACATAGAGAGGGCAGCCTACTCTCATATAAACACATAGAGAGGGCAGCCTACTGTCATATAAACACATAGAGAGGGCAGTCTACTGTCATATAAACACACAGAGAGGGCAGCCTACTCTCATATAAACACATAGAGAGGGCATCCTACTGTCATATAAACACACAGAGAGGGCAGCCTACTCTTATATAAACACATAGAGAGGGCAGCCTACTGTCATATAAACACACAGAGAGGGCAGCCTACTCTCATATAAACACACAGAGAGGGCAGCCTACTCTCATATAAACACATAGAGAGGGCAGCCTACTCTCATATAAACACATAGAGAGGGCAGTCTACTCTCATATAAACACACAGAGAGGGCAGTCTACTCTCATATAAACACATAGAGAGGGCAGCCTACTCTCATATAAACACATAGAGAGGGCAGCCTACTGTCATATAAACACATAGAGAGGGCAGTCTACTGTCATATAAACACACAGAGAGGGCAGCCTACTCTCATATAAACACATAGAGAGGGCATCCTACTCTCATATAAACACACAGAGAGGGCAGCTTACTCTCATATAAACACATAGAGAGGGCAACCTACTGTCATATAAACACATAGAGAGGGCATCCTACTGTCATATAAACACATAGAGAGGGCAGCCTACTGTCATATAAACACACAGAGAGGGCAGCCTACTGTCATATAAACACACAGAGAGGGCAGCCTACTGTCATATAAACACACAGAGAGGGCAGTCTACTGTCATATAAACACATAGAGAGGGCAGCCTACTCTCATATAAACACATAGAGAGGGCAGCCTACTCTCATATAAACACACAGAGAGGGCAGCCTACTGTCATATAAACACATAGAGAGGGCAGCCTACTGTCATATAAACACATAGAGAGGGCAGCCTACTCTCATATAAACACATAGAGAGGGCAGCCTACTGTCATATAAACACATAGAGAGGGCAGCCTACTCTCATATAAACACATAGAGAGGGCAGCCTACTCTCATATAAACACACAGAGAGGGCATCCTACTGTCATATAAACACACAGAGAGGGCATTCTACTCTTATATAAACACACAGAGGGCAGCCTACTGTCATATAAACGCATAGAGAGGGCAGCCTACTCTCATATAAACACACAGAGAGGGCAGCCTACTCTCATATAAACACATAGAGAGGGCAGCCTACTGTCATATAAACACATAGAGAGGGCAGCCTACTCTCATATAAACACATAGAGAGGGCAGCCTACTCTCATATAAACACACAGAGAGGGCATCCTACTGTCATATAAACACACAGAGAGGGCATTCTACTCTTATATAAACACACAGAGAGGGCAGCCTACTGTCATATAAACACACAGAGAGGGCACTCTACTGTCATATAAACACATAGAGAGGGCATTCTACTCTCATATAAACACATAGAGAGGGCAGCCTACTCTCATATAAACACACAGAGAGGGCATCCTACTCTCATATAAACACATAGAGAGGGCAGCCTACTGTCATATAAACACACAGAGAGGGCAGCCTACTGTCATATAAACACACAGAGAGGGCAGCCTACTCTCATATAAACACATAGAGAGGGCATCCTACTCTCATATAAACACATAGAGAGGGCATTCTACTGTCATATAAACACATAGAGAGGGCAGCCTACTGTCATATAAACACATAGAGAGGGCAGCCTACTCTCATATAAACACAGAGAGGGCAGCCTACTGTCATATAAACACATAGAGAGGGCAGCCTACTGTCATATAAACACATAGAGAGGGCAGCCTACTCTCATATAAACACATAGAGAGGGCAGCCTACTCTCATATAAACACACAGAGAGGGCAGCCTACTGTCATATAAACACACAGAGAGGGCAGCCTACTCTCATATAAACACATAGAGAGGGCAGCCTACTGTCATATAAACACATAGAGAGGGCAGCCTACTCTCATATAAACACACAGAGAGGGCAGCCTACTCTCATATAAACACATAGAGAGGGCAGCCTACTCTCATATAAACACATAGAGAGGGCAGCCTACTGTCATATAAACACATAGAGAGGGCAGCCTACTCTCATATAAACACACAGAGAGGGCAGCCTACTCTCGTATAAACACATAGAGAGGGCAGCCTACTGTCATATAAACACACAGAGAGGGCAGCCTACTCTCATATAAACACACAGAGAGGGCAGCCTACTCTCATATAAACACACAGAGAGGGCAGCCTACTCTCATATAAACACACAGAGAGGGCAGCCTACTCTCATATAAACACATAGAGAGGGCAGCCTACTCTCATATAAACACATAGAGAGGGCAGCCTACTCTCATATAAACACATAGAGAGGGCAGCCTACTGTCATATAAACACATAGAGAGGGCAGCCTACTCTCATATAAACACATAGAGAGGGCAGCCTACTCTCATATAAACACATAGAGAGGGCAGCCTACTCTCATATAAACACATAGAGAGGGCAGCCTACTCTCATATAAACACATAGAGAGGGCAGCCTACTGTCATATAAACACATAGAGAGGGCAGTCTACTGTCATATAAACACATAGAGAGGGCAGTCTACTGTCATATAAACACACAGAGAGGGCAGCCTACTCTCATATAAACACACAGAGAGGGCAGCCTACTCTCATATAAACACACAGAGAGGGCAGCCTACTCTCATATAAACACATAGAGAGGGCAGCCTACTCTCATATAAACACATAGAGAGGGCAGCCTACTGTCATATAAACACATAGAGAGGGCAGTCTACTCTCATATAAACACATAGAGAGGGCAGCCTACTCTCATATAAACACACAGAGAGGGCAGCCTACTCTTATATAAACACATAGAGAGGGCAGCCTACTGTCATATAAACACACAGAGAGGGCAGCCTACTCTCATATAAACACACAGAGAGGGCAGCCTACTCTCATATAAACACATAGAGAGGGCAGCCTACTCTCATATAAACACATAGAGAGGGCAGCCTACTGTCATATAAACACATAGAGAGGGCAGTCTACTCTCATATAAACACATAGAGAGGGCAGCCTACTCTCATATAAACACACAGAGAGGGCAGCCTACTCTTATATAAACACATAGAGAGGGCAGCCTACTGTCATATAAACACACAGAGAGGGCAGCCTACTCTCATATAAACACACAGAGAGGGCAGCCTACTCTCATATAAACACATAGAGAGGGCAGCCTACTCTCATATAAACACACAGAGAGGGCAGCCTACTCTCATATAAACACATAGAGAGGGCAGCCTACTCTCATATAAACACATAGAGAGGGCAGCCTACTCTCATATAAACACATAGAGAGGGCAGTCTACTGTCATATAAACACACAGAGAGGGCAGTCTACTCTCATATAAACACATAGAGAGGGCAGCCTACTCTCATATAAACACATAGAGAGGGCAGCCTACTGTCATATAAACACATAGAGAGGGCAGTCTACTCTCATATAAACACATAGAGAGGGCAGCCTACTCTCATATAAACACACAGAGAGGGCAGCCTACTGTCATATAAACACATAGAGAGGGCAGCCTACTGTCATATAAACACATAGAGAGGGCAGCCTACTCTCATATAAACACACAGAGAGGGCAGCCTACTCTCGTATAAACACATAGAGAGGGCAGCCTACTGTCATATAAACACACAGAGAGGGCAGCCTACTCTCATATAAACACACAGAGAGGGCAGCCTACTCTCATATAAACACACAGAGAGGGCAGCCTACTCTCATATAAACACACAGAGAGGGCAGCCTACTCTCATATAAACACATAGAGAGGGCAGCCTACTCTCATATAAACACATAGAGAGGGCAGCCTACTCTCATATAAACACATAGAGAGGGCAGCCTACTGTCATATAAACACATAGAGAGGGCAGCCTACTCTCATATAAACACATAGAGAGGGCAGCCTACTCTCATATAAACACATAGAGAGGGCAGCCTACTCTCATATAAACACATAGAGAGGGCAGCCTACTCTCATATAAACACATAGAGAGGGCAGCCTACTGTCATATAAACACATAGAGAGGGCAGTCTACTGTCATATAAACACATAGAGAGGGCAGTCTACTGTCATATAAACACACAGAGAGGGCAGCCTACTCTCATATAAACACACAGAGAGGGCAGCCTACTCTCATATAAACACACAGAGAGGGCAGCCTACTCTCATATAAACACATAGAGAGGGCAGCCTACTCTCATATAAACACATAGAGAGGGCAGCCTACTGTCATATAAACACATAGAGAGGGCAGTCTACTCTCATATAAACACATAGAGAGGGCAGCCTACTCTCATATAAACACACAGAGAGGGCAGCCTACTCTTATATAAACACATAGAGAGGGCAGCCTACTGTCATATAAACACACAGAGAGGGCAGCCTACTCTCATATAAACACACAGAGAGGGCAGCCTACTCTCATATAAACACATAGAGAGGGCAGCCTACTCTCATATAAACACATAGAGAGGGCAGCCTACTGTCATATAAACACATAGAGAGGGCAGTCTACTCTCATATAAACACATAGAGAGGGCAGCCTACTCTCATATAAACACACAGAGAGGGCAGCCTACTCTTATATAAACACATAGAGAGGGCAGCCTACTGTCATATAAACACACAGAGAGGGCAGCCTACTCTCATATAAACACACAGAGAGGGCAGCCTACTCTCATATAAACACATAGAGAGGGCAGCCTACTCTCATATAAACACACAGAGAGGGCAGCCTACTCTCATATAAACACATAGAGAGGGCAGCCTACTCTCATATAAACACATAGAGAGGGCAGCCTACTCTCATATAAACACATAGAGAGGGCAGTCTACTGTCATATAAACACACAGAGAGGGCAGTCTACTCTCATATAAACACATAGAGAGGGCAGCCTACTCTCATATAAACACATAGAGAGGGCAGCCTACTGTCATATAAACACATAGAGAGGGCAGTCTACTCTCATATAAACACATAGAGAGGGCAGCCTACTCTCATATAAACACACAGAGAGGGCAGCCTACTCTTATATAAACACATAGAGAGGGCAGCCTACTCTCATATAAACACATAGAGAGGGCAGCCTACTCTCGTATAAACACACAGAGAGGGCAGCCTACTGTCATATAAACACATAGAGAGGGCAGCCTACTCTCATATAAACACATAGAGAGGGCAGCCTACTCTCATATAAACACATAGAGAGGGCAGTCTACTCTCATATAAACACACAGAGAGGGCAGTCTACTCTCATATAAACACATAGAGAGGGCAGCCTACTCTCATATAAACACATAGAGAGGGCAGCCTACTGTCATATAAACACATAGAGAGGGCAGCATACTCTCATATAAACACACAGAGAGGGCAGCCTACTGTCATATAAACACATAGAGAGGGCAGCCTACTCTCATATAAACACACAGAGAGGGCAGCATACTCTCATATAAACACATAGAGAGGGCAGCCTACTCTCATATAAACACATAGAGAGGGCAGCCTACTCTCATATAAACACATAGAGAGGGCAGCCTACTGTCATATAAACACATAGAGAGGGCATCCTACTGTCATATAAACACATAGAGAGGGCAGCCTACTCTCATATAAACACATAGAGAGGGCAGCCTACTCTCATATAAACACACAGAGAGGGCAGCCTACTCTCATATAAACACACAGAGAGGGCAGCCTACTGTCATATAAACACATAGAGAGGGCAGCCTACTCTCATATAAACACATAGAGAGGGCAATCTACTCTCATATAAACACATAGAGAGGGCAACCTACTCTCATATAAACACATAGAGAGGGCATCCTACTGTCATATAAACACACAGAGAGGGCAGCCTACTCTCATATAAACACATAGAGAGGGCAGTCTACTCTCATATAAACACATAGAGAGGGCAGCCTACTCTCATATAAACACATAGAGAGGGCAGCCTACTCTCATATAAACACAGAGAGGGCAGCCTACTCTCATATAAACACACAGAGAGGGCAGCCTACTCTCATATAAACACACAGAGAGGGCAGCCTACTGTCATATAAACACACAGAGAGGGCAGCCTACTCTCATATAAACACACAGAGAGGGCAGCCTACTCTCATATAAACACATAGAGAGGGCAGCCTACTCTCATATAAACACATAGAGAGGGCAGTCTACTCTCATATAAACACATAGAGAGGGCAGTCTACTCTCATATAAACACATAGAGAGGGCAGCCTACTCTCATATAAACACATAGAGAGGGCAGCCTACTCTCATATAAACACACAGAGAGGGCAGCCTACTGTCATATAAACACACAGAGAGGGCAGTCTACTGTCATATAAACACATAGAGAGGGCAGCCTACTCTCATATAAACACATAGAGAGGGCAGCCTACTCTCATATAAACACATAGAGAGGGCAGCCTACTCTCATATAAACACATAGAGAGGGCAGTCTACTGTCATATAAACACACAGAGAGGGCATTCTACTCTCATATAAACACATAGAGAGGGCAGCCTACTGTCATATAAACACACAGAGAGGGCAGCCTACTCTCATATAAACACACAGAGAGGGCAATCTACTGTCATATAAACACACAGAGAGGGCAGCCTACTGTCATATAAACACACAGAGAGGGCAGCCTACTCTCATATAAACACATAGAGAGGGCAGCCTACTCTCATATAAACACACAGAGAGGGCATCCTACTCTCATATAAACACATAGAGAGGGCAGCCTACTGTCATATAAACACATAGAGAGGGCAGCCTACTCTCATATAAACACATAGAGAGGGCATCCTACTCTCATATAAACACACAGAGAGGGCAGCCTACTCTCATATAAACACATAGAGAGGGCAGCCTACTCTCATATAAACACATAGAGAGGGCAGCCTACTCTCATATAAACACATAGAGAGGGCAGCCTACTGTCATATAAACACATAGAGAGGGCAGCCTACTGTCATATAAACACACAGAGAGGGCAGCCTACTCTCATATAAACACATAGAGAGGGCAGTCTACTCTCATATAAACACACAGAGAGGGCAGTCTACTCTCATATAAACACACAGAGAGGGCATCCTACTCTCATATAAACACACAGAGAGGGCAGCCTACTCTCATATAAACACATAGAGAGGGCAGCCTACTCTCATATAAACACATAGAGAGGGCAGCCTACTCTCATATAAACACATAGAGAGGGCAGCCTACTGTCATATAAACACATAGAGAGGGCAGCCTACTGTCATATAAACACATAGAGAGGGCAGCCTACTCTCATATAAACACATAGAGAGGGCAGCCTACTCTCATATAAACACATAGAGAGGGCAGTCTACTGTCATATAAACACATAGAGAGGGCAGCCTACTCTCATATAAACACATAGAGAGGGCAGCCTACTGTCATATAAACACATAGAGAGGGCAGCCTACTCTCATATAAACACATAGAGAGGGCAGCCTACTCTCATATAAACACACAGAGAGGGCAGCCTACTCTCATATAAACACATAGAGAGGGCAGCCTACTCTCATATAAACACACAGAGAGGGCAGTCTACTGTCATATAAACACATAGAGAGGGCATCCTACTGTCATATAAACACATAGAGAGGGCAGCCTACTGTCATATAAACACATAGAGAGGGCAGCCTACTCTCATATAAACACACAGAGAGGGCAGCCTACTGTCATATAAACACACAGAGAGGGCAGCCTACTCTTATATAAACACACAGAGGGCAGCCTACTGTCATATAAACACATAGAGAGGGCAGCCTACTGTCATATAAACACACAGAGAGGGCAGCCTACTGTCATATAAACACATAGAGAGGGCAGTCTACTGTCATATAAACACACAGAGAGGGCAGTCTACTGTCATATAAACACACAGAGAGGGCAGCCTACTCTTATATAAACACACAGAGGGCAGCCTACTGTCATATAAACACATAGAGAGGGCAGTCTACTGTCATATAAACACACAGAGAGGGCAGCCTACTGTCATATAAACACACAGAGAGGGCAGCCTACTCTCATATAAACACATAGAGAGGGCAGCCTACTCTCATATAAACACATAGAGAGGGCAGTCTACTGTCATATAAACACATAGAGAGGGCAGCCTACTCTCATATAAACACACAGAGAGGGCAGCCTACTCTCATATAAACACATTGAGAGGGCAGCCTACTCTCATATAAACACACAGAGAGGGCAGCCTACTGTCATATAAACACACAGAGAGGGCAGCCTACTCTCATATAAACACATAGAGAGGGCAGCCTACTCTCATATAAACACACAGAGAGGGCAGTCTACTGTCATATAAACACACAGAGAGGGCAGTCTACTGTCATATAAACACATAGAGAGGGCAGCCTACTCTCATATAAACACATAGAGAGGGCAGCCTACTCTCATATAAACACACAGAGAGGGCAGCATACTCTCATATAAACACATAGAGAGGGCATCCTACTCTCATATAAACACATAGAGAGGGCAGCCTACTCTCATATAAACACATAGAGAGGGCAGCCTACTCTCATATAAACACATAGAGAGGGCAGCCTACTCTCATATAAACACATAGAGAGGGCAGCCTACTCTCATATAAACACACAGAGAGGGCAGCCTACTCTCATATAAACACATAGAGAGGGCAGCCTACTCTCATATAAACACACAGAGAGGGCAGCCTACTCTCATATAAACACATAGAGAGGGCAGCCTACTCTCATATAAACACATAGAGAGGGCAGTCTACTCTCATATAAACACACAGAGAGGGCAGTCTACTCTCATATAAACACATAGAGAGGGCAGCCTACTCTCATATAAACACATAGAGAGGGCAGCCTACTGTCATATAAACACATAGAGAGGGCAGTCTACTGTCATATAAACACACAGAGAGGGCAGCCTACTCTCATATAAACACATAGAGAGGGCATCCTACTGTCATATAAACACACAGAGAGGGCAGCCTACTCTCATATAAACACATAGAGAGGGCAACCTACTGTCATATAAACACATAGAGAGGGCAGCCTACTGTCATATAAACACATAGAGAGGGCATTCTACTGTCATATAAACACACAGAGAGGGCAGCCTACTGTCATATAAACACATAGAGAGGGCAGTCTACTCTCATATAAACACACAGAGAGGGCAGCCTACTGTCATATAAACACATAGAGAGGGCAGCCTACTCTCATATAAACACATAGAGAGGGCATTCTACTGTCATATAAACACATAGAGAGGGCAGCCTACTGTCATATAAACACATAGAGAGGGCAGCCTACTCTCATATAAACACACAGAGAGGGCAGCTTACTCTCATATAAACACATAGAGAGGGCAACCTACTGTCATATAAACACATAGAGAGGGCATCCTACTCTCATATAAACACACAGAGAGGGCAGCCTACTGTCATATAAACACATAGAGAGGGCAGCCTACTCTCATATAAACACATAGAGAGGGCATTCTACTGTCATATAAACACATAGAGAGGGCAGCCTACTGTCATATAAACACATAGAGAGGGCAGCCTACTCTCATATAAACACACAGAGAGGGCAGCTTACTCTCATATAAACACATAGAGAGGGCAGTCTACTGTCATATAAACACACAGAGAGGGCAGCCTACTCTCATATAAACACATAGAGAGGGCATCCTACTGTCATATAAACACACAGAGAGGGCAGCCTACTCTCATATAAACACATAGAGAGGGCAACCTACTGTCATATAAACACATAGAGAGGGCAGCCTACTGTCATATAAACACATAGAGAGGGCAGCCTACTGTCATATAAACACACAGAGAGGGCAGCCTACTGTCATATAAACACATAGAGAGGGCAGTCTACTCTCATATAAACACACAGAGAGGGCAGCCTACTGTCATATAAACACATAGAGAGGGCAGCCTACTCTCATATAAACACATAGAGAGGGCATTCTACTGTCATATAAACACATAGAGAGGGCAGCCTACTGTCATATAAACACATAGAGAGGGCAGCCTACTCTCATATAAACACACAGAGAGGGCAGCTTACTCTCATATAAACACATAGAGAGGGCAACCTACTGTCATATAAACACATAGAGAGGGCATCCTACTGTCATATAAACACATAGAGAGGGCAGCCTACTGTCATATAAACACACAGAGAGGGCAGCCTACTGTCATATAAACACACAGAGAGGGCAGCCTACTCTTATATAAACACACAGAGGGCAGCCTACTGTCATATAAACACATAGAGAGGGCAGCCTACTGTCATATAAACACACAGAGAGGGCAGCCTACTGTCATATAAACACATAGAGAGGGCAGTCTACTGTCATATAAACACACAGAGAGGGCAGTCTACTGTCATATAAACACACAGAGAGGGCAGCCTACTCTTATATAAACACACAGAGGGCAGCCTACTGTCATATAAACACATAGAGAGGGCAGTCTACTGTCATATAAACACACAGAGAGGGCAGCCTACTGTCATATAAACACACAGAGAGGGCAGCCTACTCTCATATAAACACATAGAGAGGGCAGCCTACTCTCATATAAACACATAGAGAGGGCAGTCTACTGTCATATAAACACATAGAGAGGGCAGCCTACTCTCATATAAACACACAGAGAGGGCAGCCTACTCTCATATAAACACATTGAGAGGGCAGCCTACTCTCATATAAACACACAGAGAGGGCAGCCTACTGTCATATAAACACACAGAGAGGGCAGCCTACTCTCATATAAACACATAGAGAGGGCAGCCTACTCTCATATAAACACACAGAGAGGGCAGTCTACTGTCATATAAACACACAGAGAGGGCAGTCTACTGTCATATAAACACATAGAGAGGGCAGCCTACTCTCATATAAACACATAGAGAGGGCAGCCTACTCTCATATAAACACACAGAGAGGGCAGCATACTCTCATATAAACACATAGAGAGGGCATCCTACTCTCATATAAACACATAGAGAGGGCAGCCTACTCTCATATAAACACATAGAGAGGGCAGCCTACTCTCATATAAACACATAGAGAGGGCAGCCTACTCTCATATAAACACATAGAGAGGGCAGCCTACTCTCATATAAACACACAGAGAGGGCAGCCTACTCTCATATAAACACATAGAGAGGGCAGCCTACTCTCATATAAACACACAGAGAGGGCAGCCTACTCTCATATAAACACATAGAGAGGGCAGCCTACTCTCATATAAACACATAGAGAGGGCAGTCTACTCTCATATAAACACACAGAGAGGGCAGTCTACTCTCATATAAACACATAGAGAGGGCAGCCTACTCTCATATAAACACATAGAGAGGGCAGCCTACTGTCATATAAACACATAGAGAGGGCAGTCTACTGTCATATAAACACACAGAGAGGGCAGCCTACTCTCATATAAACACATAGAGAGGGCATCCTACTGTCATATAAACACACAGAGAGGGCAGCCTACTCTCATATAAACACATAGAGAGGGCAACCTACTGTCATATAAACACATAGAGAGGGCAGCCTACTGTCATATAAACACATAGAGAGGGCATTCTACTGTCATATAAACACACAGAGAGGGCAGCCTACTGTCATATAAACACATAGAGAGGGCAGTCTACTCTCATATAAACACACAGAGAGGGCAGCCTACTGTCATATAAACACATAGAGAGGGCAGCCTACTCTCATATAAACACATAGAGAGGGCATTCTACTGTCATATAAACACATAGAGAGGGCAGCCTACTGTCATATAAACACATAGAGAGGGCAGCCTACTCTCATATAAACACACAGAGAGGGCAGCTTACTCTCATATAAACACATAGAGAGGGCAACCTACTGTCATATAAACACATAGAGAGGGCATCCTACTCTCATATAAACACACAGAGAGGGCAGCCTACTGTCATATAAACACATAGAGAGGGCAGCCTACTCTCATATAAACACATAGAGAGGGCATTCTACTGTCATATAAACACATAGAGAGGGCAGCCTACTGTCATATAAACACATAGAGAGGGCAGCCTACTCTCATATAAACACACAGAGAGGGCAGCTTACTCTCATATAAACACATAGAGAGGGCAGTCTACTGTCATATAAACACACAGAGAGGGCAGCCTACTCTCATATAAACACATAGAGAGGGCATCCTACTGTCATATAAACACACAGAGAGGGCAGCCTACTCTCATATAAACACATAGAGAGGGCAACCTACTGTCATATAAACACATAGAGAGGGCAGCCTACTGTCATATAAACACATAGAGAGGGCAGCCTACTGTCATATAAACACACAGAGAGGGCAGCCTACTGTCATATAAACACATAGAGAGGGCAGTCTACTCTCATATAAACACACAGAGAGGGCAGCCTACTGTCATATAAACACATAGAGAGGGCAGCCTACTCTCATATAAACACATAGAGAGGGCATTCTACTGTCATATAAACACATAGAGAGGGCAGCCTACTGTCATATAAACACATAGAGAGGGCAGCCTACTCTCATATAAACACACAGAGAGGGCAGCTTACTCTCATATAAACACATAGAGAGGGCAACCTACTGTCATATAAACACATAGAGAGGGCATCCTACTGTCATATAAACACATAGAGAGGGCAGCCTACTGTCATATAAACACACAGAGAGGGCAGCCTACTGTCATATAAACACACAGAGAGGGCAGCCTACTGTCATATAAACACACAGAGAGGGCAGTCTACTGTCATATAAACACATAGAGAGGGCAGCCTACTCTCATATAAACACATAGAGAGGGCAGCCTACTCTCATATAAACACACAGAGAGGGCAGCCTACTGTCATATAAACACATAGAGAGGGCAGCCTACTGTCATATAAACACATAGAGAGGGCAGCCTACTCTCATATAAACACATAGAGAGGGCAGCCTACTGTCATATAAACACATAGAGAGGGCAGCCTACTCTCATATAAACACATAGAGAGGGCAGCCTACTCTCATATAAACACACAGAGAGGGCATCCTACTGTCATATAAACACACAGAGAGGGCATTCTACTCTTATATAAACACACAGAGGGCAGCCTACTGTCATATAAACGCATAGAGAGGGCAGCCTACTCTCATATAAACACACAGAGAGGGCAGCCTACTCTCATATAAACACATAGAGAGGGCAGCCTACTGTCATATAAACACATAGAGAGGGCAGCCTACTGTCATATAAACACACAGAGAGGGCAGCCTACTCTCATATAAACACATAGAGAGGGCAGCCTACTGTCATATAAACACATAGAGAGGGCAGCCTACTCTCATATAAACACACAGAGAGGGCAGCCTACTCTCATATAAACACATAGAGAGGGCAGCCTACTCTCATATAAACACATAGAGAGGGCAGCCTACTGTCATATAAACACATAGAGAGGGCAGCCTACTCTCATATAAACACACAGAGAGGGCAGCCTACTCTCGTATAAACACATAGAGAGGGCAGCCTACTGTCATATAAACACACAGAGAGGGCAGCCTACTCTCATATAAACACACAGAGAGGGCAGCCTACTCTCATATAAACACACAGAGAGGGCAGCCTACTCTCATATAAACACACAGAGAGGGCAGCCTACTCTCATATAAACACATAGAGAGGGCAGCCTACTCTCATATAAACACATAGAGAGGGCAGCCTACTCTCATATAAACACATAGAGAGGGCAGCCTACTGTCATATAAACACATAGAGAGGGCAGCCTACTCTCATATAAACACATAGAGAGGGCAGCCTACTCTCATATAAACACATAGAGAGGGCAGCCTACTCTCATATAAACACATAGAGAGGGCAGCCTACTCTCATATAAACACATAGAGAGGGCAGCCTACTGTCATATAAACACATAGAGAGGGCAGTCTACTGTCATATAAACACATAGAGAGGGCAGTCTACTGTCATATAAACACACAGAGAGGGCAGCCTACTGTCATATAAACACACAGAGAGGGCAGCCTACTCTCATATAAACACATAGAGAGGGCAGCCTACTGTCATATAAACACATAGAGAGGGCAGCCTACTGTCATATAAACACACAGAGAGGGCAGCCTACTCTCATATAAACACATAGAGAGGGCAGCCTACTCTCATATAAACACATAGAGAGGGCAGCCTACTCTCATATAAACACACAGAGAGGGCAGCCTACTCTCATATAAACACACAGAGAGGGCAGCCTACTCTCATATAAACACATAGAGAGGGCAGCCTACTCTCATATAAACACATAGAGAGGGCAGCCTACTGTCATATAAACACATAGAGAGGGCAGTCTACTCTCATATAAACACATAGAGAGGGCAGCCTACTCTCATATAAACACACAGAGAGGGCAGCCTACTCTTATATAAACACATAGAGAGGGCAGCCTACTGTCATATAAACACACAGAGAGGGCAGCCTACTCTCATATAAACACACAGAGAGGGCAGCCTACTCTCATATAAACACATAGAGAGGGCAGCCTACTCTCATATAAACACATAGAGAGGGCAGCCTACTGTCATATAAACACATAGAGAGGGCAGTCTACTCTCATATAAACACATAGAGAGGGCAGCCTACTCTCATATAAACACACAGAGAGGGCAGCCTACTCTTATATAAACACATAGAGAGGGCAGCCTACTGTCATATAAACACACAGAGAGGGCAGCCTACTCTCATATAAACACACAGAGAGGGCAGCCTACTCTCATATAAACACATAGAGAGGGCAGCCTACTCTCATATAAACACACAGAGAGGGCAGCCTACTCTCATATAAACACATAGAGAGGGCAGCCTACTCTCATATAAACACATAGAGAGGGCAGCCTACTCTCATATAAACACATAGAGAGGGCAGTCTACTGTCATATAAACACACAGAGAGGGCAGTCTACTCTCATATAAACACATAGAGAGGGCAGCCTACTCTCATATAAACACATAGAGAGGGCAGCCTACTGTCATATAAACACATAGAGAGGGCAGTCTACTCTCATATAAACACATAGAGAGGGCAGCCTACTCTCATATAAACACACAGAGAGGGCAGCCTACTCTTATATAAACACATAGAGAGGGCAGCCTACTCTCATATAAACACATAGAGAGGGCAGCCTACTCTCGTATAAACACACAGAGAGGGCAGCCTACTGTCATATAAACACATAGAGAGGGCAGCCTACTCTCATATAAACACATAGAGAGGGCAGTCTACTCTCATATAAACACATAGAGAGGGCAGCCTACTCTCATATAAACACATAGAGAGGGCAGCCTACTGTCATATAAACACATAGAGAGGGCAGTCTACTCTCATATAAACACATAGAGAGGGCAGCCTACTCTCATATAAACACACAGAGAGGGCAGCCTACTCTTATATAAACACATAGAGAGGGCAGCCTACTCTCATATAAACACATAGAGAGGGCAGCCTACTCTCGTATAAACACACAGAGAGGGCAGCCTACTGTCATATAAACACATAGAGAGGGCAGCCTACTCTCATATAAACACATAGAGAGGGCAGCCTACTCTCATATAAACACATAGAGAGGGCAGTCTACTCTCATATAAACACACAGAGAGGGCAGTCTACTCTCATATAAACACATAGAGAGGGCAGCCTACTCTCATATAAACACATAGAGAGGGCAGCCTACTGTCATATAAACACATAGAGAGGGCAGTCTACTGTCATATAAACACACAGAGAGGGCAGCCTACTCTCATATAAACACATAGAGAGGGCATCCTACTGTCATATAAACACACAGAGAGGGCAGCCTACTCTCATATAAACACATAGAGAGGGCAACCTACTGTCATATAAACACATAGAGAGGGCAGCCTACTGTCATATAAACACATAGAGAGGGCAGCCTACTGTCATATAAACACACAGAGAGGGCAGCCTACTGTCATATAAACACATAGAGAGGGCAGTCTACTCTCATATAAACACACAGAGAGGGCAGCCTACTGTCATATAAACACATAGAGAGGGCAGCCTACTCTCATATAAACACATAGAGAGGGCATTCTACTGTCATATAAACACATAGAGAGGGCAGCCTACTGTCATATAAACACATAGAGAGGGCAGCCTACTCTCATATAAACACACAGAGAGGGCAGCTTACTCTCATATAAACACATAGAGAGGGCAACCTACTGTCATATAAACACATAGAGAGGGCAGCCTACTCTCATATAAACACATAGAGAGGGCATCCTACTCTCATATAAACACATAGAGAGGGCATTCTACTGTCATATAAACACACAGAGAGGGCAGCCTACTGTCATATAAACACACAGAGAGGGCAGCCTACTCTCATATAAACACATAGAGAGGGCATCCTACTCTCATATAAACACATAGAGAGGGCATTCTACTGTCATATAAACACATAGAGAGGGCAGCCTACTGTCATATAAACACATAGAGAGGGCAGCCTACTCTCATATAAACACAGAGAGGGCAGCCTACTGTCATATAAACACATAGAGAGGGCAGCCTACTGTCATATAAACACATAGAGAGGGCAGCCTACTCTCATATAAACACATAGAGAGGGCAGCCTACTCTCATATAAACACACAGAGAGGGCAGCCTACTGTCATATAAACACACAGAGAGGGCAGCCTACTCTCATATAAACACATAGAGAGGGCAGCCTACTGTCATATAAACACATAGAGAGGGCAGCCTACTCTCATATAAACACACAGAGAGGGCAGCCTACTCTCATATAAACACATAGAGAGGGCAGCCTACTCTCATATAAACACATAGAGAGGGCAGCCTACTGTCATATAAACACATAGAGAGGGCAGCCTACTCTCATATAAACACACAGAGAGGGCAGCCTACTCTCGTATAAACACATAGAGAGGGCAGCCTACTGTCATATAAACACACAGAGAGGGCAGCCTACTCTCATATAAACACACAGAGAGGGCAGCCTACTCTCATATAAACACACAGAGAGGGCAGCCTACTCTCATATAAACACACAGAGAGGGCAGCCTACTCTCATATAAACACATAGAGAGGGCAGCCTACTCTCATATAAACACATAGAGAGGGCAGCCTACTCTCATATAAACACATAGAGAGGGCAGCCTACTGTCATATAAACACATAGAGAGGGCAGCCTACTCTCATATAAACACATAGAGAGGGCAGCCTACTCTCATATAAACACATAGAGAGGGCAGCCTACTCTCATATAAACACATAGAGAGGGCAGCCTACTCTCATATAAACACATAGAGAGGGCAGCCTACTGTCATATAAACACATAGAGAGGGCAGTCTACTGTCATATAAACACATAGAGAGGGCAGTCTACTGTCATATAAACACACAGAGAGGGCAGCCTACTCTCATATAAACACACAGAGAGGGCAGCCTACTCTCATATAAACACACAGAGAGGGCAGCCTACTCTCATATAAACACATAGAGAGGGCAGCCTACTCTCATATAAACACATAGAGAGGGCAGCCTACTGTCATATAAACACATAGAGAGGGCAGTCTACTCTCATATAAACACATAGAGAGGGCAGCCTACTCTCATATAAACACACAGAGAGGGCAGCCTACTCTTATATAAACACATAGAGAGGGCAGCCTACTGTCATATAAACACACAGAGAGGGCAGCCTACTCTCATATAAACACACAGAGAGGGCAGCCTACTCTCATATAAACACATAGAGAGGGCAGCCTACTCTCATATAAACACATAGAGAGGGCAGCCTACTGTCATATAAACACATAGAGAGGGCAGTCTACTCTCATATAAACACATAGAGAGGGCAGCCTACTCTCATATAAACACACAGAGAGGGCAGCCTACTCTTATATAAACACATAGAGAGGGCAGCCTACTGTCATATAAACACACAGAGAGGGCAGCCTACTCTCATATAAACACACAGAGAGGGCAGCCTACTCTCATATAAACACATAGAGAGGGCAGCCTACTCTCATATAAACACACAGAGAGGGCAGCCTACTCTCATATAAACACATAGAGAGGGCAGCCTACTCTCATATAAACACATAGAGAGGGCAGCCTACTCTCATATAAACACATAGAGAGGGCAGTCTACTGTCATATAAACACACAGAGAGGGCAGTCTACTCTCATATAAACACATAGAGAGGGCAGCCTACTCTCATATAAACACATAGAGAGGGCAGCCTACTGTCATATAAACACATAGAGAGGGCAGTCTACTCTCATATAAACACATAGAGAGGGCAGCCTACTCTCATATAAACACACAGAGAGGGCAGCCTACTGTCATATAAACACATAGAGAGGGCAGCCTACTGTCATATAAACACATAGAGAGGGCAGCCTACTCTCATATAAACACACAGAGAGGGCAGCCTACTCTCGTATAAACACATAGAGAGGGCAGCCTACTGTCATATAAACACACAGAGAGGGCAGCCTACTCTCATATAAACACACAGAGAGGGCAGCCTACTCTCATATAAACACACAGAGAGGGCAGCCTACTCTCATATAAACACACAGAGAGGGCAGCCTACTCTCATATAAACACATAGAGAGGGCAGCCTACTCTCATATAAACACATAGAGAGGGCAGCCTACTCTCATATAAACACATAGAGAGGGCAGCCTACTGTCATATAAACACATAGAGAGGGCAGCCTACTCTCATATAAACACATAGAGAGGGCAGCCTACTCTCATATAAACACATAGAGAGGGCAGCCTACTCTCATATAAACACATAGAGAGGGCAGCCTACTCTCATATAAACACATAGAGAGGGCAGCCTACTGTCATATAAACACATAGAGAGGGCAGTCTACTGTCATATAAACACATAGAGAGGGCAGTCTACTGTCATATAAACACACAGAGAGGGCAGCCTACTCTCATATAAACACACAGAGAGGGCAGCCTACTCTCATATAAACACACAGAGAGGGCAGCCTACTCTCATATAAACACATAGAGAGGGCAGCCTACTCTCATATAAACACATAGAGAGGGCAGCCTACTGTCATATAAACACATAGAGAGGGCAGTCTACTCTCATATAAACACATAGAGAGGGCAGCCTACTCTCATATAAACACACAGAGAGGGCAGCCTACTCTTATATAAACACATAGAGAGGGCAGCCTACTGTCATATAAACACACAGAGAGGGCAGCCTACTCTCATATAAACACACAGAGAGGGCAGCCTACTCTCATATAAACACATAGAGAGGGCAGCCTACTCTCATATAAACACATAGAGAGGGCAGCCTACTGTCATATAAACACATAGAGAGGGCAGTCTACTCTCATATAAACACATAGAGAGGGCAGCCTACTCTCATATAAACACACAGAGAGGGCAGCCTACTCTTATATAAACACATAGAGAGGGCAGCCTACTGTCATATAAACACACAGAGAGGGCAGCCTACTCTCATATAAACACACAGAGAGGGCAGCCTACTCTCATATAAACACATAGAGAGGGCAGCCTACTCTCATATAAACACACAGAGAGGGCAGCCTACTCTCATATAAACACATAGAGAGGGCAGCCTACTCTCATATAAACACATAGAGAGGGCAGCCTACTCTCATATAAACACATAGAGAGGGCAGTCTACTGTCATATAAACACACAGAGAGGGCAGTCTACTCTCATATAAACACATAGAGAGGGCAGCCTACTCTCATATAAACACATAGAGAGGGCAGCCTACTGTCATATAAACACATAGAGAGGGCAGTCTACTCTCATATAAACACATAGAGAGGGCAGCCTACTCTCATATAAACACACAGAGAGGGCAGCCTACTCTTATATAAACACATAGAGAGGGCAGCCTACTCTCATATAAACACATAGAGAGGGCAGCCTACTCTCGTATAAACACACAGAGAGGGCAGCCTACTGTCATATAAACACATAGAGAGGGCAGCCTACTCTCATATAAACACATAGAGAGGGCAGCCTACTCTCATATAAACACATAGAGAGGGCAGTCTACTCTCATATAAACACACAGAGAGGGCAGTCTACTCTCATATAAACACATAGAGAGGGCAGCCTACTCTCATATAAACACATAGAGAGGGCAGCCTACTGTCATATAAACACATAGAGAGGGCAGCATACTCTCATATAAACACACAGAGAGGGCAGCCTACTGTCATATAAACACATAGAGAGGGCAGCCTACTCTCATATAAACACACAGAGAGGGCAGCATACTCTCATATAAACACATAGAGAGGGCAGCCTACTCTCATATAAACACATAGAGAGGGCAGCCTACTCTCATATAAACACATAGAGAGGGCAGCCTACTGTCATATAAACACATAGAGAGGGCATCCTACTGTCATATAAACACATAGAGAGGGCAGCCTACTCTCATATAAACACATAGAGAGGGCAGCCTACTCTCATATAAACACACAGAGAGGGCAGCCTACTCTCATATAAACACACAGAGAGGGCAGCCTACTGTCATATAAACACATAGAGAGGGCAGCCTACTCTCATATAAACACATAGAGAGGGCAATCTACTCTCATATAAACACATAGAGAGGGCAACCTACTCTCATATAAACACATAGAGAGGGCATCCTACTGTCATATAAACACACAGAGAGGGCAGCCTACTCTCATATAAACACATAGAGAGGGCAGTCTACTCTCATATAAACACATAGAGAGGGCAGCCTACTCTCATATAAACACATAGAGAGGGCAGCCTACTCTCATATAAACACAGAGAGGGCAGCCTACTCTCATATAAACACACAGAGAGGGCAGCCTACTCTCATATAAACACACAGAGAGGGCAGCCTACTGTCATATAAACACACAGAGAGGGCAGCCTACTCTCATATAAACACACAGAGAGGGCAGCCTACTCTCATATAAACACATAGAGAGGGCAGCCTACTCTCATATAAACACATAGAGAGGGCAGTCTACTCTCATATAAACACATAGAGAGGGCAGTCTACTCTCATATAAACACATAGAGAGGGCAGCCTACTCTCATATAAACACATAGAGAGGGCAGCCTACTCTCATATAAACACACAGAGAGGGCAGCCTACTGTCATATAAACACACAGAGAGGGCAGTCTACTGTCATATAAACACATAGAGAGGGCAGCCTACTCTCATATAAACACATAGAGAGGGCAGCCTACTCTCATATAAACACATAGAGAGGGCAGCCTACTCTCATATAAACACATAGAGAGGGCAGTCTACTGTCATATAAACACACAGAGAGGGCATTCTACTCTCATATAAACACATAGAGAGGGCAGCCTACTGTCATATAAACACACAGAGAGGGCAGCCTACTCTCATATAAACACACAGAGAGGGCAATCTACTGTCATATAAACACACAGAGAGGGCAGCCTACTGTCATATAAACACACAGAGAGGGCAGCCTACTCTCATATAAACACATAGAGAGGGCAGCCTACTCTCATATAAACACACAGAGAGGGCATCCTACTCTCATATAAACACATAGAGAGGGCAGCCTACTGTCATATAAACACATAGAGAGGGCAGCCTACTCTCATATAAACACATAGAGAGGGCATCCTACTCTCATATAAACACACAGAGAGGGCAGCCTACTCTCATATAAACACATAGAGAGGGCAGCCTACTCTCATATAAACACATAGAGAGGGCAGCCTACTCTCATATAAACACATAGAGAGGGCAGCCTACTGTCATATAAACACATAGAGAGGGCAGCCTACTGTCATATAAACACACAGAGAGGGCAGCCTACTCTCATATAAACACATAGAGAGGGCAGTCTACTCTCATATAAACACACAGAGAGGGCAGTCTACTCTCATATAAACACACAGAGAGGGCATCCTACTCTCATATAAACACACAGAGAGGGCAGCCTACTCTCATATAAACACATAGAGAGGGCAGCCTACTCTCATATAAACACATAGAGAGGGCAGCCTACTCTCATATAAACACATAGAGAGGGCAGCCTACTGTCATATAAACACATAGAGAGGGCAGCCTACTGTCATATAAACACATAGAGAGGGCAGCCTACTCTCATATAAACACATAGAGAGGGCAGCCTACTCTCATATAAACACATAGAGAGGGCAGTCTACTGTCATATAAACACATAGAGAGGGCAGCCTACTCTCATATAAACACATAGAGAGGGCAGCCTACTGTCATATAAACACATAGAGAGGGCAGCCTACTCTCATATAAACACATAGAGAGGGCAGCCTACTCTCATATAAACACACAGAGAGGGCAGCCTACTCTCATATAAACACATAGAGAGGGCAGCCTACTCTCATATAAACACACAGAGAGGGCAGTCTACTGTCATATAAACACATAGAGAGGGCATCCTACTGTCATATAAACACATAGAGAGGGCAGCCTACTGTCATATAAACACATAGAGAGGGCAGCCTACTCTCATATAAACACACAGAGAGGGCAGCCTACTGTCATATAAACACACAGAGAGGGCAGCCTACTCTTATATAAACACACAGAGGGCAGCCTACTGTCATATAAACACATAGAGAGGGCAGCCTACTGTCATATAAACACACAGAGAGGGCAGCCTACTGTCATATAAACACATAGAGAGGGCAGTCTACTGTCATATAAACACACAGAGAGGGCAGTCTACTGTCATATAAACACACAGAGAGGGCAGCCTACTCTTATATAAACACACAGAGGGCAGCCTACTGTCATATAAACACATAGAGAGGGCAGTCTACTGTCATATAAACACACAGAGAGGGCAGCCTACTGTCATATAAACACACAGAGAGGGCAGCCTACTCTCATATAAACACATAGAGAGGGCAGCCTACTCTCATATAAACACATAGAGAGGGCAGTCTACTGTCATATAAACACATAGAGAGGGCAGCCTACTCTCATATAAACACACAGAGAGGGCAGCCTACTCTCATATAAACACATTGAGAGGGCAGCCTACTCTCATATAAACACACAGAGAGGGCAGCCTACTGTCATATAAACACACAGAGAGGGCAGCCTACTCTCATATAAACACATAGAGAGGGCAGCCTACTCTCATATAAACACACAGAGAGGGCAGTCTACTGTCATATAAACACACAGAGAGGGCAGTCTACTGTCATATAAACACATAGAGAGGGCAGCCTACTCTCATATAAACACATAGAGAGGGCAGCCTACTCTCATATAAACACACAGAGAGGGCAGCATACTCTCATATAAACACATAGAGAGGGCATCCTACTCTCATATAAACACATAGAGAGGGCAGCCTACTCTCATATAAACACATAGAGAGGGCAGCCTACTCTCATATAAACACATAGAGAGGGCAGCCTACTCTCATATAAACACATAGAGAGGGCAGCCTACTCTCATATAAACACACAGAGAGGGCAGCCTACTCTCATATAAACACATAGAGAGGGCAGCCTACTCTCATATAAACACACAGAGAGGGCAGCCTACTCTCATATAAACACATAGAGAGGGCAGCCTACTCTCATATAAACACATAGAGAGGGCAGTCTACTCTCATATAAACACACAGAGAGGGCAGTCTACTCTCATATAAACACATAGAGAGGGCAGCCTACTCTCATATAAACACATAGAGAGGGCAGCCTACTGTCATATAAACACATAGAGAGGGCAGTCTACTGTCATATAAACACACAGAGAGGGCAGCCTACTCTCATATAAACACATAGAGAGGGCATCCTACTGTCATATAAACACACAGAGAGGGCAGCCTACTCTCATATAAACACATAGAGAGGGCAACCTACTGTCATATAAACACATAGAGAGGGCAGCCTACTGTCATATAAACACATAGAGAGGGCATTCTACTGTCATATAAACACACAGAGAGGGCAGCCTACTGTCATATAAACACATAGAGAGGGCAGTCTACTCTCATATAAACACACAGAGAGGGCAGCCTACTGTCATATAAACACATAGAGAGGGCAGCCTACTCTCATATAAACACATAGAGAGGGCATTCTACTGTCATATAAACACATAGAGAGGGCAGCCTACTGTCATATAAACACATAGAGAGGGCAGCCTACTCTCATATAAACACACAGAGAGGGCAGCTTACTCTCATATAAACACATAGAGAGGGCAACCTACTGTCATATAAACACATAGAGAGGGCATCCTACTCTCATATAAACACACAGAGAGGGCAGCCTACTGTCATATAAACACATAGAGAGGGCAGCCTACTCTCATATAAACACATAGAGAGGGCATTCTACTGTCATATAAACACATAGAGAGGGCAGCCTACTGTCATATAAACACATAGAGAGGGCAGCCTACTCTCATATAAACACACAGAGAGGGCAGCTTACTCTCATATAAACACATAGAGAGGGCAGTCTACTGTCATATAAACACACAGAGAGGGCAGCCTACTCTCATATAAACACATAGAGAGGGCATCCTACTGTCATATAAACACACAGAGAGGGCAGCCTACTCTCATATAAACACATAGAGAGGGCAACCTACTGTCATATAAACACATAGAGAGGGCAGCCTACTGTCATATAAACACATAGAGAGGGCAGCCTACTGTCATATAAACACACAGAGAGGGCAGCCTACTGTCATATAAACACATAGAGAGGGCAGTCTACTCTCATATAAACACACAGAGAGGGCAGCCTACTGTCATATAAACACATAGAGAGGGCAGCCTACTCTCATATAAACACATAGAGAGGGCATTCTACTGTCATATAAACACATAGAGAGGGCAGCCTACTGTCATATAAACACATAGAGAGGGCAGCCTACTCTCATATAAACACACAGAGAGGGCAGCTTACTCTCATATAAACACATAGAGAGGGCAACCTACTGTCATATAAACACATAGAGAGGGCATCCTACTGTCATATAAACACATAGAGAGGGCAGCCTACTGTCATATAAACACACAGAGAGGGCAGCCTACTGTCATATAAACACACAGAGAGGGCAGCCTACTCTTATATAAACACACAGAGGGCAGCCTACTGTCATATAAACACATAGAGAGGGCAGCCTACTGTCATATAAACACACAGAGAGGGCAGCCTACTGTCATATAAACACATAGAGAGGGCAGTCTACTGTCATATAAACACACAGAGAGGGCAGTCTACTGTCATATAAACACACAGAGAGGGCAGCCTACTCTTATATAAACACACAGAGGGCAGCCTACTGTCATATAAACACATAGAGAGGGCAGTCTACTGTCATATAAACACACAGAGAGGGCAGCCTACTGTCATATAAACACACAGAGAGGGCAGCCTACTCTCATATAAACACATAGAGAGGGCAGCCTACTCTCATATAAACACATAGAGAGGGCAGTCTACTGTCATATAAACACATAGAGAGGGCAGCCTACTCTCATATAAACACACAGAGAGGGCAGCCTACTCTCATATAAACACATTGAGAGGGCAGCCTACTCTCATATAAACACACAGAGAGGGCAGCCTACTGTCATATAAACACACAGAGAGGGCAGCCTACTCTCATATAAACACATAGAGAGGGCAGCCTACTCTCATATAAACACACAGAGAGGGCAGTCTACTGTCATATAAACACACAGAGAGGGCAGTCTACTGTCATATAAACACATAGAGAGGGCAGCCTACTCTCATATAAACACATAGAGAGGGCAGCCTACTCTCATATAAACACACAGAGAGGGCAGCATACTCTCATATAAACACATAGAGAGGGCATCCTACTCTCATATAAACACATAGAGAGGGCAGCCTACTCTCATATAAACACATAGAGAGGGCAGCCTACTCTCATATAAACACATAGAGAGGGCAGCCTACTCTCATATAAACACATAGAGAGGGCAGCCTACTCTCATATAAACACACAGAGAGGGCAGCCTACTCTCATATAAACACATAGAGAGGGCAGCCTACTCTCATATAAACACACAGAGAGGGCAGCCTACTCTCATATAAACACATAGAGAGGGCAGCCTACTCTCATATAAACACATAGAGAGGGCAGTCTACTCTCATATAAACACACAGAGAGGGCAGTCTACTCTCATATAAACACATAGAGAGGGCAGCCTACTCTCATATAAACACATAGAGAGGGCAGCCTACTGTCATATAAACACATAGAGAGGGCAGTCTACTGTCATATAAACACACAGAGAGGGCAGCCTACTCTCATATAAACACATAGAGAGGGCATCCTACTGTCATATAAACACACAGAGAGGGCAGCCTACTCTCATATAAACACATAGAGAGGGCAACCTACTGTCATATAAACACATAGAGAGGGCAGCCTACTGTCATATAAACACATAGAGAGGGCATTCTACTGTCATATAAACACACAGAGAGGGCAGCCTACTGTCATATAAACACATAGAGAGGGCAGTCTACTCTCATATAAACACACAGAGAGGGCAGCCTACTGTCATATAAACACATAGAGAGGGCAGCCTACTCTCATATAAACACATAGAGAGGGCATTCTACTGTCATATAAACACATAGAGAGGGCAGCCTACTGTCATATAAACACATAGAGAGGGCAGCCTACTCTCATATAAACACACAGAGAGGGCAGCTTACTCTCATATAAACACATAGAGAGGGCAACCTACTGTCATATAAACACATAGAGAGGGCATCCTACTCTCATATAAACACACAGAGAGGGCAGCCTACTGTCATATAAACACATAGAGAGGGCAGCCTACTCTCATATAAACACATAGAGAGGGCATTCTACTGTCATATAAACACATAGAGAGGGCAGCCTACTGTCATATAAACACATAGAGAGGGCAGCCTACTCTCATATAAACACACAGAGAGGGCAGCTTACTCTCATATAAACACATAGAGAGGGCAGTCTACTGTCATATAAACACACAGAGAGGGCAGCCTACTCTCATATAAACACATAGAGAGGGCATCCTACTGTCATATAAACACACAGAGAGGGCAGCCTACTCTCATATAAACACATAGAGAGGGCAACCTACTGTCATATAAACACATAGAGAGGGCAGCCTACTGTCATATAAACACATAGAGAGGGCAGCCTACTGTCATATAAACACACAGAGAGGGCAGCCTACTGTCATATAAACACATAGAGAGGGCAGTCTACTCTCATATAAACACACAGAGAGGGCAGCCTACTGTCATATAAACACATAGAGAGGGCAGCCTACTCTCATATAAACACATAGAGAGGGCATTCTACTGTCATATAAACACATAGAGAGGGCAGCCTACTGTCATATAAACACATAGAGAGGGCAGCCTACTCTCATATAAACACACAGAGAGGGCAGCTTACTCTCATATAAACACATAGAGAGGGCAACCTACTGTCATATAAACACATAGAGAGGGCATCCTACTGTCATATAAACACATAGAGAGGGCAGCCTACTGTCATATAAACACACAGAGAGGGCAGCCTACTGTCATATAAACACACAGAGAGGGCAGCCTACTGTCATATAAACACACAGAGAGGGCAGTCTACTGTCATATAAACACATAGAGAGGGCAGCCTACTCTCATATAAACACATAGAGAGGGCAGCCTACTCTCATATAAACACACAGAGAGGGCAGCCTACTGTCATATAAACACATAGAGAGGGCAGCCTACTGTCATATAAACACATAGAGAGGGCAGCCTACTCTCATATAAACACATAGAGAGGGCAGCCTACTGTCATATAAACACATAGAGAGGGCAGCCTACTCTCATATAAACACATAGAGAGGGCAGCCTACTCTCATATAAACACACAGAGAGGGCATCCTACTGTCATATAAACACACAGAGAGGGCATTCTACTCTTATATAAACACACAGAGGGCAGCCTACTGTCATATAAACGCATAGAGAGGGCAGCCTACTCTCATATAAACACACAGAGAGGGCAGCCTACTCTCATATAAACACATAGAGAGGGCAGCCTACTGTCATATAAACACATAGAGAGGGCAGCCTACTGTCATATAAACACACAGAGAGGGCAGCCTACTCTCATATAAACACATAGAGAGGGCAGCCTACTGTCATATAAACACATAGAGAGGGCAGCCTACTCTCATATAAACACACAGAGAGGGCAGCCTACTCTCATATAAACACATAGAGAGGGCAGCCTACTCTCATATAAACACATAGAGAGGGCAGCCTACTGTCATATAAACACATAGAGAGGGCAGCCTACTCTCATATAAACACACAGAGAGGGCAGCCTACTCTCGTATAAACACATAGAGAGGGCAGCCTACTGTCATATAAACACACAGAGAGGGCAGCCTACTCTCATATAAACACACAGAGAGGGCAGCCTACTCTCATATAAACACACAGAGAGGGCAGCCTACTCTCATATAAACACACAGAGAGGGCAGCCTACTCTCATATAAACACATAGAGAGGGCAGCCTACTCTCATATAAACACATAGAGAGGGCAGCCTACTCTCATATAAACACATAGAGAGGGCAGCCTACTGTCATATAAACACATAGAGAGGGCAGCCTACTCTCATATAAACACATAGAGAGGGCAGCCTACTCTCATATAAACACATAGAGAGGGCAGCCTACTCTCATATAAACACATAGAGAGGGCAGCCTACTCTCATATAAACACATAGAGAGGGCAGCCTACTGTCATATAAACACATAGAGAGGGCAGTCTACTGTCATATAAACACATAGAGAGGGCAGTCTACTGTCATATAAACACACAGAGAGGGCAGCCTACTGTCATATAAACACACAGAGAGGGCAGCCTACTCTCATATAAACACATAGAGAGGGCAGCCTACTGTCATATAAACACATAGAGAGGGCAGCCTACTGTCATATAAACACACAGAGAGGGCAGCCTACTCTCATATAAACACATAGAGAGGGCAGCCTACTCTCATATAAACACATAGAGAGGGCAGCCTACTCTCATATAAACACACAGAGAGGGCAGCCTACTCTCATATAAACACACAGAGAGGGCAGCCTACTCTCATATAAACACATAGAGAGGGCAGCCTACTCTCATATAAACACATAGAGAGGGCAGCCTACTGTCATATAAACACATAGAGAGGGCAGTCTACTCTCATATAAACACATAGAGAGGGCAGCCTACTCTCATATAAACACACAGAGAGGGCAGCCTACTCTTATATAAACACATAGAGAGGGCAGCCTACTGTCATATAAACACACAGAGAGGGCAGCCTACTCTCATATAAACACACAGAGAGGGCAGCCTACTCTCATATAAACACATAGAGAGGGCAGCCTACTCTCATATAAACACATAGAGAGGGCAGCCTACTGTCATATAAACACATAGAGAGGGCAGTCTACTCTCATATAAACACATAGAGAGGGCAGCCTACTCTCATATAAACACACAGAGAGGGCAGCCTACTCTTATATAAACACATAGAGAGGGCAGCCTACTGTCATATAAACACACAGAGAGGGCAGCCTACTCTCATATAAACACACAGAGAGGGCAGCCTACTCTCATATAAACACATAGAGAGGGCAGCCTACTCTCATATAAACACACAGAGAGGGCAGCCTACTCTCATATAAACACATAGAGAGGGCAGCCTACTCTCATATAAACACATAGAGAGGGCAGCCTACTCTCATATAAACACATAGAGAGGGCAGTCTACTGTCATATAAACACACAGAGAGGGCAGTCTACTCTCATATAAACACATAGAGAGGGCAGCCTACTCTCATATAAACACATAGAGAGGGCAGCCTACTGTCATATAAACACATAGAGAGGGCAGTCTACTCTCATATAAACACATAGAGAGGGCAGCCTACTCTCATATAAACACACAGAGAGGGCAGCCTACTCTTATATAAACACATAGAGAGGGCAGCCTACTCTCATATAAACACATAGAGAGGGCAGCCTACTCTCGTATAAACACACAGAGAGGGCAGCCTACTGTCATATAAACACATAGAGAGGGCAGCCTACTCTCATATAAACACATAGAGAGGGCAGTCTACTCTCATATAAACACATAGAGAGGGCAGCCTACTCTCATATAAACACATAGAGAGGGCAGCCTACTGTCATATAAACACATAGAGAGGGCAGTCTACTCTCATATAAACACATAGAGAGGGCAGCCTACTCTCATATAAACACACAGAGAGGGCAGCCTACTCTTATATAAACACATAGAGAGGGCAGCCTACTCTCATATAAACACATAGAGAGGGCAGCCTACTCTCGTATAAACACACAGAGAGGGCAGCCTACTGTCATATAAACACATAGAGAGGGCAGCCTACTCTCATATAAACACATAGAGAGGGCAGCCTACTCTCATATAAACACATAGAGAGGGCAGTCTACTCTCATATAAACACACAGAGAGGGCAGTCTACTCTCATATAAACACATAGAGAGGGCAGCCTACTCTCATATAAACACATAGAGAGGGCAGCCTACTGTCATATAAACACATAGAGAGGGCAGTCTACTGTCATATAAACACACAGAGAGGGCAGCCTACTCTCATATAAACACATAGAGAGGGCATCCTACTGTCATATAAACACACAGAGAGGGCAGCCTACTCTCATATAAACACATAGAGAGGGCAACCTACTGTCATATAAACACATAGAGAGGGCAGCCTACTGTCATATAAACACATAGAGAGGGCAGCCTACTGTCATATAAACACACAGAGAGGGCAGCCTACTGTCATATAAACACATAGAGAGGGCAGTCTACTCTCATATAAACACACAGAGAGGGCAGCCTACTGTCATATAAACACATAGAGAGGGCAGCCTACTCTCATATAAACACATAGAGAGGGCATTCTACTGTCATATAAACACATAGAGAGGGCAGCCTACTGTCATATAAACACATAGAGAGGGCAGCCTACTCTCATATAAACACACAGAGAGGGCAGCTTACTCTCATATAAACACATAGAGAGGGCAACCTACTGTCATATAAACACATAGAGAGGGCATCCTACTCTCATATAAACACACAGAGAGGGCAGCCTACTGTCATATAAACACATAGAGAGGGCAGCCTACTCTCATATAAACACATAGAGAGGGCATTCTACTGTCATATAAACACATAGAGAGGGCAGCCTACTGTCATATAAACACATAGAGAGGGCAGCCTACTCTCATATAAACACACAGAGAGGGCAGCTTACTCTCATATAAACACATAGAGAGGGCAGTCTACTGTCATATAAACACACAGAGAGGGCAGCCTACTCTCATATAAACACATAGAGAGGGCATCCTACTGTCATATAAACACACAGAGAGGGCAGCCTACTCTCATATAAACACATAGAGAGGGCAACCTACTGTCATATAAACACATAGAGAGGGCAGCCTACTGTCATATAAACACATAGAGAGGGCAGCCTACTGTCATATAAACACACAGAGAGGGCAGCCTACTGTCATATAAACACATAGAGAGGGCAGTCTACTCTCATATAAACACACAGAGAGGGCAGTCTACTGTCATATAAACACATAGAGAGGGCAGCCTACTCTCATATAAACACATAGAGAGGGCATTCTACTGTCATATAAACACATAGAGAGGGCAGCCTACTGTCATATAAACACATAGAGAGGGCAGCCTACTCTCATATAAACACACAGAGAGGGCAGCTTACTCTCATATAAACACATAGAGAGGGCAACCTACTGTCATATAAACACATAGAGAGGGCATCCTACTGTCATATAAACACATAGAGAGGGCAGCCTACTGTCATATAAACACACAGAGAGGGCAGCCTACTGTCATATAAACACACAGAGAGGGCAGCCTACTGTCATATAAACACACAGAGAGGGCAGTCTACTGTCATATAAACACATAGAGAGGGCAGCCTACTCTCATATAAACACATAGAGAGGGCAGCCTACTCTCATATAAACACACAGAGAGGGCAGCCTACTGTCATATAAACACATAGAGAGGGCAGCCTACTGTCATATAAACACATAGAGAGGGCAGCCTACTCTCATATAAACACATAGAGAGGGCAGCCTACTGTCATATAAACACATAGAGAGGGCAGCCTACTCTCATATAAACACACAGAGAGGGCAGCCTACTCTCATATAAACACATAGAGAGGGCAGCCTACTCTCATATAAACACATAGAGAGGGCAGCCTACTGTCATATAAACACATAGAGAGGGCAGTCTACTCTCATATAAACACATAGAGAGGGCAGCCTACTCTCATATAAACACACAGAGAGGGCAGCCTACTCTTATATAAACACATAGAGAGGGCAGCCTACTGTCATATAAACACACAGAGAGGGCAGCCTACTCTCATATAAACACACAGAGAGGGCAGCCTACTCTCATATAAACACATAGAGAGGGCAGCCTACTCTCATATAAACACACAGAGAGGGCAGCCTACTCTCATATAAACACATAGAGAGGGCAGCCTACTCTCATATAAACACATAGAGAGGGCAGCCTACTCTCATATAAACACATAGAGAGGGCAGTCTACTGTCATATAAACACACAGAGAGGGCAGTCTACTCTCATATAAACACATAGAGAGGGCAGCCTACTCTCATATAAACACATAGAGAGGGCAGCCTACTGTCATATAAACACATAGAGAGGGCAGTCTACTCTCATATAAACACATAGAGAGGGCAGCCTACTCTCATATAAACACACAGAGAGGGCAGCCTACTCTTATATAAACACATAGAGAGGGCAGCCTACTCTCATATAAACACATAGAGAGGGCAGCCTACTCTCGTATAAACACACAGAGAGGGCAGCCTACTGTCATATAAACACATAGAGAGGGCAGCCTACTCTCATATAAACACATAGAGAGGGCAGTCTACTCTCATATAAACACATAGAGAGGGCAGCCTACTCTCATATAAACACATAGAGAGGGCAGCCTACTCTCATATAAACACATAGAGAGGGCAGCCTACTCTCATATAAACACATAGAGAGGGCAGTCTACTGTCATATAAACACACAGAGAGGGCAGCCTACTCTCATATAAACACACAGAGAGGGCAGCCTACTCTCATATAAACACACAGAGAGGGCAGCCTACTCTCATATAAACACATAGAGAGGGCAGCCTACTCTCATATAAACACATAGAGAGGGCAGCCTACTGTCATATAAACACATAGAGAGGGCAGTCTACTCTCATATAAACACATAGAGAGGGCAGCCTACTCTCATATAAACACACAGAGAGGGCAGCCTACTCTCATATAAACACATAGAGAGGGCAGCCTACTCTCATATAAACACATAGAGAGGGCAGCCTACTGTCATATAAACACATAGAGAGGGCAGTCTACTCTCATATAAACACATAGAGAGGGCAGCCTACTCTCATATAAACACACAGAGAGGGCAGCCTACTCTCATATAAACACATAGAGAGGGCAGCCTACTCTCATATAAACACATAGAGAGGGCAGTCTACTGTCATATAAACACACAGAGAGGGCAGTCTACTCTCATATAAACACATAGAGAGGGCAGCCTACTCTCATATAAACACATAGAGAGGGCAGCCTACTGTCATATAAACACATAGAGAGGGCAGTCTACTCTCATATAAACACATAGAGAGGGCAGCCTACTCTCATATAAACACACAGAGAGGGCAGCCTACTCTTATATAAACACATAGAGAGGGCAGCCTACTCTCATATAAACACATAGAGAGGGCAGCCTACTCTCGTATAAACACACAGAGAGGGCAGCCTACTGTCATATAAACACATAGAGAGGGCAGCCTACTCTCATATAAACACATAGAGAGGGCAGCCTACTCTCATATAAACACATAGAGAGGGCAGTCTACTCTCATATAAACACACAGAGAGGGCAGTCTACTCTCATATAAACACATAGAGAGGGCAGCCTACTCTCATATAAACACATAGAGAGGGCAGCCTACTGTCATATAAACACATAGAGAGGGCAGTCTACTGTCATATAAACACACAGAGAGGGCAGCCTACTCTCATATAAACACATAGAGAGGGCATCCTACTGTCATATAAACACACAGAGAGGGCAGCCTACTCTCATATAAACACATAGAGAGGGCAACCTACTGTCATATAAACACATAGAGAGGGCAGCCTACTGTCATATAAACACATAGAGAGGGCAGCCTACTGTCATATAAACACACAGAGAGGGCAGCCTACTGTCATATAAACACATAGAGAGGGCAGTCTACTCTCATATAAACACACAGAGAGGGCAGCCTACTGTCATATAAACACATAGAGAGGGCAGCCTACTCTCATATAAACACATAGAGAGGGCATTCTACTGTCATATAAACACATAGAGAGGGCAGCCTACTGTCATATAAACACATAGAGAGGGCAGCCTACTCTCATATAAACACACAGAGAGGGCAGCTTACTCTCATATAAACACATAGAGAGGGCAACCTACTGTCATATAAACACATAGAGAGGGCATCCTACTGTCATATAAACACATAGAGAGGGCAGCCTACTGTCATATAAACACACAGAGAGGGCATCCTACTGTCATATAAACACACAGAGAGGGCAGCCTACTGTCATATAAACACACAGAGAGGGCAGTCTACTGTCATATAAACACATAGAGAGGGCAGCCTACTCTCATATAAACACATAGAGAGGGCAGCCTACTCTCATATAAACACACAGAGAGGGCAGCCTACTGTCATATAAACACATAGAGAGGGCAGCCTACTGTCATATAAACACATAGAGAGGGCAGCCTACTCTCATATAAACACATAGAGAGGGCAGCCTACTGTCATATAAACACATAGAGAGGGCAGCCTACTCTCATATAAACACATAGAGAGGGCAGCCTACTCTCATATAAACACACAGAGAGGGCATCCTACTGTCATATAAACACACAGAGAGGGCATTCTACTCTTATATAAACACACAGAGGGCAGCCTACTGTCATATAAACGCATAGAGAGGGCAGCCTACTGTCATATAAACACACAGAGAGGGCAGCCTACTCTCATATAAACACATAGAGAGGGCAGCCTACTCTCATATAAACACATAGAGAGGGCAGCCTACTGTCATATAAACACATAGAGAGGGCAGCCTACTCTCATATAAACACACAGAGAGGGCAGTCTACTGTCATATAAACACATAGAGAGGGCAGTCTACTGTCATATAAACACATAGAGAGGGCAGCCTACTCTCATATAAACACATAGAGAGGGCAGCCTACTGTCATATAAACACATAGAGAGGGCAGCCTACTGTCATATAAACACATAGAGAGGGCAGCCTACTGTCATATAAACACACAGAGAGGGCAGCCTACTGTCATATAAACACACAGAGAGGGCAGCCTACTCTCATATAAACACACAGAGAGGGCAATCTACTGTCATATAAACACACAGAGAGGGCAGGCTACTGTCATATAAACACATAGAGAGGGCAGCCTACTCTCATATAAACACACAGAGAGGGCAATCTACTGTCATATAAACACACAGAGAGGGCAGCCTACTCTCATATAAACACATAGAGAGGGCAGCCTACTCTCATATAAACACACAGAGAGGGCAGTCTACTGTCATATAAACACACAGAGAGGGCAGCCTACTGTCATATAAACACATAGAGAGGGCAGCCTACTCTCATATAAACACATAGAGAGGGCATCCTACTCTCATATAAACACATAGAGAGGGCAGCCTACTCTCATATAAACACATAGAGAGGGCAGCCTACTGTCATATAAACACATAGAGAGGGCAGTCTACTCTCATATAAACACATAGAGAGGGCAGCCTACTCTCATATAAACACATAGAGAGGGCAGTCTACTGTCATATAAACACACAGAGAGGGCAGCCTACTCTCATATAAACACATAGAGAGGGCAGTCTACTGTCATATAAACACACAGAGAGGGCATTCTACTCTCATATAAACACATAGAGAGGGCAGCCTACTGTCATATAAACACACAGAGAGGGCAGACTACTCTCATATAAACACACAGAGAGGGCAGCCTACTGTCATATAAACACACAGAGAGGGCAGCCTACTGTCATATAAACACACAGAGAGGGCAGCCTACTCTCATATAAACACATAGAGAGGGCAGCCTACTCTCATATAAACACACAGAGAGGGCATCCTACTCTCATATAAACACATAGAGAGGGCAGCCTACTGTCATATAAACACATAGAGAGGGCAGCCTACTCTCATATAAACACATAGAGAGGGCATCCTACTCTCATATAAACACACAGAGAGGGCAGCCTACTCTCATATAAACACATAGAGAGGGCAGCCTACTCTCATATAAACACATAGAGAGGGCAGCCTACTCTCATATAAACACATAGAGAGGGCAATCTACTGTCATATAAACACATAGAGAGGGCAGCCTACTGTCATATAAACACACAGAGAGGGCAGCCTACTCTCATATAAACACATAGAGAGGGCAGTCTACTCTCATATAAACACACAGAGAGGGCAGTCTACTCTCATATAAACACACAGAGAGGGCATCCTACTCTCATATAAACACACAGAGAGGGCAGCCTACTCTCATATAAACACATAGAGAGGGCAGCCTACTCTCATATAAACACATAGAGAGGGCAGCCTACTCTCATATAAACACATAGAGAGGGCAGCCTACTGTCATATAAACACATAGAGAGGGCAGCCTACTGTCATATAAACACATAGAGAGGGCAGCCTACTCTCATATAAACACATAGAGAGGGCAGCCTACTCTCATATAAACACATAGAGAGGGCAGTCTACTGTCATATAAACACATAGAGAGGGCAGTCTACTCTCATATAAACACATAGAGAGGGCAGCCTACTGTCATATAAACACATAGAGAGGGCAGCCTACTCTCATATAAACACATAGAGAGGGCAGCCTACTCTCATATAAACACACAGAGAGGGCAGCCTACTCTCATATAAACACATAGAGAGGGCAGCCTACTCTCATATAAACACACAGAGAGGGCAGTCTACTGTCATATAAACACATAGAGAGGGCATCCTACTGTCATATAAACACATAGAGAGGGCAGCCTACTGTCATATAAACACATAGAGAGGGCAGCCTACTCTCATATAAACACACAGAGAGGGCAGCCTACTGTCATATAAACACACAGAGAGGGCAGCCTACTCTTATATAAACACACAGAGGGCAGCCTACTGTCATATAAACACATAGAGAGGGCAGCCTACTGTCATATAAACACACAGAGAGGGCAGCCTACTGTCATATAAACACATAGAGAGGGCAGTCTACTGTCATATAAACACACAGAGAGGGCAGTCTACTGTCATATAAACACACAGAGAGGGCAGCCTACTCTTATATAAACACACAGAGGGCAGCCTACTGTCATATAAACACATAGAGAGGGCAGCCTACTGTCATATAAACACACAGAGAGGGCAGCCTACTGTCATATAAACACACAGAGAGGGCAGCCTACTCTCATATAAACACATAGAGAGGGCAGCCTACTCTCATATAAACACATAGAGAGGGCAGTCTACTGTCATATAAACACATAGAGAGGGCAGCCTACTCTCATATAAACACACAGAGAGGGCAGCCTACTCTCATATAAACACATTGAGAGGGCAGCCTACTCTCATATAAACACACAGAGAGGGCAGCCTACTGTCATATAAACACACAGAGAGGGCAGCCTACTCTCATATAAACACATAGAGAGGGCAGCCTACTCTCATATAAACACACAGAGAGGGCAGTCTACTGTCATATAAACACACAGAGAGGGCAGTCTACTGTCATATAAACACATAGAGAGGGCAGCCTACTCTCATATAAACACATAGAGAGGGCAGCCTACTCTCATATAAACACACAGAGAGGGCAGCATACTCTCATATAAACACATAGAGAGGGCATTCTACTCTCATATAAACACATAGAGAGGGCAGCCTACTCTCATATAAACACATAGAGAGGGCAGCCTACTCTCATATAAACACATAGAGAGGGCAGCCTACTCTCATATAAACACATAGAGAGGGCAGCCTACTCTCATATAAACACACAGAGAGGGCAGCCTACTCTCATATAAACACATAGAGAGGGCAGCCTACTCTCATATAAACACACAGAGAGGGCAGCCTACTCTCATATAAACACACAGAGAGGGCAGCCTACTCTCATATAAACACATAGAGAGGGCAGTCTACTGTCATATAAACACACAGAGAGGGCAGCCTACTCTCATATAAACACACAGAGAGGGCAACCTACTATTATATAAACACATAGAGAGGGCAGCCTACTCTCATATAAACACACAGAGAGGGCATCCTACTGTCATATAAACACATAGAGAGGGCAGCCTACTCTCATATAAACACATAGAGAGGGCAGCCTACTGTCATATAAACACACAGAGAGGGCAGCCTACTCTCATATAAACACACAGAGAGGGCAGCCTACTCTCATATAAACACACAGAGAGGGCAGTCTACTCTCATATAAACACATAGAGAGGGCAGCCTACTCTCATATAAACACACAGAGAGGGCAGCCTACTGTCATATAAACACACAGAGAGGGCAGCCTACTCTCATATAAACACATAGAGAGGGCAGCCTACTCTCATATAAACACACAGAGAGGGCAGTCTACTGTCATATAAACACACAGAGAGGGCACTCTACTGTCATATAAACACATAGAGAGGGCATTCTACTCTCATATAAACACATAGAGAGGGCAGCCTACTCTCATATAAACACACAGAGAGGGCAGCCTACTCTCATATAAACACATAGAGAGGGCAGCCTACTGTCATATAAACACACAGAGAGGGCAGCCTACTGTCATATAAACACACAGAGAGGGCAGCCTACTCTCATATAAACACATAGAGAGGGCATCCTACTCTCATATAAACACATAGAGAGGGCATTCTACTGTCATATAAACACATAGAGAGGGCAGCCTACTGTCATATAAACACATAGAGAGGGCAGCCTACTCTCATATAAACACAGAGAGGGCAACCTACTGTCATATAAACACATAGAGAGGGCAGCCTACTGTCATATAAACACATAGAGAGGGCAGCCTACTCTCATATAAACACATAGAGAGGGCAGCCTACTCTCATATAAACACACAGAGAGGGCAGCCTACTGTCATATAAACACACAGAGAGGGCAGCCTACTCTCATATAAACACATAGAGAGGGCAGCCTACTGTCATATAAACACATAGAGAGGGCAGCCTACTCTCATATAAACACACAGAGAGGGCAGCCTACTCTCATATAAACACATAGAGAGGGCAGCCTACTCTCATATAAACACATAGAGAGGGCAGCCTACTGTCATATAAACACATAGAGAGGGCAGCCTACTCTCATATAAACACACAGAGAGGGCAGCCTACTCTCGTATAAACACATAGAGAGGGCAGCCTACTGTCATATAAACACACAGAGAGGGCAGCCTACTCTCATATAAACACACAGAGAGGGCAATCTACTCTCATATAAACACACAGAGAGGGCAGCCTACTCTCATATAAACACACAGAGAGGGCAGCCTACTCTCATATAAACACATAGAGAGGGCAGCCTACTCTCATATAAACACATAGAGAGGGCAGCCTACTCTCATATAAACACATAGAGAGGGCAGCCTACTGTCATATAAACACATAGAGAGGGCAGCCTACTCTCATATAAACACATAGAGAGGGCAGCCTACTCTCATATAAACACATAGAGAGGGCAGCCTACTCTCATATAAACACATAGAGAGGGCAGCCTACTCTCATATAAACACATAGAGAGGGCAGCCTACTGTCATATAAACACATAGAGAGGGCAGTCTACTGTCATATAAACACATAGAGAGGGCAGTCTACTGTCATATAAACACACAGAGAGGGCAGCCTACTCTCATATAAACACACAGAGAGGGCAGCCTACTCTCATATAAACACACAGAGAGGGCAGCCTACTCTCATATAAACACATAGAGAGGGCAGCCTACTCTCATATAAACACATAGAGAGGGCAGCCTACTGTCATATAAACACATAGAGAGGGCAGTCTACTCTCATATAAACACATAGAGAGGGCAGCCTACTCTCATATAAACACACAGAGAGGGCAGCCTACTCTTATATAAACACATAGAGAGGGCAGCCTACTGTCATATAAACACACAGAGAGGGCAGCCTACTCTCATATAAACACACAGAGAGGGCAGCCTACTCTCATATAAACACATAGAGAGGGCAGCCTACTCTCATATAAACACATAGAGAGGGCAGCCTACTGTCATATAAACACATAGAGAGGGCAGTCTACTCTCATATAAACACATAGAGAGGGCAGCCTACTCTCATATAAACACACAGAGAGGGCAGCCTACTCTTATATAAACACATAGAGAGGGCAGCCTACTGTCATATAAACACACAGAGAGGGCAGCCTACTCTCATATAAACACACAGAGAGGGCAGCCTACTCTCATATAAACACATAGAGAGGGCAGCCTACTCTCATATAAACACACAGAGAGGGCAGCCTACTCTCATATAAACACATAGAGAGGGCAGCCTACTCTCATATAAACACATAGAGAGGGCAGCCTACTCTCATATAAACACATAGAGAGGGCAGTCTACTGTCATATAAACACACAGAGAGGGCAGTCTACTCTCATATAAACACATAGAGAGGGCAGCCTACTCTCATATAAACACATAGAGAGGGCAGCCTACTGTCATATAAACACATAGAGAGGGCAGTCTACTCTCATATAAACACATAGAGAGGGCAGCCTACTCTCATATAAACACACAGAGAGGGCAGCCTACTCTTATATAAACACATAGAGAGGGCAGCCTACTCTCATATAAACACATAGAGAGGGCAGCCTACTCTCGTATAAACACACAGAGAGGGCAGCCTACTGTCATATAAACACATAGAGAGGGCAGCCTACTCTCATATAAACACATAGAGAGGGCAGCCTACTCTCATATAAACACATAGAGAGGGCAGTCTACTCTCATATAAACACACAGAGAGGGCAGTCTACTCTCATATAAACACATAGAGAGGGCAGCCTACTCTCATATAAACACATAGAGAGGGCAGCCTACTGTCATATAAACACATAGAGAGGGCAGTCTACTGTCATATAAACACACAGAGAGGGCAGCCTACTCTCATATAAACACATAGAGAGGGCATCCTACTGTCATATAAACACACAGAGAGGGCAGCCTACTCTCATATAAACACATAGAGAGGGCAACCTACTGTCATATAAACACATAGAAAGGGCAGCCTACTGTCATATAAACACATAGAGAGGGCAGCCTACTGTCATATAAACACACAGAGAGGGCAGCCTACTGTCATATAAACACATAGAGAGGGCAGTCTACTCTCATATAAACACACAGAGAGGGCAGCCTACTGTCATATAAACACATAGAGAGGGCAGCCTACTCTCATATAAACACATAGAGAGGGCATTCTACTGTCATATAAACACATAGAGAGGGCAGCCTACTGTCATATAAACACATAGAGAGGGCAGCCTACTCTCATATAAACACACAGAGAGGGCAGCTTACTCTCATATAAACACATAGAGAGGGCAACCTACTGTCATATAAACACATAGAGAGGGCATCCTACTGTCATATAAACACATAGAGAGGGCAGCCTACTGTCATATAAACACACAGAGAGGGCAGCCTACTGTCATATAAACACACAGAGAGGGCAGCCTACTGTCATATAAACACACAGAGAGGGCAGTCTACTGTCATATAAACACATAGAGAGGGCAGCCTACTCTCATATAAACACATAGAGAGGGCAGCCTACTCTCATATAAACACACAGAGAGGGCAGCCTACTGTCATATAAACACATAGAGAGGGCAGCCTACTGTCATATAAACACATAGAGAGGGCAGCCTACTCTCATATAAACACATAGAGAGGGCAGCCTACTGTCATATAAACACATAGAGAGGGCAGCCTACTCTCATATAAACACATAGAGAGGGCAGCCTACTCTCATATAAACACACAGAGAGGGCATCCTACTGTCATATAAACACACAGAGAGGGCATTCTACTCTTATATAAACACACAGAGGGCAGCCTACTGTCATATAAACGCATAGAGAGGGCAGCCTACTGTCATATAAACACACAGAGAGGGCAGCCTACTCTCATATAAACACATAGAGAGGGCAGCCTACTCTCATATAAACACATAGAGAGGGCAGCCTACTGTCATATAAACACATAGAGAGGGCAGCCTACTCTCATATAAACACACAGAGAGGGCAGTCTACTGTCATATAAACACATAGAGAGGGCAGTCTACTGTCATATAAACACATAGAGAGGGCAGCCTACTCTCATATAAACACATAGAGAGGGCAGCCTACTCTCATATAAACACATAGAGAGGGCAGCCTACTCTCATATAAACACACAGAGAGGGCAGCCTACTCTCATATAAACACATAGAGAGGGCAGCCTACTCTCATATAAAGACACAGAGAGGGCATCCTACTCTCATATAAACACATAGAGAGGGCAGCCTACTCTCATATAAACACATAGAGAGGGCAGCCTACTGTCATATAAACACATAGAGAGGGCAGCCTACTGTCATATAAACACATAGAGAGGGCAGCCTACTGTCATATAAACACACAGAGAGGGCAGCCTACTGTCATATAAACACACAGAGAGGGCAGCCTACTCTCATATAAACACACAGAGAGGGCAATCTACTGTCATATAAACACACAGAGAGGGCAGCCTACTGTCATATAAACACATAGAGAGGGCAGCCTACTCTCATATAAACACACAGAGAGGGCAATCTACTGTCATATAAACACACAGAGAGGGCAGCCTACTCTCATATAAACACATAGAGAGGGCAGCCTACTCTCATATAAACACACAGAGAGGGCAGTCTACTGTCATATAAACACACAGAGAGGGCAGCCTACTGTCATATAAACACATAGAGAGGGCAGCCTACTCTCATATAAACACATAGAGAGGGCATCCTACTCTCATATAAACACATAGAGAGGGCAGCCTACTCTCATATAAACACATAGAGAGGGCAGCCTACTGTCATATAAACACATAGAGAGGGCAGTCTACTCTCATATAAACACATAGAGAGGGCAGCCTACTCTCATATAAACACATAGAGAGGGCAGTCTACTGTCATATAAACACACAGAGAGGGCATCTTACTCTCATATAAACACATAGAGAGGGCAGTCTACTGTCATATAAACACACAGAGAGGGCAGCCTACTCTCATATAAACACATAGAGAGGGCAACCTACTGTCATATAAACACATAGAGAGGGCAGCCTACTGTCATATAAACACATAGAGAGGGCAGCCTACTGTCATATAAACACACAGAGAGGGCAGCCTACTGTCATATAAACACATAGAGAGGGCAGTCTACTCTCATATAAACACACAGAGAGGGCAGCCTACTGTCATATAAACACATAGAGAGGGCAGCCTACTCTCATATAAACACATAGAGAGGGCATTCTACTGTCATATAAACACATAGAGAGGGCAGCCTACTGTCATATAAACACATAGAGAGGGCAGCCTACTCTCATATAAACACACAGAGAGGGCAGCTTACTCTCATATAAACACATAGAGAGGGCAACCTACTGTCATATAAACACATAGAGAGGGCATCCTACTCTCATATAAACACACAGAGAGGGCAGCCTACTGTCATATAAACACATAGAGAGGGCAGCCTACTCTCATATAAACACATAGAGAGGGCATTCTACTGTCATATAAACACATAGAGAGGGCAGCCTACTGTCATATAAACACATAGAGAGGGCAGCCTACTCTCATATAAACACACAGAGAGGGCAGCTTACTCTCATATAAACACATAGAGAGGGCAGTCTACTGTCATATAAACACACAGAGAGGGCAGCCTACTCTCATATAAACACATAGAGAGGGCATCCTACTGTCATATAAACACACAGAGAGGGCAGCCTACTCTCATATAAACACATAGAGAGGGCAACCTACTGTCATATAAACACATAGAGAGGGCAGCCTACTGTCATATAAACACATAGAGAGGGCAGCCTACTGTCATATAAACACACAGAGAGGGCAGCCTACTGTCATATAAACACATAGAGAGGGCAGTCTACTCTCATATAAACACACAGAGAGGGCAGCCTACTGTCATATAAACACATAGAGAGGGCAGCCTACTCTCATATAAACACATAGAGAGGGCATTCTACTGTCATATAAACACATAGAGAGGGCAGCCTACTGTCATATAAACACATAGAGAGGGCAGCCTACTCTCATATAAACACACAGAGAGGGCAGCCTACTGTCATATAAACACATAGAGAGGGCAGCCTACTCTCATATAAACACATAGAGAGGGCATTCTACTGTCATATAAACACATAGAGAGGGCAGCCTACTGTCATATAAACACATAGAGAGGGCAGCCTACTGTCATATAAACACATAGAGAGGGCAGTCTACTCTCATATAAACACACAGAGAGGGCAGCCTACTGTCATATAAACACATAGAGAGGGCAGCCTACTGTCATATAAACACATAGAGAGGGCAGCCTACTCTCATATAAACACACAGAGAGGGCAGCCTACTGTCATATAAACACATAGAGAGGGCAGTCTACTCTCATATAAACACACAGAGAGGGCAGCCTACTGTCATATAAACACATAGAGAGGGCAGCCTACTCTCATATAAACACATAGAGAGGGCATTCTACTGTCATATAAACACATAGAGAGGGCAGCCTACTGTCATATAAACACATAGAGAGGGCAGCCTACTCTCATATAAACACACAGAGAGGGCAGCTTACTCTCATATAAACACATAGAGAGGGCAACCTACTGTCATATAAACACATAGAGAGGGCATCCTACTCTCATATAAACACACAGAGAGGGCAGCCTACTGTCATATAAACACATAGAGAGGGCAGCCTACTCTCATATAAACACATAGAGAGGGCATTCTACTGTCATATAAACACATAGAGAGGGCAGCCTACTGTCATATAAACACATAGAGAGGGCAGCCTACTCTCATATAAACACACAGAGAGGGCAGCTTACTCTCATATAAACACATAGAGAGGGCAGTCTACTGTCATATAAACACACAGAGAGGGCAGCCTACTCTCATATAAACACATAGAGAGGGCATCCTACTGTCATATAAACACACAGAGAGGGCAGCCTACTCTCATATAAACACATAGAGAGGGCAACCTACTGTCATATAAACACATAGAGAGGGCAGCCTACTGTCATATAAACACATAGAGAGGGCAGCCTACTGTCATATAAACACACAGAGAGGGCAGCCTACTGTCATATAAACACATAGAGAGGGCAGCCTACTCTCATATAAACACATAGAGAGGGCATTCTACTGTCATATAAACACATAGAGAGGGCAGCCTACTGTCATATAAACACATAGAGAGGGCAGCCTACTCTCATATAAACACACAGAGAGGGCAGCATACTCTCATATAAACACATAGAGAGGGCATCCTACTCTCATATAAACACATAGAGAGGGCAGCCTACTCTCATATAAACACATAGAGAGGGCAGCCTACTCTCATATAAACACATAGAGAGGGCAGCCTACTCTCATATAAACACATAGAGAGGGCAGCCTACTCTCATATAAACACACAGAGAGGGCAGCCTACTCTCATATAAACACATAGAGAGGGCAGCCTACTCTCATATAAACACACAGAGAGGGCAGCCTACTCTCATATAAACACACAGAGAGGGCAGCCTACTCTCATATAAACACACAGAGAGGGCAGCCTACTGTCATATAAACACACAGAGAGGGCAGCCTACTCTCATATAAACACACAGAGAGGGCAACCTACTATTATATAAACACATAGAGAGGGCAGCCTACTCTCATATAAACACACAGAGAGGGCATCCTACTGTCATATAAACACATAGAGAGGGCAGCCTACTCTCATATAAACACATAGAGAGGGCAGCCTACTGTCATATAAACACACAGAGAGGGCAGCCTACTCTCATATAAACACACAGAGAGGGCAGCCTACTCTCATATAAACACACAGAGAGGGCAGCCTACTCTCATATAAACACATAGAGAGGGCAGCCTACTCTCATATAAACACATAGAGAGGGCAGTCTACTCTCATATAAACACACAGAGAGGGCAGCCTACTGTCATATAAACACACAGAGAGGGCAGCCTACTCTCATATAAACACATAGAGAGGGCAGCCTACTCTCATATAAACACACAGAGAGGGCAGCCTACTGTCATATAAACACACAGAGAGGGCACTCTACTGTCATATAAACACATAGAGAGGGCATTCTACTCTCATATAAACACATAGAGAGGGCAGTCTACTCTCATATAAACACACAGAGAGGGCAGCCTACTCTCATATAAACACATAGAGAGGGCAGCCTACTGTCATATAAACACACAGAGAGGGCAGCCTACTGTCATATAAACACACAGAGAGGGCAGCCTACTCTCATATAAACACATAGAGAGGGCATCCTACTCTCATATAAACACATAGAGAGGGCATTCTACTGTCATATAAACACATAGAGAGGGCAGCCTACTGTCATATAAACACATAGAGAGGGCAGTCTACTCTCATATAAACACACAGAGAGGGCAGCCTACTCTCATATAAACACAGAGAGGGCAGCCTACTGTCATATAAACACACAGAGAGGGCAGCCTACTCTCATATAAACACACAGAGAGGGCAGTCTACTGTTATATAAACACATAGAGAGGGCATTCTACTCTCATATAAACACACAGAGAGGGCATCCTACTGTCATATAAACACATAGAGAGGGCAGCCTACTCTCATATAAACACATAGAGAGGGCAGCCTACTGTCATATAAACACACAGAGAGGGCAGTCTACTCTCATATAAACACATAGAGAGGGCAGCCTACTCTCATATAAACACACAGAGAGGGCAGCCTACTCTCATATAAACACATAGAGAGGGCAGTCTACTGTCATATAAACACATAGAGAGGGCAGCCTACTCTCATATAAACACACAGAGAGGGCAGCCTACTCTCATATAAACACATTGAGAGGGCAGCCTACTCTCATATAAACACACAGAGAGGGCAGCCTACTGTCATATAAACACACAGAGAGGGCAGCCTACTCTCATATAAACACATAGAGAGGGCAGCCTACTCTCATATAAACACACAGAGAGGGCAGTCTACTGTCATATAAACACACAGAGAGGGCAGTCTACTGTCATATAAACACATAGAGAGGGCAGCCTACTCTCATATAAACACATAGAGAGGGCAGCCTACTCTCATATAAACACACAGAGAGGGCAGCATACTCTCATATAAACACATAGAGAGGGCATCCTACTCTCATATAAACACATAGAGAGGGCAGCCTACTCTCATATAAACACATAGAGAGGGCAGCCTACTCTCATATAAACACATAGAGAGGGCAGCCTACTCTCATATAAACACATAGAGAGGGCAGCCTACTCTCATATAAACACACAGAGAGGGCAGCCTACTCTCATATAAACACATAGAGAGGGCAGCCTACTCTCATATAAACACACAGAGAGGGCAGCCTACTCTCATATAAACACACAGAGAGGGCAGCCTACTCTCATATAAACACACAGAGAGGGCAGCCTACTGTCATATAAACACACAGAGAGGGCAGCCTACTCTCATATAAACACACAGAGAGGGCAACCTACTATTATATAAACACATAGAGAGGGCAGCCTACTCTCATATAAACACACAGAGAGGGCATCCTACTGTCATATAAACACATAGAGAGGGCAGCCTACTCTCATATAAACACATAGAGAGGGCAGCCTACTGTCATATAAACACACAGAGAGGGCAGCCTACTCTCATATAAACACACAGAGAGGGCAGCCTACTCTCATATAAACACACAGAGAGGGCAGCCTACTCTCATATAAACACATAGAGAGGGCAGCCTACTCTCATATAAACACATAGAGAGGGCAGTCTACTCTCATATAAACACACAGAGAGGGCAGCCTACTGTCATATAAACACACAGAGAGGGCAGCCTACTCTCATATAAACACATAGAGAGGGCAGCCTACTCTCATATAAACACACAGAGAGGGCAGCCTACTGTCATATAAACACACAGAGAGGGCACTCTACTGTCATATAAACACATAGAGAGGGCATTCTACTCTCATATAAACACATAGAGAGGGCAGTCTACTCTCATATAAACACACAGAGAGGGCAGCCTACTCTCATATAAACACATAGAGAGGGCAGCCTACTGTCATATAAACACACAGAGAGGGCAGCCTACTGTCATATAAACACACAGAGAGGGCAGCCTACTCTCATATAAACACATAGAGAGGGCATCCTACTCTCATATAAACACATAGAGAGGGCATTCTACTGTCATATAAACACATAGAGAGGGCAGCCTACTGTCATATAAACACATAGAGAGGGCAGTCTACTCTCATATAAACACACAGAGAGGGCAGCCTACTCTCATATAAACACAGAGAGGGCAGCCTACTGTCATATAAACACACAGAGAGGGCAGCCTACTCTCATATAAACACACAGAGAGGGCAGCCTACTGTTATATAAACACATAGAGAGGGCAGCCTACTCTCATATAAACACACAGAGAGGGCATCCTACTGTCATATAAACACATAGAGAGGGCAGCCTACTCTCATATAAACACATAGAGAGGGCAGCCTACTGTCATATAAACACACAGAGAGGGCAGCCTACTCTCATATAAACACACAGAGAGGGCAGCCTACTCTCATATAAACACACAGAGAGGGCAGTCTACTCTCATATAAACACATAGAGAGGGCAGCCTACTCTCATATAAACACACAGAGAGGGCAGCCTACTGTCATATAAACACACAGAGAGGGCAGCCTACTCTCATATAAACACATAGAGAGGGCAGCCTACTCTCATATAAACACACAGAGAGGGCAGCCTACTGTCATATAAACACACAGAGAGGGCACTCTACTGTCATATAAACACATAGAGAGGGCATTCTACTCTCATATAAACACATAGAGAGGGCAGCCTACTCTCATATAAACACACAGAGAGGGCAGCCTACTCTCATATAAACACATAGAGAGGGCAGCCTACTGTCATATAAACACACAGAGAGGGCAGCCTACTCTCATATAAACACACAGAGAGGGCAGCCTACTGTCATATAAACACATAGAGAGGGCATCCTACTGTCATATAAACACATAGAGAGGGCATTCTACTCTCATATAAACACATAGAGAGGGCAGCCTACTCTCATATAAACACACAGAGAGGGCAGCCTACTCTCATATAAACACATAGAGAGGGCAGTCTACTGTCATATAAACACATAGAGAGGGCAGCCTACTGTCATATAAACACATAGAGAGGGCAGCCTACTCTCATATAAACACATAGAGAGGGCAGCCTACTCTCATATAAACACACAGAGAGGGCAGCCTACTGTCATATAAACACACAGAGAGGGCAGCCTACTCTCATATAAACACACAGAGAGGGCAGCCTACTCTCATATAAACACACAGAGAGGGCAGCCTACTCTCATATAAACACACAGAGAGGGCAGCCTACTCTCATATAAACACATAGAGAGGGCAGCCTACTCTCATATAAACACATAGAGAGGGCAGTCTACTCTCATATAAACACACAGAGAGGGCAGCCTACTGTCATATAAACACACAGAGAGGGCAGCCTACTCTCATATAAACACATAGAGAGGGCAGCCTACTCTCATATAAACACACAGAGAGGGCAGCCTACTGTCATATAAACACACAGAGAGGGCACTCTACTGTCATATAAACACATAGAGAGGGCATTCTACTCTCATATAAACACATAGAGAGGGCAGTCTACTCTCATATAAACACACAGAGAGGGCAGCCTACTCTCATATAAACACATAGAGAGGGCAGCCTACTGTCATATAAACACACAGAGAGGGCAGCCTACTGTCATATAAACACACAGAGAGGGCAGCCTACTCTCATATAAACACATAGAGAGGGCATCCTACTCTCATATAAACACATAGAGAGGGCATTCTACTGTCATATAAACACATAGAGAGGGCAGCCTACTGTCATATAAACACATAGAGAGGGCAGTCTACTCTCATATAAACACACAGAGAGGGCAGCCTACTCTCATATAAACACAGAGAGGGCAGCCTACTGTCATATAAACACACAGAGAGGGCAGCCTACTCTCATATAAACACACAGAGAGGGCAGCCTACTGTTATATAAACACATAGAGAGGGCAGCCTACTCTCATATAAACACACAGAGAGGGCATCCTACTGTCATATAAACACATAGAGAGGGCAGCCTACTCTCATATAAACACATAGAGAGGGCAGCCTACTGTCATATAAACACACAGAGAGGGCAGCCTACTCTCATATAAACACACAGAGAGGGCAGCCTACTCTCATATAAACACACAGAGAGGGCAGTCTACTCTCATATAAACACATAGAGAGGGCAGCCTACTCTCATATAAACACACAGAGAGGGCAGCCTACTGTCATATAAACACACAGAGAGGGCAGCCTACTCTCATATAAACACATAGAGAGGGCAGCCTACTCTCATATAAACACACAGAGAGGGCAGCCTACTGTCATATAAACACACAGAGAGGGCACTCTACTGTCATATAAACACATAGAGAGGGCATTCTACTCTCATATAAACACATAGAGAGGGCAGCCTACTCTCATATAAACACACAGAGAGGGCAGCCTACTCTCATATAAACACATAGAGAGGGCAGCCTACTGTCATATAAACACACAGAGAGGGCAGCCTACTCTCATATAAACACACAGAGAGGGCAGCCTACTGTCATATAAACACATAGAGAGGGCATCCTACTGTCATATAAACACATAGAGAGGGCATTCTACTCTCATATAAACACATAGAGAGGGCAGCCTACTCTCATATAAACACACAGAGAGGGCAGCCTACTCTCATATAAACACATAGAGAGGGCAGTCTACTGTCATATAAACACATAGAGAGGGCAGCCTACTGTCATATAAACACATAGAGAGGGCAGCCTACTCTCATATAAACACATAGAGAGGGCAGCCTACTCTCATATAAACACACAGAGAGGGCAGCCTACTGTCATATAAACACACAGAGAGGGCAGCCTACTCTCATATAAACACATAGAGAGGGCAGCCTACTGTCATATAAACACATAGAGAGGGCAGTCTACTCTCATATAAACACACAGAGAGGGCAGCCTACTGTCATATAAACACATAGAGAGGGCAGCCTACTGTCATATAAACACATAGAGAGGGCAGCCTACTCTCATATAAACACACAGAGAGGGCAGCCTACTCTCATATAAACACATAGAGAGGGCAGCCTACTCTCATATAAACACATAGAGAGGGCAGCCTACTGTCATATAAACACATAGAGAGGGCAGCCTACTCTCATATAAACACACAGAGAGGGCAGCCTACTCTCGTATAAACACATAGAGAGGGCAGCCTACTGTCATATAAACACACAGAGAGGGCAGCCTACTCTCATATAAACACACAGAGAGGGCAGCCTTCTCTCATATAAACACACAGAGAGGGCAGCCTACTCTCATATAAACACACAGAGAGGGCAGCCTACTCTCATATAAACACATAGAGAGGGCAGCCTACTCTCATATAAACACATAGAGAGGGCATTCTACTGTCATATAAACACATAGAGAGGGCAGTCTACTCTCATATAAACACATAGAGAGGGCAGCCTACTCTCATATAAACACACAGAGAGGGCAGCCTACTCTTATATAAACACATAGAGAGGGCAGCCTACTGTCATATAAACACACAGAGAGGGCAGCCTACTCTCATATAAACACACAGAGAGGGCAGCCTACTCTCATATAAACACATAGAGAGGGCAGCCTACTCTCATATAAACACATAGAGAGGGCAGCCTACTGTCATATAAACACATAGAGAGGGCAGTCTACTCTCATATAAACACATAGAGAGGGCAGCCTACTCTCATATAAACACATAGAGAGGGCAGCCTACTCTCATATAAACACATAGAGAGGGCAGCCTACTGTCATATAAACACATAGAGAGGGCAGCCTACTCTCATATAAACACACAGAGAGGGCAGCCTACTCTCGTATAAACACATAGAGAGGGCAGCCTACTGTCATATAAACACACAGAGAGGGCAGCCTACTCTCATATAAACACACAGAGAGGGCAGCCTACTCTCATATAAACACACAGAGAGGGCAGCCTACTCTCATATAAACACACAGAGAGGGCAGCCTACTCTCATATAAACACATAGAGAGGGCAGCCTACTCTCATATAAACACATAGAGAGGGCAGCCTACTCTCATATAAACACATAGAGAGGGCAGCCTACTGTCATATAAACACATAGAGAGGGCAGTCTACTCTCATATAAACACATAGAGAGGGCAGCCTACTCTCATATAAACACATAGAGAGGGCAGCCTACTCTCATATAAACACATAGAGAGGGCAGCCTACTCTCATATAAACACATAGAGAGGGCAGCCTACTGTCATATAAACACATAGAGAGGGCAGTCTACTGTCATATAAACACATAGAGAGGGCAGTCTACTGTCATATAAACACACAGAGAGGGCAGCCTACTCTCATATAAACACACAGAGAGGGCAGCCTACTCTCATATAAACACACAGAGAGGGCAGCCTACTCTCATATAAACACATAGAGAGGGCAGCCTACTCTCATATAAACACATAGAGAGGGCAGCCTACTGTCATATAAACACATAGAGAGGGCAGTCTACTCTCATATAAACACATAGAGAGGGCAGCCTACTCTCATATAAACACACAGAGAGGGCAGCCTACTCTTATATAAACACATAGAGAGGGCAGCCTACTGTCATATAAACACACAGAGAGGGCAGCCTACTCTCATATAAACACACAGAGAGGGCAGCCTACTCTCATATAAACACATAGAGAGGGCAGCCTACTCTCATATAAACACATAGAGAGGGCAGCCTACTGTCATATAAACACATAGAGAGGGCAGTCTACTCTCATATAAACACATAGAGAGGGCAGCCTACTCTCATATAAACACACAGAGAGGGCAGCCTACTCTTATATAAACACATAGAGAGGGCAGCCTACTGTCATATAAACACACAGAGAGGGCAGCCTACTCTCATATAAACACACAGAGAGGGCAGCCTACTCTCATATAAACACATAGAGAGGGCAGCCTACTCTCATATAAACACACAGAGAGGGCAGCCTACTCTCATATAAACACATAGAGAGGGCAGCCTACTCTCATATAAACACATAGAGAGGGCAGCCTACTCTCATATAAACACATAGAGAGGGCAGTCTACTGTCATATAAACACACAGAGAGGGCAGTCTACTCTCATATAAACACATAGAGAGGGCAGCCTACTCTCATATAAACACATAGAGAGGGCAGCCTACTGTCATATAAACACATAGAGAGGGCAGTCTACTCTCATATAAACACATAGAGAGGGCAGCCTACTCTCATATAAACACACAGAGAGGGCAGCCTACTCTTATATAAACACATAGAGAGGGCAGCCTACTCTCATATAAACACATAGAGAGGGCAGCCTACTCTCGTATAAACACACAGAGAGGGCAGCCTACTGTCATATAAACACATAGAGAGGGCAGCCTACTCTCATATAAACACATAGAGAGGGCAGCCTACTCTCATATAAACACATAGAGAGGGCAGTCTACTCTCATATAAACACACAGAGAGGGCAGTCTACTCTCATATAAACACATAGAGAGGGCAGCCTACTCTCATATAAACACATAGAGAGGGCAGCCTACTGTCATATAAACACATAGAGAGGGCAGCCTACTCTCATATAAACACACAGAGAGGGCAGCCTACTGTCATATAAACACATAGAGAGGGCAGCCTACTCTAATATAAACACATAGAGAGGGCAGCTTACTCTCATATAAACACATAGAGAGGGCATCCTACTGTCATATAAACACACAGAGAGGGCAGCCTACTCTCATATAAACACATAGAGAGGGCAACCTACTGTCATATAAACACATAGAGAGGGCAGCCTACTGTCATATAAACACATAGAGAGGGCAGCCTACTGTCATATAAACACACAGAGAGGGCAGCCTACTGTCATATAAACACATAGAGAGGGCAGTCTACTCTCATATAAACACACAGAGAGGGCAGCCTACTGTCATATAAACACATAGAGAGGGCAGCCTACTCTCATATAAACACATAGAGAGGGCATTCTACTGTCATATAAACACATAGAGAGGGCAGCCTACTGTCATATAAACACATAGAGAGGGCAACCTACTCTCATATAAACACACAGAGAGGGCAGCTTACTCTCATATAAACACATAGAGAGGGCAACCTACTGTCATATAAACACATAGAGAGGGCATCCTACTGTCATATAAACACATAGAGAGGGCAGCCTACTGTCATATAAACACACAGAGAGGGCAGTCTACTGTCATATAAACACACAGAGAGGGCAGCCTACTGTCATATAAACACACAGAGAGGGCAGTCTACTGTCATATAAACACATAGAGAGGGCAGCCTACTCTCATATAAACACATAGAGAGGGCAGCCTACTCTCATATAAACACACAGAGAGGGCAGCCTACTGTCATATAAACACATAGAGAGGGCAGGCTACTGTCATATAAACACATAGAGAGGGCAGCCTACTCTCATATAAACACATAGAGAGGGCAGCCTACTGTCATATAAACACATAGAGAGGGCAGCCTACTCTCATATAAACACATAGAGAGGGCAGCCTACTCTCATATAAACACACAGAGAGGGCATCCTACTGTCATATAAACACACAGAGAGGGCATTCTACTCTTATATAAACACACAGAGGGCAGCCTACTGTCATATAAACGCATAGAGAGGGCAGTCTACTGTCATATAAACACATAGAGAGGGCAGCCTACTCTCATATAAACACATAGAGAGGGCATTCTACTGTCATATAAACACATAGAGAGGGCAGCCTACTGTCATATAAACACATAGAGAGGGCAACCTACTCTCATATAAACACACAGAGAGGGCAGCTTACTCTCATATAAACACATAGAGAGGGCAACCTACTGTCATATAAACACATAGAGAGGGCATCCTACTGTCATATAAACACATAGAGAGGGCAGCCTACTGTCATATAAACACACAGAGAGGGCAGCCTACTGTCATATAAACACACAGAGAGGGCAGCCTACTGTCATATAAACACACAGAGAGGGCAGTCTACTGTCATATAAACACATAGAGAGGGCAGCCTACTCTCATATAAACACATAGAGAGGGCAGCCTACTCTCATATAAACACACAGAGAGGGCAGCCTACTGTCATATAAACACATAGAGAGGGCAGGCTACTGTCATATAAACACATAGAGAGGGCAGCCTACTCTCATATAAACACATAGAGAGGGCAGTCTACTGTCATATAAACACATAGAGAGGGCAGCCTACTCTCATATAAACACATAGAGAGGGCAGCCTACTCTCATATAAACACACAGAGAGGGCATCCTACTGTCATATAAACACACAGAGAGGGCATTCTACTCTTATATAAACACACAGAGGGCAGCCTACTGTCATATAAACGCATAGAGAGGGCAGCCTACTGTCATATAAACACACAGAGAGGGCAGCCTACTCTCATATAAACACATAGAGAGGGCAGCCTACTCTCATATAAACACATAGAGAGGGCAGCCTACTGTCATATAAACACATAGAGAGGGCAGCCTACTCTCATATAAACACACAGAGAGGGCAGTCTACTGTCATATAAACACATAGAGAGGGCAGTCTACTGTCATATAAACACATAGAGAGGGCAGCCTACTCTCATATAAACACATAGAGAGGGCAGCCTACTCTCATATAAACACATAGAGAGGGCAGCCTACTCTCATATAAACACACAGAGAGGGCAGCCTACTCTCATATAAACACATAGAGAGGGCAGCCTACTCTCATATAAACACACAGAGAGGGCATCCTACTCTCATATAAACACATAGAGAGGGCAGCCTACTCTCATATAAACACATAGAGAGGGCAGCCTACTGTCATATAAACACATAGAGAGGGCAGCCTACTGTCATATAAACACATAGAGAGGGCAGTCTACTGTCATATAAACACATAGAGAGGGCAGTCTACTGTCATATAAACACACAGAGAGGGCAGCCTACTCTCATATAAACACACAGAGAGGGCAGCCTACTCTCATATAAACACACAGAGAGGGCAGCCTACTCTCATATAAACACATAGAGAGGGCAGCCTACTCTCATATAAACACATAGAGAGGGCAGCCTACTGTCATATAAACACATAGAGAGGGCAGTCTACTCTCATATAAACACATAGAGAGGGCAGCCTACTCTCATATAAACACACAGAGAGGGCAGCCTACTCTTATATAAACACATAGAGAGGGCAGCCTACTGTCATATAAACACACAGAGAGGGCAGCCTACTCTCATATAAACACACAGAGAGGGCAGCCTACTCTCATATAAACACATAGAGAGGGCAGCCTACTCTCATATAAACACATAGAGAGGGCAGCCTACTGTCATATAAACACATAGAGAGGGCAGTCTACTCTCATATAAACACATAGAGAGGGCAGCCTACTCTCATATAAACACACAGAGAGGGCAGCCTACTCTTATATAAACACATAGAGAGGGCAGCCTACTGTCATATAAACACACAGAGAGGGCAGCCTACTCTCATATAAACACACAGAGAGGGCAGCCTACTCTCATATAAACACATAGAGAGGGCAGCCTACTCTCATATAAACACACAGAGAGGGCAGCCTACTCTCATATAAACACATAGAGAGGGCAGCCTACTCTCATATAAACACATAGAGAGGGCAGCCTACTCTCATATAAACACATAGAGAGGGCAGTCTACTGTCATATAAACACACAGAGAGGGCAGTCTACTCTCATATAAACACATAGAGAGGGCAGCCTACTCTCATATAAACACATAGAGAGGGCAGCCTACTGTCATATAAACACATAGAGAGGGCAGTCTACTCTCATATAAACACATAGAGAGGGCAGCCTACTCTCATATAAACACACAGAGAGGGCAGCCTACTCTTATATAAACACATAGAGAGGGCAGCCTACTCTCATATAAACACATAGAGAGGGCAGCCTACTCTCGTATAAACACACAGAGAGGGCAGCCTACTGTCATATAAACACATAGAGAGGGCAGCCTACTCTCATATAAACACATAGAGAGGGCAGCCTACTCTCATATAAACACATAGAGAGGGCAGTCTACTCTCATATAAACACACAGAGAGGGCAGTCTACTCTCATATAAACACATAGAGAGGGCAGCCTACTCTCATATAAACACATAGAGAGGGCAGCCTACTGTCATATAAACACATAGAGAGGGCAGCCTACTCTCATATAAACACACAGAGAGGGCAGCCTACTGTCATATAAACACATAGAGAGGGCAGCCTACTCTAATATAAACACATAGAGAGGGCAGCTTACTCTCATATAAACACATAGAGAGGGCATCCTACTGTCATATAAACACACAGAGAGGGCAGCCTACTCTCATATAAACACATAGAGAGGGCAACCTACTGTCATATAAACACATAGAGAGGGCAGCCTACTGTCATATAAACACATAGAGAGGGCAGCCTACTGTCATATAAACACACAGAGAGGGCAGCCTACTGTCATATAAACACATAGAGAGGGCAGTCTACTCTCATATAAACACACAGAGAGGGCAGCCTACTGTCATATAAACACATAGAGAGGGCAGCCTACTCTCATATAAACACATAGAGAGGGCATTCTACTGTCATATAAACACATAGAGAGGGCAGCCTACTGTCATATAAACACATAGAGAGGGCAACCTACTCTCATATAAACACACAGAGAGGGCAGCTTACTCTCATATAAACACATAGAGAGGGCAACCTACTGTCATATAAACACATAGAGAGGGCATCCTACTGTCATATAAACACATAGAGAGGGCAGCCTACTGTCATATAAACACACAGAGAGGGCAGTCTACTGTCATATAAACACACAGAGAGGGCAGCCTACTGTCATATAAACACACAGAGAGGGCAGTCTACTGTCATATAAACACATAGAGAGGGCAGCCTACTCTCATATAAACACACAGAGAGGGCAGCCTACTGTCATATAAACACACAGAGAGGGCAGCCTACTCTCATATAAACACATAGAGAGGGCAGCCTACTCTCATATAAACACACAGAGAGGGCAGCCTACTGTCATATAAACACACAGAGAGGGCACTCTACTGTCATATAAACACATAGAGAGGGCATTCTACTCTCATATAAACACATAGAGAGGGCAGCCTACTCTCATATAAACACACAGAGAGGGCAGCCTACTCTCATATAAACACATAGAGAGGGCAGCCTACTGTCATATAAACACACAGAGAGGGCAGCCTACTCTCATATAAACACACAGAGAGGGCAGCCTACTGTCATATAAACACATAGAGAGGGCATCCTACTGTCATATAAACACATAGAGAGGGCATTCTACTCTCATATAAACACATAGAGAGGGCAGCCTACTCTCATATAAACACACAGAGAGGGCAGCCTACTCTCATATAAACACATAGAGAGGGCAGTCTACTGTCATATAAACACATAGAGAGGGCAGCCTACTGTCATATAAACACATAGAGAGGGCAGCCTACTCTCATATAAACACATAGAGAGGGCAGCCTACTCTCATATAAACACACAGAGAGGGCAGCCTACTGTCATATAAACACACAGAGAGGGCAGCCTACTCTCATATAAACACATAGAGAGGGCAGCCTACTGTCATATAAACACATAGAGAGGGCAGTCTACTCTCATATAAACACACAGAGAGGGCAGCCTACTGTCATATAAACACATAGAGAGGGCAGCCTACTGTCATATAAACACATAGAGAGGGCAGCCTACTCTCATATAAACACACAGAGAGGGCAGCCTACTCTCATATAAACACATAGAGAGGGCAGCCTACTCTCATATAAACACATAGAGAGGGCAGCCTACTGTCATATAAACACATAGAGAGGGCAGCCTACTCTCATATAAACACACAGAGAGGGCAGCCTACTCTCGTATAAACACATAGAGAGGGCAGCCTACTGTCATATAAACACACAGAGAGGGCAGCCTACTCTCATATAAACACACAGAGAGGGCAGCCTTCTCTCATATAAACACACAGAGAGGGCAGCCTACTCTCATATAAACACACAGAGAGGGCAGCCTACTCTCATATAAACACATAGAGAGGGCAGCCTACTCTCATATAAACACATAGAGAGGGCAGCCTACTCTCATATAAACACATAGAGAGGGCAGCCTACTCTCATATAAACACATAGAGAGGGCAGCCTACTCTCATATAAACACATAGAGAGGGCAGCCTACTCTCATATAAACACATAGAGAGGGCAGCCTACTCTCATATAAACACATAGAGAGGGCAGCCTACTCTCATATAAACACATAGAGAGGGCAGCCTACTGTCATATAAACACATAGAGAGGGCAGTCTACTGTCATATAAACACATAGAGAGGGCAGTCTACTGTCATATAAACACACAGAGAGGGCAGCCTACTCTCATATAAACACACAGAGAGGGCAGCCTACTCTCATATAAACACACAGAGAGGGCAGCCTACTCTCATATAAACACATAGAGAGGGCAGCCTACTCTCATATAAACACATAGAGAGGGCAGCCTACTGTCATATAAACACATAGAGAGGGCAGTCTACTCTCATATAAACACATAGAGAGGGCAGCCTACTCTCATATAAACACACAGAGAGGGCAGCCTACTCTTATATAAACACATAGAGAGGGCAGCCTACTGTCATATAAACACACAGAGAGGGCAGCCTACTCTCATATAAACACACAGAGAGGGCAGCCTACTCTCATATAAACACATAGAGAGGGCAGCCTACTCTCATATAAACACATAGAGAGGGCAGCCTACTGTCATATAAACACATAGAGAGGGCAGTCTACTCTCATATAAACACATAGAGAGGGCAGCCTACTCTCATATAAACACATAGAGAGGGCAGCCTACTCTCATATAAACACATAGAGAGGGCAGCCTACTGTCATATAAACACATAGAGAGGGCAGCCTACTCTCATATAAACACACAGAGAGGGCAGCCTACTCTCGTATAAACACATAGAGAGGGCAGCCTACTGTCATATAAACACACAGAGAGGGCAGCCTACTCTCATATAAACACATAGAGAGGGCAGCCTACTCTCATATAAACACATAGAGAGGGCAGCCTACTGTCATATAAACACATAGAGAGGGCAGTCTACTCTCATATAAACACATAGAGAGGGCAGCCTACTCTCATATAAACACACAGAGAGGGCAGCCTACTCTTATATAAACACATAGAGAGGGCAGCCTACTGTCATATAAACACACAGAGAGGGCAGCCTACTCTCATATAAACACACAGAGAGGGCAGCCTACTCTCATATAAACACATAGAGAGGGCAGCCTACTCTCATATAAACACATAGAGAGGGCAGCCTACTGTCATATAAACACATAGAGAGGGCAGTCTACTCTCATATAAACACATAGAGAGGGCAGCCTACTCTCATATAAACACATAGAGAGGGCAGCCTACTCTCATATAAACACATAGAGAGGGCAGCCTACTGTCATATAAACACATAGAGAGGGCAGCCTACTCTCATATAAACACACAGAGAGGGCAGCCTACTCTCGTATAAACACATAGAGAGGGCAGCCTACTGTCATATAAACACACAGAGAGGGCAGCCTACTCTCATATAAACACACAGAGAGGGCAGCCTACTCTCATATAAACACACAGAGAGGGCAGCCTACTCTCATATAAACACACAGAGAGGGCAGCCTACTCTCATATAAACACATAGAGAGGGCAGCCTACTCTCATATAAACACATAGAGAGGGCAGCCTACTCTCATATAAACACATAGAGAGGGCAGCCTACTGTCATATAAACACATAGAGAGGGCAGCCTACTCTCATATAAACACATAGAGAGGGCAGCCTACTCTCATATAAACACATAGAGAGGGCAGCCTACTCTCATATAAACACATAGAGAGGGCAGCCTACTCTCATATAAACACATAGAGAGGGCAGCCTACTGTCATATAAACACATAGAGAGGGCAGTCTACTGTCATATAAACACATAGAGAGGGCAGTCTACTGTCATATAAACACACAGAGAGGGCAGCCTACTCTCATATAAACACACAGAGAGGGCAGCCTACTCTCATATAAACACACAGAGAGGGCAGCCTACTCTCATATAAACACATAGAGAGGGCAGCCTACTCTCATATAAACACATAGAGAGGGCAGTCTACTGTCATATAAACACATAGAGAGGGCAGTCTACTCTCATATAAACACATAGAGAGGGCAGCCTACTCTCATATAAACACACAGAGAGGGCAGCCTACTCTTATATAAACACATAGAGAGGGCAGCCTACTGTCATATAAACACACAGAGAGGGCAGCCTACTCTCATATAAACACACAGAGAGGGCAGCCTACTCTCATATAAACACATAGAGAGGGCAGCCTACTCTCATATAAACACATAGAGAGGGCAGCCTACTGTCATATAAACACATAGAGAGGGCAGTCTACTCTCATATAAACACATAGAGAGGGCAGCCTACTCTCATATAAACACACAGAGAGGGCAGCCTACTCTTATATAAACACATAGAGAGGGCAGCCTACTGTCATATAAACACACAGAGAGGGCAGCCTACTCTCATATAAACACACAGAGAGGGCAGCCTACTCTCATATAAACACATAGAGAGGGCAGCCTACTCTCATATAAACACACAGAGAGGGCAGCCTACTCTCATATAAACACATAGAGAGGGCAGCCTACTCTCATATAAACACATAGAGAGGGCAGCCTACTCTCATATAAACACATAGAGAGGGCAGTCTACTGTCATATAAACACACAGAGAGGGCAGTCTACTCTCATATAAACACATAGAGAGGGCAGCCTACTCTCATATAAACACATAGAGAGGGCAGCCTACTGTCATATAAACACATAGAGAGGGCAGTCTACTCTCATATAAACACATAGAGAGGGCAGCCTACTCTCATATAAACACACAGAGAGGGCAGCCTACTCTTATATAAACACATAGAGAGGGCAGCCTACTCTCATATAAACACATAGAGAGGGCAGCCTACTCTCGTATAAACACACAGAGAGGGCAGCCTACTGTCATATAAACACATAGAGAGGGCAGCCTACTCTCATATAAACACATAGAGAGGGCAGCCTACTCTCATATAAACACATAGAGAGGGCAGTCTACTCTCATATAAACACACAGAGAGGGCAGTCTACTCTCATATAAACACATAGAGAGGGCAGCCTACTCTCATATAAACACATAGAGAGGGCAGCCTACTGTCATATAAACACATAGAGAGGGCAGCCTACTCTCATATAAACACACAGAGAGGGCAGCCTACTGTCATATAAACACATAGAGAGGGCAGCCTACTCTAATATAAACACATAGAGAGGGCAGCTTACTCTCATATAAACACATAGAGAGGGCATCCTACTGTCATATAAACACACAGAGAGGGCAGCCTACTCTCATATAAACACATAGAGAGGGCAACCTACTGTCATATAAACACATAGAGAGGGCAGCCTACTGTCATATAAACACATAGAGAGGGCAGCCTACTGTCATATAAACACACAGAGAGGGCAGCCTACTGTCATATAAACACATAGAGAGGGCAGTCTACTCTCATATAAACACACAGAGAGGGCAGCCTACTGTCATATAAACACATAGAGAGGGCAACCTACTGTCATATAAACACATAGAGAGGGCATCCTACTGTCATATAAACACATAGAGAGGGCAGCCTACTGTCATATAAACACACAGAGAGGGCAGCCTACTGTCATATAAACACACAGAGAGGGCAGCCTACTGTCATATAAACACACAGAGAGGGCAGTCTACTGTCATATAAACACATAGAGAGGGCAGCCTACTCTCATATAAACACATAGAGAGGGCAGCCTACTCTCATATAAACACACAGAGAGGGCAGCCTACTGTCATATAAACACATAGAGAGGGCAGGCTACTGTCATATAAACACATAGAGAGGGCAGCCTACTCTCATATAAACACATAGAGAGGGCAGCCTACTGTCATATAAACACATAGAGAGGGCAGCCTACTCTCATATAAACACATAGAGAGGGCAGCCTACTCTCATATAAACACACAGAGAGGGCATCCTACTGTCATATAAACACACAGAGAGGGCATTCTACTCTTATATAAACACACAGAGGGCAGCCTACTGTCATATAAACGCATAGAGAGGGCAGCCTACTGTCATATAAACACATAGAGAGGGCAGCCTACTCTCATATAAACACATAGAGAGGGCATTCTACTGTCATATAAACACATAGAGAGGGCAGCCTACTGTCATATAAACACATAGAGAGGGCAACCTACTCTCATATAAACACACAGAGAGGGCAGCTTACTCTCATATAAACACATAGAGAGGGCAACCTACTGTCATATAAACACATAGAGAGGGCATCCTACTGTCATATAAACACATAGAGAGGGCAGCCTACTGTCATATAAACACACAGAGAGGGCAGCCTACTGTCATATAAACACACAGAGAGGGCAGCCTACTGTCATATAAACACACAGAGAGGGCAGTCTACTGTCATATAAACACATAGAGAGGGCAGCCTACTCTCATATAAACACATAGAGAGGGCAGCCTACTCTCATATAAACACACAGAGAGGGCAGCCTACTGTCATATAAACACATAGAGAGGGCAGGCTACTGTCATATAAACACATAGAGAGGGCAGCCTACTCTCATATAAACACATAGAGAGGGCAGCCTACTGTCATATAAACACATAGAGAGGGCAGCCTACTCTCATATAAACACATAGAGAGGGCAGCCTACTCTCATATAAACACACAGAGAGGGCATCCTACTGTCATATAAACACACAGAGAGGGCATTCTACTCTTATATAAACACACAGAGGGCAGCCTACTGTCATATAAACGCATAGAGAGGGCAGCCTACTGTCATATAAACACACAGAGAGGGCAGCCTACTCTCATATAAACACATAGAGAGGGCAGCCTACTCTCATATAAACACATAGAGAGGGCAGCCTACTGTCATATAAACACATAGAGAGGGCAGCCTACTCTCATATAAACACACAGAGAGGGCAGTCTACTGTCATATAAACACATAGAGAGGGCAGTCTACTGTCATATAAACACATAGAGAGGGCAGCCTACTCTCATATAAACACATAGAGAGGGCAGCCTACTCTCATATAAACACATAGAGAGGGCAGCCTACTCTCATATAAACACACAGAGAGGGCAGCCTACTCTCATATAAACACATAGAGAGGGCAGCCTACTCTCATATAAACACACAGAGAGGGCATCCTACTCTCATATAAACACATAGAGAGGGCAGCCTACTCTCATATAAACACATAGAGAGGGCAGCCTACTGTCATATAAACACATAGAGAGGGCAGCCTACTGTCATATAAACACATAGAGAGGGCAGCCTACTGTCATATAAACACACAGAGAGGGCAGCCTACTGTCATATAAACACACAGAGAGGGCAGCCTACTCTCATATAAACACACAGAGAGGGCAATCTACTGTCATATAAACACACAGAGAGGGCAGCCTACTGTCATATAAACACATAGAGAGGGCAGCCTACTCTCATATAAACACACAGAGAGGGCAATCTACTGTCATATAAACACACAGAGAGGGCAGCCTACTCTCATATAAACACATAGAGAGGGCAGCCTACTCTCATATAAACACACAGAGAGGGCAGCCTACTGTCATATAAACACACAGAGAGGGCAGCCTACTGTCATATAAACACATAGAGAGGGCAGCCTACTCTCATATAAACACATAGAGAGGGCATCCTACTCTCATATAAACACATAGAGAGGGCAGCCTACTCTCATATAAACACATAGAGAGGGCAGCCTACTGTCATATAAACACATAGAGAGGGCAGTCTACTCTCATATAAACACATAGAGAGGGCAGCCTACTCTCATATAAACACATAGAGAGGGCAGTCTACTGTCATATAAACACACAGAGAGGGCATCTTACTCTCATATAAACACATAGAGAGGGCAGCCTACTGTCATATAAACACATAGAGAGGGCATCCTACTGTCATATAAACACATAGAGAGGGCATTCTACTCTCATATAAACACATAGAGAGGGCAGCCTACTCTCATATAAACACACAGAGAGGGCATCCTACTGTCATATAAACACATAGAGAGGGCAGCCTACTCTCATATAAACACATAGAGAGGGCAGCCTACTCTCATATAAACACATAGAGAGGGCAGCCTACTGTCATATAAACACATAGAGAGGGCAGCCTACTCTCATATAAACACACAGAGAGGGCAGCCTACTGTCATATAAACACATAGAGAGGGCAGCCTACTCTCATATAAACACATAGAGAGGGCAACCTACTCTCATATAAACACATAGAGAGGGCAGCCTACTGTCATATAAACACACAGAGAGGGCAGTCTACTGTCATATAAACACATAGAGAGGGCAGTCTACTGTCATATAAACACACAGAGAGGGCAGTCTACTCTCATATAAACACATAGAGAGGGCAGCCTACTCTCATATAAACACACAGAGAGGGCAGCCTACTCTCATATAAACACATAGAGAGGGCAGTCTACTGTCATATAAACACATAGAGAGGGCAGCCTACTCTCATATAAACACACAGAGAGGGCAGCCTACTCTCATATAAACACATTGAGAGGGCAGCCTACTCTCATATAAACACACAGAGAGGGCAGCCTACTGTCATATAAACACACAGAGAGGGCAGCCTACTCTCATATAAACACATAGAGAGGGCAGCCTACTCTCATATAAACACACAGAGAGGGCAGCCTACTGTCATATAAACACATAGAGAGGGCAGTCTACTGTCATATAAACACATAGAGAGGGCAGCCTACTCTCATATAAACACATAGAGAGGGCATCCTACTGTCATATAAACACATAGAGAGGGCAGCCTACTCTCATATAAACACATAGAGAGGGCAGCCTACTCTCATATAAACACATAGAGAGGGCAGCCTACTCTCATATAAACACATAGAGAGGGCAGCCTACTCTCATATAAACACACAGAGAGGGCAGCCTACTCTCATATAAACACATAGAGAGGGCAGCCTACTCTCATATAAACACACAGAGAGGGCAGCCTACTCTCATATAAACACACAGAGAGGGCAGCCTACTCTCATATAAACACACAGAGAGGGCAGCCTACTGTCATATAAACACACAGAGAGGGCAGCCTACTCTCATATAAACACACAGAGAGGGCAACCTACTATTATATAAACACATAGAGAGGGCAGCCTACTCTCATATAAACACACAGAGAGGGCATCCTACTGTCATATAAACACATAGAGAGGGCAGCCTACTCTCATATAAACACATAGAGAGGGCAGTCTACTGTCATATAAACACACAGAGAGGGCAGCCTACTCTCATATAAACACACAGAGAGGGCAGCCTACTCTCATATAAACACACAGAGAGGGCAGCCTACTCTCATATAAACACATAGAGAGGGCAGCCTACTCTCATATAAACACATAGAGAGGGCAGCCTACTCTCATATAAACACACAGAGAGGGCAGCCTACTGTCATATAAACACACAGAGAGGGCAGCCTACTCTCATATAAACACATAGAGAGGGCAGCCTACTCTCATATAAACACACAGAGAGGGCAGCCTACTGTCATATAAACACACAGAGAGGGCTCTCTACTGTCATATAAACACATAGAGAGGGCATTCTACTCTCATATAAACACATAGAGAGGGCAGCCTACTCTCATATAAACACACAGAGAGGGCAGCCTACTCTCATATAAACACATAGAGAGGGCAGTCTACTGTCATATAAACACACAGAGAGGGCAGCCTACTGTCATATAAACACACAGAGAGGGCAGCCTACTCTCATATAAACACATAGAGAGGGCATCCTACTCTCATATAAACACATAGAGAGGGCATTCTACTGTCATATAAACACATAGAGAGGGCAGCCTACTGTCATATAAACACATAGAGAGGGCAGTCTACTCTCATATAAACACACAGAGAGGGCAGCCTACTCTCATATAAACACAGAGAGGGCAGCCTACTGTCATATAAACACACAGAGAGGGCAGCCTACTCTCATATAAACACACAGAGAGGGCAGCCTACTGTTATATAAACACATAGAGAGGGCAGCCTACTCTCATATAAACACACAGAGAGGGCATCCTACTGTCATATAAACACATAGAGAGGGCAGCCTACTCTCATATAAACACATAGAGAGGGCAGCCTACTGTCATATAAACACACAGAGAGGGCAGCCTACTCTCATATAAACACACAGAGAGGGCAGCCTACTCTCATATAAACACACAGAGAGGGCAGCCTACTCTCATATAAACACATAGAGAGGGCAGCCTACTCTCATATAAACACACAGAGAGGGCAGCCTACTGTCATATAAACACACAGAGAGGGCAGCCTACTCTCATATAAACACATAGAGAGGGCAGCCTACTCTCATATAAACACACAGAGAGGGCAGCCTACTGTCATATAAACACACAGAGAGGGCACTCTACTGTCATATAAACACATAGAGAGGGCATTCTACTCTCATATAAACACATAGAGAGGGCAGCCTACTCTCATATAAACACACAGAGAGGGCAGCCTACTCTCATATAAACACATAGAGAGGGCAGCCTACTGTCATATAAACACACAGAGAGGGCAGCCTACTCTCATATAAACACACAGAGAGGGCAGCCTACTGTCATATAAACACATAGAGAGGGCATCCTACTGTCATATAAACACATAGAGAGGGCATTCTACTCTCATATAAACACATAGAGAGGGCAGCCTACTCTTATATAAACACATAGAGAGGGCAGCCTACTCTCATATAAACACATAGAGAGGGCAGCCTACTCTCGTATAAACACACAGAGAGGGCAGCCTACTGTCATATAAACACATAGAGAGGGCAGCCTACTCTCATATAAACACATAGAGAGGGCAGCCTACTCTCATATAAACACATAGAGAGGGCAGTCTACTCTCATATAAACACACAGAGAGGGCAGTCTACTCTCATATAAACACATAGAGAGGGCAGCCTACTCTCATATAAACACATAGAGAGGGCAGCCTACTGTCATATAAACACATAGAGAGGGCAGCCTACTCTCATATAAACACACAGAGAGGGCAGCCTACTGTCATATAAACACATAGAGAGGGCAGCCTACTCTAATATAAACACATAGAGAGGGCAGCTTACTCTCATATAAACACATAGAGAGGGCATCCTACTGTCATATAAACACACAGAGAGGGCACTCTACTCTCATATAAACACATAGAGAGGGCAACCTACTGTCATATAAACACATAGAGAGGGCAGCCTACTGTCATATAAACACATAGAGAGGGCAGCCTACTGTCATATAAACACACAGAGAGGGCAGCCTACTGTCATATAAACACATAGAGAGGGCAGTCTACTCTCATATAAACACACAGAGAGGGCAGCCTACTGTCATATAAACACATAGAGAGGGCAACCTACTGTCATATAAACACATAGAGAGGGCATCCTACTGTCATATAAACACATAGAGAGGGCAGCCTACTGTCATATAAACACACAGAGAGGGCAGCCTACTGTCATATAAACACACAGAGAGGGCAATCTACTGTCATATAAACACACAGAGAGGGCAGTCTACTGTCATATAAACACATAGAGAGGGCAGCCTACTCTCATATAAACACATAGAGAGGGCAGCCTACTCTCATATAAACACACAGAGAGGGCAGCCTACTGTCATATAAACACATAGAGAGGGCAGGCTACTGTCATATAAACACATAGAGAGGGCAGCCTACTCTCATATAAACACATAGAGAGGGCAGCCTACTGTCATATAAACACATAGAGAGGGCAGCCTACTCTCATATAAACACATAGAGAGGGCAGCCTACTCTCATATAAACACACAGAGAGGGCATCCTACTGTCATATAAACACACAGAGAGGGCATTCTACTCTTATATAAACACACAGAGGGCAGCCTACTGTCATATAAACGCATAGAGAGGGCAGCCTACTGTCATATAAACACATAGAGAGGGCAGCCTACTCTCATATAAACACATAGAGAGGGCATTCTACTGTCATATAAACACATAGAGAGGGCAGCCTACTGTCATATAAACACATAGAGAGGGCAACCTACTCTCATATAAACACACAGAGAGGGCAGCTTACTCTCATATAAACACATAGAGAGGGCAACCTACTGTCATATAAACACATAGAGAGGGCATCCTACTGTCATATAAACACATAGAGAGGGCAGCCTACTGTCATATAAACACACAGAGAGGGCAGCCTACTGTCATATAAACACACAGAGAGGGCAGCCTACTGTCATATAAACACACAGAGAGGGCAGTCTACTGTCATATAAACACATAGAGAGGGCAGCCTACTCTCATATAAACACATAGAGAGGGCAGCCTACTCTCATATAAACACACAGAGAGGGCAGCCTACTGTCATATAAACACATAGAGAGGGCAGGCTACTGTCATATAAACACATAGAGAGGGCAGCCTACTCTCATATAAACACATAGAGAGGGCAGCCTACTGTCATATAAACACATAGAGAGGGCAGCCTACTCTCATATAAACACATAGAGAGGGCAGCCTACTCTCATATAAACACACAGAGAGGGCATCCTACTGTCATATAAACACACAGAGAGGGCATTCTACTCTTATATAAACACACAGAGGGCAGCCTACTGTCATATAAACGCATAGAGAGGGCAGCCTACTGTCATATAAACACACAGAGAGGGCAGCCTACTCTCATATAAACACATAGAGAGGGCAGCCTACTCTCATATAAACACATAGAGAGGGCAGCCTACTGTCATATAAACACATAGAGAGGGCAGCCTACTCTCATATAAACACACAGAGAGGGCAGTCTACTGTCATATAAACACATAGAGAGGGCAGTCTACTGTCATATAAACACATAGAGAGGGCAGCCTACTCTCATATAAACACATAGAGAGGGCAGCCTACTCTCATATAAACACATAGAGAGGGCAGCCTACTCTCATATAAACACACAGAGAGGGCAGCCTACTCTCATATAAACACATAGAGAGGGCAGCCTACTCTCATATAAACACACAGAGAGGGCATCCTACTCTCATATAAACACATAGAGAGGGCAGCCTACTCTCATATAAACACATAGAGAGGGCAGCCTACTGTCATATAAACACATAGAGAGGGCAGCCTACTGTCATATAAACACATAGAGAGGGCAGCCTACTGTCATATAAACACACAGAGAGGGCAGCCTACTGTCATATAAACACACAGAGAGGGCAGCCTACTCTCATATAAACACACAGAGAGGGCAATCTACTGTCATATAAACACACAGAGAGGGCAGCCTACTGTCATATAAACACATAGAGAGGGCAGCCTACTCTCATATAAACACACAGAGAGGGCAATCTACTGTCATATAAACACACAGAGAGGGCAGCCTACTCTCATATAAACACATAGAGAGGGCAGCCTACTCTCATATAAACACACAGAGAGGGCAGCCTACTGTCATATAAACACACAGAGAGGGCAGCCTACTGTCATATAAACACATAGAGAGGGCAGCCTACTCTCATATAAACACATAGAGAGGGCATCCTACTCTCATATAAACACATAGAGAGGGCAGCCTACTCTCATATAAACACATAGAGAGGGCAGCCTACTGTCATATAAACACATAGAGAGGGCAGTCTACTCTCATATAAACACATAGAGAGGGCAGCCTACTCTCATATAAACACATAGAGAGGGCAGTCTACTGTCATATAAACACACAGAGAGGGCATCTTACTCTCATATAAACACATAGAGAGGGCAGCCTACTGTCATATAAACACATAGAGAGGGCATCCTACTGTCATATAAACACATAGAGAGGGCATTCTACTCTCATATAAACACATAGAGAGGGCAGCCTACTCTCATATAAACACACAGAGAGGGCATCCTACTGTCATATAAACACATAGAGAGGGCAGCCTACTCTCATATAAACACATAGAGAGGGCATCCTACTCTCATATAAACACATAGAGAGGGCAGCCTACTGTCATATAAACACATAGAGAGGGCAGCCTACTCTCATATAAACACACAGAGAGGGCAGCCTACTGTCATATAAACACATAGAGAGGGCAGCCTACTCTCATATAAACACATAGAGAGGGCAACCTACTCTCATATAAACACATAGAGAGGGCAGCCTACTGTCATATAAACACACAGAGAGGGCAGTCTACTGTCATATAAACACATAGAGAGGGCAGTCTACTGTCATATAAACACACAGAGAGGGCAGTCTACTCTCATATAAACACATAGAGAGGGCAGCCTACTCTCATATAAACACACAGAGAGGGCAGCCTACTCTCATATAAACACATAGAGAGGGCAGTCTACTGTCATATAAACACATAGAGAGGGCAGCCTACTCTCATATAAACACACAGAGAGGGCAGCCTACTCTCATATAAACACATTGAGAGGGCAGCCTACTCTCATATAAACACACAGAGAGGGCAGCCTACTGTCATATAAACACACAGAGAGGGCAGCCTACTCTCATATAAACACATAGAGAGGGCAGCCTACTCTCATATAAACACACAGAGAGGGCAGCCTACTGTCATATAAACACATAGAGAGGGCAGTCTACTGTCATATAAACACATAGAGAGGGCAGCCTACTCTCATATAAACACATAGAGAGGGCATCCTACTGTCATATAAACACATAGAGAGGGCAGCCTACTCTCATATAAACACATAGAGAGGGCAGCCTACTCTCATATAAACACATAGAGAGGGCAGCCTACTCTCATATAAACACATAGAGAGGGCAGCCTACTCTCATATAAACACACAGAGAGGGCAGCCTACTCTCATATAAACACATAGAGAGGGCAGCCTACTCTCATATAAACACACAGAGAGGGCAGCCTACTCTCATATAAACACACAGAGAGGGCAGCCTACTCTCATATAAACACACAGAGAGGGCAGCCTACTGTCATATAAACACACAGAGAGGGCAGCCTACTCTCATATAAACACACAGAGAGGGCAACCTACTATTATATAAACACATAGAGAGGGCAGCCTACTCTCATATAAACACACAGAGAGGGCATCCTACTGTCATATAAACACATAGAGAGGGCAGCCTACTCTCATATAAACACATAGAGAGGGCAGTCTACTGTCATATAAACACACAGAGAGGGCAGCCTACTCTCATATAAACACACAGAGAGGGCAGCCTACTCTCATATAAACACACAGAGAGGGCAGCCTACTCTCATATAAACACATAGAGAGGGCAGCCTACTCTCATATAAACACATAGAGAGGGCAGCCTACTCTCATATAAACACACAGAGAGGGCAGCCTACTGTCATATAAACACACAGAGAGGGCAGCCTACTCTCATATAAACACATAGAGAGGGCAGCCTACTCTCATATAAACACACAGAGAGGGCAGCCTACTGTCATATAAACACACAGAGAGGGCTCTCTACTGTCATATAAACACATAGAGAGGGCATTCTACTCTCATATAAACACATAGAGAGGGCAGCCTACTCTCATATAAACACACAGAGAGGGCAGCCTACTCTCATATAAACACATAGAGAGGGCAGTCTACTGTCATATAAACACACAGAGAGGGCAGCCTACTGTCATATAAACACACAGAGAGGGCAGCCTACTCTCATATAAACACATAGAGAGGGCATCCTACTCTCATATAAACACATAGAGAGGGCATTCTACTGTCATATAAACACATAGAGAGGGCAGCCTACTGTCATATAAACACATAGAGAGGGCAGTCTACTCTCATATAAACACACAGAGAGGGCAGCCTACTCTCATATAAACACAGAGAGGGCAGCCTACTGTCATATAAACACACAGAGAGGGCAGCCTACTCTCATATAAACACACAGAGAGGGCAGCCTACTGTTATATAAACACATAGAGAGGGCAGCCTACTCTCATATAAACACACAGAGAGGGCATCCTACTGTCATATAAACACATAGAGAGGGCAGCCTACTCTCATATAAACACATAGAGAGGGCAGCCTACTGTCATATAAACACACAGAGAGGGCAGCCTACTCTCATATAAACACACAGAGAGGGCAGCCTACTCTCATATAAACACACAGAGAGGGCAGCCTACTCTCATATAAACACATAGAGAGGGCAGCCTACTCTCATATAAACACACAGAGAGGGCAGCCTACTGTCATATAAACACACAGAGAGGGCAGCCTACTCTCATATAAACACATAGAGAGGGCAGCCTACTCTCATATAAACACACAGAGAGGGCAGCCTACTGTCATATAAACACACAGAGAGGGCACTCTACTGTCATATAAACACATAGAGAGGGCATTCTACTCTCATATAAACACATAGAGAGGGCAGCCTACTCTCATATAAACACACAGAGAGGGCAGCCTACTCTCATATAAACACATAGAGAGGGCAGCCTACTGTCATATAAACACACAGAGAGGGCAGCCTACTCTCATATAAACACACAGAGAGGGCAGCCTACTGTCATATAAACACATAGAGAGGGCATCCTACTGTCATATAAACACATAGAGAGGGCATTCTACTCTCATATAAACACATAGAGAGGGCAGCCTACTCTCATATAAACACACAGAGAGGGCAGCCTACTCTCATATAAACACATAGAGAGGGCAGTCTACTGTCATATAAACACATAGAGAGGGCACCCTACTGTCATATAAACACATAGAGAGGGCAGCCTACTCTCATATAAACACATAGAGAGGGCAGCCTACTCTCATATAAACACACAGAGAGGGCAGCCTACTGTCATATAAACACACAGAGAGGGCAGCCTACTCTCATATAAACACATAGAGAGGGCAGCCTACTGTCATATAAACACATAGAGAGGGCAGTCTACTCTCATATAAACACACAGAGAGGGCAGCCTACTGTCATATAAACACATAGAGAGGGCAGCCTACTGTCATATAAACACATAGAGAGGGCAGCCTACTCTCATATAAACACACAGAGAGGGCAGCCTACTCTCATATAAACACATAGAGAGGGCAGCCTACTCTCATATAAACACATAGAGAGGGCAGCCTACTGTCATATAAACACATAGAGAGGGCAGCCTACTCTCATATAAACACACAGAGAGGGCAGCCTACTCTCATATAAACACACAGAGAGGGCATCCTACTGTCATATAAACACATAGAGAGGGCAGCCTACTCTCATATAAACACATAGAGAGGGCAGTCTACTGTCATATAAACACACAGAGAGGGCAGCCTACTCTCATATAAACACACAGAGAGGGCAGCCTACTCTCATATAAACACACAGAGAGGGCAGCCTACTCTCATATAAACACATAGAGAGGGCATTCTACTCTCATATAAACACATAGAGAGGGCAGCCTACTCTCATATAAACACACAGAGAGGGCAGCCTACTGTCATATAAACACACAGAGAGGGCAGCCTACTCTCATATAAACACATAGAGAGGGCAGCCTACTCTCATATAAACACACAGAGAGGGCAGCCTACTGTCATATAAACACACAGAGAGGGCTCTCTACTGTCATATAAACACATAGAGAGGGCATTCTACTCTCATATAAACACATAGAGAGGGCAGCCTACTCTCATATAAACACACAGAGAGGGCAGCCTACTCTCATATAAACACATAGAGAGGGCAGTCTACTGTCATATAAACACACAGAGAGGGCAGCCTACTGTCATATAAACACACAGAGAGGGCAGCCTACTCTCATATAAACACATAGAGAGGGCATCCTACTCTCATATAAACACATAGAGAGGGCATTCTACTGTCATATAAACACATAGAGAGGGCAGCCTACTGTCATATAAACACATAGAGAGGGCAGTCTACTCTCATATAAACACACAGAGAGGGCAGCCTACTCTCATATAAACACAGAGAGGGCAGCCTACTGTCATATAAACACACAGAGAGGGCAGCCTACTCTCATATAAACACACAGAGAGGGCAGCCTACTGTTATATAAACACATAGAGAGGGCAGCCTACTCTCATATAAACACACAGAGAGGGCATCCTACTGTCATATAAACACATAGAGAGGGCAGCCTACTCTCATATAAACACATAGAGAGGGCAGCCTACTGTCATATAAACACACAGAGAGGGCAGCCTACTCTCATATAAACACACAGAGAGGGCAGCCTACTCTCATATAAACACACAGAGAGGGCAGCCTACTCTCATATAAACACATAGAGAGGGCAGCCTACTCTCATATAAACACACAGAGAGGGCAGCCTACTGTCATATAAACACACAGAGAGGGCAGCCTACTCTCATATAAACACATAGAGAGGGCAGCCTACTCTCATATAAACACACAGAGAGGGCAGCCTACTGTCATATAAACACACAGAGAGGGCACTCTACTGTCATATAAACACATAGAGAGGGCATTCTACTCTCATATAAACACACAGAGAGGGCAGCCTACTCTCATATAAACACACAGAGAGGGCAGCCTACTGTCATATAAACACACAGAGAGGGCAGCCTACTCTCATATAAACACATAGAGAGGGCAGCCTACTGTCATATAAACACATAGAGAGGGCAGCCTACTCTCATATAAACACACAGAGAGGGCATCCTACTCTCATATAAACACATAGAGAGGGCAGCCTACTCTCATATAAACACATAGAGAGGGCAGCCTACTGTCATATAAACACATAGAGAGGGCAGCCTACTGTCATATAAACACATAGAGAGGGCAGCCTACTGTCATATAAACACACAGAGAGGGCAGCCTACTGTCATATAAACACACAGAGAGGGCAGCCTACTCTCATATAAACACACAGAGAGGGCAATCTACTGTCATATAAACACACAGAGAGGGCAGCCTACTGTCATATAAACACATAGAGAGGGCAGCCTACTCTCATATAAACACACAGAGAGGGCAATCTACTGTCATATAAACACACAGAGAGGGCAGCCTACTCTCATATAAACACATAGAGAGGGCAGCCTACTCTCATATAAACACACAGAGAGGGCAGCCTACTGTCATATAAACACACAGAGAGGGCAGCCTACTGTCATATAAACACATAGAGAGGGCAGCCTACTCTCATATAAACACATAGAGAGGGCATCCTACTCTCATATAAACACATAGAGAGGGCAGCCTACTCTCATATAAACACATAGAGAGGGCAGCCTACTGTCATATAAACACATAGAGAGGGCAGTCTACTCTCATATAAACACATAGAGAGGGCAGCCTACTCTCATATAAACACATAGAGAGGGCAGTCTACTGTCATATAAACACACAGAGAGGGCATCTTACTCTCATATAAACACATAGAGAGGGCAGCCTACTGTCATATAAACACATAGAGAGGGCATCCTACTGTCATATAAACACATAGAGAGGGCATTCTACTCTCATATAAACACATAGAGAGGGCAGCCTACTCTCATATAAACACACAGAGAGGGCATCCTACTGTCATATAAACACATAGAGAGGGCAGCCTACTCTCATATAAACACATAGAGAGGGCAGCCTACTCTCATATAAACACATAGAGAGGGCAGCCTACTGTCATATAAACACATAGAGAGGGCAGCCTACTCTCATATAAACACACAGAGAGGGCAGCCTACTGTCATATAAACACATAGAGAGGGCAGCCTACTCTCATATAAACACATAGAGAGGGCAACCTACTCTCATATAAACACATAGAGAGGGCAGCCTACTGTCATATAAACACACAGAGAGGGCAGTCTACTGTCATATAAACACATAGAGAGGGCAGTCTACTGTCATATAAACACACAGAGAGGGCAGTCTACTCTCATATAAACACATAGAGAGGGCAGCCTACTCTCATATAAACACACAGAGAGGGCAGCCTACTCTCATATAAACACATAGAGAGGGCAGTCTACTGTCATATAAACACATAGAGAGGGCAGCCTACTCTCATATAAACACACAGAGAGGGCAGCCTACTCTCATATAAACACATTGAGAGGGCAGCCTACTCTCATATAAACACACAGAGAGGGCAGCCTACTGTCATATAAACACACAGAGAGGGCAGCCTACTCTCATATAAACACATAGAGAGGGCAGCCTACTCTCATATAAACACACAGAGAGGGCAGCCTACTGTCATATAAACACATAGAGAGGGCAGTCTACTGTCATATAAACACATAGAGAGGGCAGCCTACTCTCATATAAACACATAGAGAGGGCATCCTACTGTCATATAAACACATAGAGAGGGCAGCCTACTCTCATATAAACACATAGAGAGGGCAGCCTACTCTCATATAAACACATAGAGAGGGCAGCCTACTCTCATATAAACACATAGAGAGGGCAGCCTACTCTCATATAAACACACAGAGAGGGCAGCCTACTCTCATATAAACACATAGAGAGGGCAGCCTACTCTCATATAAACACACAGAGAGGGCAGCCTACTCTCATATAAACACACAGAGAGGGCAGCCTACTCTCATATAAACACACAGAGAGGGCAGCCTACTCTCATATAAACACACAGAGAGGGCAGCCTACTCTCATATAAACACACAGAGAGGGCAACCTACTATTATATAAACACATAGAGAGGGCAGCCTACTCTCATATAAACACACAGAGAGGGCATCCTACTGTCATATAAACACATAGAGAGGGCAGCCTACTCTCATATAAACACATAGAGAGGGCAGTCTACTGTCATATAAACACACAGAGAGGGCAGCCTACTCTCATATAAACACACAGAGAGGGCAGCCTACTCTCATATAAACACACAGAGAGGGCAGCCTACTCTCATATAAACACATAGAGAGGGCAGCCTACTCTCATATAAACACATAGAGAGGGCAGCCTACTCTCATATAAACACACAGAGAGGGCAGCCTACTGTCATATAAACACACAGAGAGGGCAGCCTACTCTCATATAAACACATAGAGAGGGCAGCCTACTCTCATATAAACACACAGAGAGGGCAGCCTACTGTCATATAAACACACAGAGAGGGCTCTCTACTGTCATATAAACACATAGAGAGGGCATTCTACTCTCATATAAACACATAGAGAGGGCAGCCTACTCTCATATAAACACACAGAGAGGGCAGCCTACTCTCATATAAACACATAGAGAGGGCAGTCTACTGTCATATAAACACACAGAGAGGGCAGCCTACTGTCATATAAACACACAGAGAGGGCAGCCTACTCTCATATAAACACATAGAGAGGGCATCCTACTCTCATATAAACACATAGAGAGGGCATTCTACTGTCATATAAACACATAGAGAGGGCAGCCTACTGTCATATAAACACATAGAGAGGGCAGTCTACTCTCATATAAACACACAGAGAGGGCAGCCTACTCTCATATAAACACAGAGAGGGCAGCCTACTGTCATATAAACACACAGAGAGGGCAGCCTACTCTCATATAAACACACAGAGAGGGCAGCCTACTGTTATATAAACACATAGAGAGGGCAGCCTACTCTCATATAAACACACAGAGAGGGCATCCTACTGTCATATAAACACATAGAGAGGGCAGCCTACTCTCATATAAACACATAGAGAGGGCAGCCTACTGTCATATAAACACACAGAGAGGGCAGCCTACTCTCATATAAACACACAGAGAGGGCAGCCTACTCTCATATAAACACACAGAGAGGGCAGTCTACTCTCATATAAACACACAGAGAGGGCATCCTACTGTCATATAAACACATAGAGAGGGCAGCCTACTCTCATATAAACACATAGAGAGGGCAGCCTACTGTCATATAAACACACAGAGAGGGCAGCCTACTCTCATATAAACACACAGAGAGGGCAGCCTACTGTCATATAAACACACAGAGAGGGCACTCTACTGTCATATAAACACATAGAGAGGGCATTCTACTCTCATATAAACACATAGAGAGGGCAGCCTACTCTCATATAAACACACAGAGAGGGCAGCCTACTCTCATATAAACACATAGAGAGGGCAGCCTACTGTCATATAAACACACAGAGAGGGCAGCCTACTCTCATATAAACACACAGAGAGGGCAGCCTACTGTCATATAAACACATAGAGAGGGCATCCTACTGTCATATAAACACATAGAGAGGGCATTCTACTCTCATATAAACACATAGAGAGGGCAGCCTACTCTCATATAAACACACAGAGAGGGCAGCCTACTCTCATATAAACACATAGAGAGGGCAGTCTACTGTCATATAAACACATAGAGAGGGCACCCTACTGTCATATAAACACATAGAGAGGGCAGCCTACTCTCATATAAACACATAGAGAGGGCAGCCTACTCTCATATAAACACACAGAGAGGGCAGCCTACTGTCATATAAACACACAGAGAGGGCAGTCTACTCTCATATAAACACATAGAGAGGGCAGTCTACTGTCATATAAACACATAGAGAGGGCAGTCTACTCTCATATAAACACACAGAGAGGGCAGCCTACTGTCATATAAACACATAGAGAGGGCAGCCTACTCTCATATAAACACACAGAGAGGGCAGCCTACTCTCATATAAACACATAGAGAGGGCAGCCTACTCTCATATAAACACATAGAGAGGGCAGCCTACTGTCATATAAACACATAGAGAGGGCAGCCTACTCTCATATAAACACACAGAGAGGGCAGCCTACTCTCATATAAACACACAGAGAGGGCATCCTACTGTCATATAAACACATAGAGAGGGCAGCCTACTCTCATATAAACACATAGAGAGGGCAGTCTACTGTCATATAAACACACAGAGAGGGCAGCCTACTCTCATATAAACACACAGAGAGGGCAGCCTACTCTCATATAAACACACAGAGAGGGCAGCCTACTCTCATATAAACACATAGAGAGGGCAGCCTACTCTCATATAAACACATAGAGAGGGCAGCCTACTCTCATATAAACACACAGAGAGGGCAGCCTACTGTCATATAAACACACAGAGAGGGCAGCCTACTCTCATATAAACACATAGAGAGGGCAGCCTACTCTCATATAAACACACAGAGAGGGCAGCCTACTGTCATATAAACACACAGAGAGGGCTCTCTACTGTCATATAAACACATAGAGAGGGCATTCTACTCTCATATAAACACATAGAGAGGGCAGCCTACTCTCATATAAACACACAGAGAGGGCAGCCTACTCTCATATAAACACATAGAGAGGGCAGTCTACTGTCATATAAACACACAGAGAGGGCAGCCTACTCTCATATAAACACATAGAGAGGGCAGCCTACTCTCATATAAACACATAGAGAGGGCAGCCTACTGTCATATAAACACATAGAGAGGGCAGCCTACTCTCATATAAACACACAGAGAGGGCAGCCTACTGTCATATAAACACATAGAGAGGGCAGCCTACTCTCATATAAACACATAGAGAGGGCAACCTACTCTCATATAAACACATAGAGAGGGCAGCCTACTGTCATATAAACACACAGAGAGGGCAGTCTACTGTCATATAAACACATAGAGAGGGCAGTCTACTGTCATATAAACACACAGAGAGGGCAGTCTACTCTCATATAAACACATAGAGAGGGCAGCCTACTCTCATATAAACACACAGAGAGGGCAGCCTACTCTCATATAAACACATAGAGAGGGCAGTCTACTGTCATATAAACACATAGAGAGGGCAGCCTACTCTCATATAAACACACAGAGAGGGCAGCCTACTCTCATATAAACACATTGAGAGGGCAGCCTACTCTCATATAAACACACAGAGAGGGCAGCCTACTGTCATATAAACACACAGAGAGGGCAGCCTACTCTCATATAAACACATAGAGAGGGCAGCCTACTCTCATATAAACACACAGAGAGGGCAGCCTACTGTCATATAAACACATAGAGAGGGCAGTCTACTGTCATATAAACACATAGAGAGGGCAGCCTACTCTCATATAAACACATAGAGAGGGCATCCTACTGTCATATAAACACATAGAGAGGGCAGCCTACTCTCATATAAACACATAGAGAGGGCAGCCTACTCTCATATAAACACATAGAGAGGGCAGCCTACTCTCATATAAACACATAGAGAGGGCAGCCTACTCTCATATAAACACACAGAGAGGGCAGCCTACTCTCATATAAACACATAGAGAGGGCAGCCTACTCTCATATAAACACACAGAGAGGGCAGCCTACTCTCATATAAACACACAGAGAGGGCAGCCTACTCTCATATAAACACACAGAGAGGGCAGCCTACTCTCATATAAACACACAGAGAGGGCAGCCTACTCTCATATAAACACACAGAGAGGGCAACCTACTATTATATAAACACATAGAGAGGGCAGCCTACTCTCATATAAACACACAGAGAGGGCATCCTACTGTCATATAAACACATAGAGAGGGCAGCCTACTCTCATATAAACACATAGAGAGGGCAGTCTACTGTCATATAAACACACAGAGAGGGCAGCCTACTCTCATATAAACACACAGAGAGGGCAGCCTACTCTCATATAAACACACAGAGAGGGCAGCCTACTCTCATATAAACACATAGAGAGGGCAGCCTACTCTCATATAAACACATAGAGAGGGCAGCCTACTCTCATATAAACACACAGAGAGGGCAGCCTACTGTCATATAAACACACAGAGAGGGCAGCCTACTCTCATATAAACACATAGAGAGGGCAGCCTACTCTCATATAAACACACAGAGAGGGCAGCCTACTGTCATATAAACACACAGAGAGGGCTCTCTACTGTCATATAAACACATAGAGAGGGCATTCTACTCTCATATAAACACATAGAGAGGGCAGCCTACTCTCATATAAACACACAGAGAGGGCAGCCTACTCTCATATAAACACATAGAGAGGGCAGTCTACTGTCATATAAACACACAGAGAGGGCAGCCTACTGTCATATAAACACACAGAGAGGGCAGCCTACTCTCATATAAACACATAGAGAGGGCATCCTACTCTCATATAAACACATAGAGAGGGCATTCTACTGTCATATAAACACATAGAGAGGGCAGCCTACTGTCATATAAACACATAGAGAGGGCAGTCTACTCTCATATAAACACACAGAGAGGGCAGCCTACTCTCATATAAACACAGAGAGGGCAGCCTACTGTCATATAAACACACAGAGAGGGCAGCCTACTCTCATATAAACACACAGAGAGGGCAGCCTACTGTTATATAAACACATAGAGAGGGCAGCCTACTCTCATATAAACACACAGAGAGGGCATCCTACTGTCATATAAACACATAGAGAGGGCAGCCTACTCTCATATAAACACATAGAGAGGGCAGCCTACTGTCATATAAACACACAGAGAGGGCAGCCTACTCTCATATAAACACACAGAGAGGGCAGCCTACTCTCATATAAACACACAGAGAGGGCAGTCTACTCTCATATAAACACACAGAGAGGGCATCCTACTGTCATATAAACACATAGAGAGGGCAGCCTACTCTCATATAAACACATAGAGAGGGCAGCCTACTGTCATATAAACACACAGAGAGGGCAGCCTACTCTCATATAAACACACAGAGAGGGCAGCCTACTGTCATATAAACACACAGAGAGGGCACTCTACTGTCATATAAACACATAGAGAGGGCATTCTACTCTCATATAAACACATAGAGAGGGCAGCCTACTCTCATATAAACACACAGAGAGGGCAGCCTACTCTCATATAAACACATAGAGAGGGCAGCCTACTGTCATATAAACACACAGAGAGGGCAGCCTACTCTCATATAAACACACAGAGAGGGCAGCCTACTGTCATATAAACACATAGAGAGGGCATCCTACTGTCATATAAACACATAGAGAGGGCATTCTACTCTCATATAAACACATAGAGAGGGCAGCCTACTCTCATATAAACACACAGAGAGGGCAGCCTACTCTCATATAAACACATAGAGAGGGCAGTCTACTGTCATATAAACACATAGAGAGGGCACCCTACTGTCATATAAACACATAGAGAGGGCAGCCTACTCTCATATAAACACATAGAGAGGGCAGCCTACTCTCATATAAACACACAGAGAGGGCAGCCTACTGTCATATAAACACACAGAGAGGGCAGTCTACTCTCATATAAACACATAGAGAGGGCAGTCTACTGTCATATAAACACATAGAGAGGGCAGTCTACTCTCATATAAACACACAGAGAGGGCAGCCTACTGTCATATAAACACATAGAGAGGGCAGCCTACTGTCATATAAACACATAGAGAGGGCATTCTACTCTCATATAAACACACAGAGAGGGCAGCCTACTCTCATATAAACACATAGAGAGGGCAGCCTACTCTCATATAAACACATAGAGAGGGCAGCCTACTGTCATATAAACACATAGAGAGGGCAGCCTACTCTCATATAAACACACAGAGAGGGCAGCCTACTCTCATATAAACACACAGAGAGGGCATCCTACTGTCATATAAACACATAGAGAGGGCAGCCTACTCTCATATAAACACATAGAGAGGGCAGTCTACTGTCATATAAACACACAGAGAGGGCAGCCTACTCTCATATAAACACACAGAGAGGGCAGCCTACTCTCATATAAACACACAGAGAGGGCAGCCTACTCTCATATAAACACATAGAGAGGGCAGCCTACTCTCATATAAACACATAGAGAGGGCAGCCTACTCTCATATAAACACACAGAGAGGGCAGCCTACTGTCATATAAACACACAGAGAGGGCAGCCTACTCTCATATAAACACATAGAGAGGGCAGCCTACTCTCATATAAACACACAGAGAGGGCAGCCTACTGTCATATAAACACACAGAGAGGGCTCTCTACTGTCATATAAACACATAGAGAGGGCATTCTACTCTCATATAAACACATAGAGAGGGCAGCCTACTCTCATATAAACACACAGAGAGGGCAGCCTACTCTCATATAAACACATAGAGAGGGCAGTCTACTGTCATATAAACACACAGAGAGGGCAGCCTACTGTCATATAAACACACAGAGAGGGCAGCCTACTCTCATATAAACACATAGAGAGGGCATCCTACTCTCATATAAACACATAGAGAGGGCATTCTACTGTCATATAAACACATAGAGAGGGCAGCCTACTGTCATATAAACACATAGAGAGGGCAGTCTACTCTCATATAAACACACAGAGAGGGCAGCCTACTCTCATATAAACACAGAGAGGGCAGCCTACTGTCATATAAACACACAGAGAGGGCAGCCTACTCTCATATAAACACACAGAGAGGGCAGCCTACTGTTATATAAACACATAGAGAGGGCAGCCTACTCTCATATAAACACACAGAGAGGGCATCCTACTGTCATATAAACACATAGAGAGGGCAGCCTACTCTCATATAAACACATAGAGAGGGCAGCCTACTGTCATATAAACACACAGAGAGGGCAGCCTACTCTCATATAAACACACAGAGAGGGCAGCCTACTCTCATATAAACACACAGAGAGGGCAGCCTACTCTCATATAAACACATAGAGAGGGCAGCCTACTCTCATATAAACACACAGAGAGGGCAGCCTACTGTCATATAAACACACAGAGAGGGCAGCCTACTCTCATATAAACACATAGAGAGGGCAGCCTACTCTCATATAAACACACAGAGAGGGCAGCCTACTGTCATATAAACACACAGAGAGGGCACTCTACTGTCATATAAACACATAGAGAGGGCATTCTACTCTCATATAAACACATAGAGAGGGCAGCCTACTCTCATATAAACACACAGAGAGGGCAGCCTACTCTCATATAAACACATAGAGAGGGCAGCCTACTGTCATATAAACACACAGAGAGGGCAGCCTACTCTCATATAAACACACAGAGAGGGCAGCCTACTGTCATATAAACACATAGAGAGGGCATCCTACTGTCATATAAACACATAGAGAGGGCATTCTACTCTCATATAAACACATAGAGAGGGCAGCCTACTCTCATATAAACACACAGAGAGGGCAGCCTACTCTCATATAAACACATAGAGAGGGCAGTCTACTGTCATATAAACACACAGAGAGGGCAGCCTACTCTCATATAAACACATAGAGAGGGCACCCTACTGTCATATAAACACATAGAGAGGGCAGCCTACTCTCATATAAACACATAGAGAGGGCAGCCTACTCTCATATAAACACACAGAGAGGGCAGCCTACTGTCATATAAACACACAGAGAGGGCAGCCTACTCTCATATAAACACATAGAGAGGGCAGCCTACTGTCATATAAACACATAGAGAGGGCAGTCTACTCTCATATAAACACACAGAGAGGGCAGCCTACTGTCATATAAACACATAGAGAGGGCAGCCTACTGTCATATAAACACATAGAGAGGGCAGCCTACTCTCATATAAACACACAGAGAGGGCAGCCTACTCTCATATAAACACATAGAGAGGGCAGCCTACTCTCATATAAACACATAGAGAGGGCAGCCTACTGTCATATAAACACATAGAGAGGGCAGCCTACTCTCATATAAACACACAGAGAGGGCAGTCTACTCTCGTATAAACACATAGAGAGGGCAATCTACTGTCATATAAACACACAGAGAGGGCAGCCTACTCTCATATAAACACACAGAGAGGGCACCCTACTCTCATATAAACACACAGAGAGGGCAGCCTACTCTCATATAAACACACAGAGAGGGCAGCCTACTCTCATATAAACACATAGAGAGGGCAGCCTACTCTCATATAAACACACAGAGAGGGCAGCCTACTGTCATATAAACACACAGAGAGGGCAGCCTACTCTCATATAAACACATAGAGAGGGCAGCCTACTCTCATATAAACACACAGAGAGGGCAGCCTACTGTCATATAAACACACAGAGAGGGCACTCTACTGTCATATAAACACATAGAGAGGGCATTCTACTCTCATATAAACACATAGAGAGGGCAGCCTACTCTCATATAAACACACAGAGAGGGCAGCCTACTCTCATATAAACACATAGAGAGGGCAGCCTACTGTCATATAAACACACAGAGAGGGCAGCCTACTCTCATATAAACACACAGAGAGGGCAGCCTACTGTCATATAAACACATAGAGAGGGCATCCTACTGTCATATAAACACATAGAGAGGGCATTCTACTCTCATATAAACACATAGAGAGGGCAGCCTACTCTCATATAAACACACAGAGAGGGCAGCCTACTCTCATATAAACACATAGAGAGGGCAGTCTACTGTCATATAAACACATAGAGAGGGCACCCTACTGTCATATAAACACATAGAGAGGGCAGCCTACTCTCATATAAACACATAGAGAGGGCAGCCTACTCTCATATAAACACACAGAGAGGGCAGCCTACTGTCATATAAACACACAGAGAGGGCAGCCTACTCTCATATAAACACATAGAGAGGGCAGCCTACTGTCATATAAACACATAGAGAGGGCAGTCTACTCTCATATAAACACACAGAGAGGGCAGCCTACTGTCATATAAACACATAGAGAGGGCAGCCTACTGTCATATAAACACATAGAGAGGGCAGCCTACTCTCATATAAACACACAGAGAGGGCAGCCTACTCTCATATAAACACATAGAGAGGGCAGCCTACTCTCATATAAACACATAGAGAGGGCAGCCTACTGTCATATAAACACATAGAGAGGGCAGCCTACTCTCATATAAACACACAGAGAGGGCAGCCTACTCTCGTATAAACACATAGAGAGGGCAGCCTACTGTCATATAAACACACAGAGAGGGCAGCCTACTCTCATATAAACACACAGAGAGGGCACCCTACTCTCATATAAACACACAGAGAGGGCAGCCTACTCTCATATAAACACACAGAGAGGGCAGCCTACTCTCATATAAACACATAGAGAGGGCAGCCTACTCTCATATAAACACATAGAGAGGGCAGCCTACTCTCATATAAACACATAGAGAGGGCAGCCTACTGTCATATAAACACATAGAGAGGGCAGCCTACTCTCATATAAACACATAGAGAGGGCAGCCTACTCTCATATAAACACATAGAGAGGGCAGCCTACTCTCATATAAACACATAGAGAGGGCAGCCTACTCTCATATAAACACATAGAGAGGGCAGCCTACTGTCATATAAACACATAGAGAGGGCAGTCTACTGTCATATAAACATATAGAGAGGGCAGTCTACTGTCATATAAACACACAGAGAGGGCAGCCTACTCTCATATAAACACACAGAGAGGGCAGCCTACTCTCATATAAACACACAGAGAGGGCAGCCTACTCTCATATAAACACATAGAGAGGGCAGCCTACTCTCATATAAACACATAGAGAGGGCAGCCTACTGTCATATAAACACATAGAGAGGGCAGTCTACTCTCATATAAACACATAGAGAGGGCAGCCTACTCTCATATAAACACACAGAGAGGGCAGCCTACTCTTATATAAACACATAGAGAGGGCAGCCTACTGTCATATAAACACACAGAGAGGGCAGCCTACTCTCATATAAACACACAGAGAGGGCAGCCTACTCTCATATAAACACATAGAGAGGGCAGCCTACTCTCATATAAACACATAGAGAGGGCATCCTACTGTCATATAAACACATAGAGAGGGCAGTCTACTCTCATATAAACACATAGAGAGGGCAGCCTACTCTCATATAAACACACAGAGAGGGCAGCCTACTCTTATATAAACACATAGAGAGGGCAGCCTACTGTCATATAAACACACAGAGAGGGCAGCCTACTCTCATATAAACACACAGAGAGGGCAGCCTACTCTCATATAAACACATAGAGAGGGCAGCCTACTCTCATATAAACACACAGAGAGGGCAGCCTACTCTCATATAAACACATAGAGAGGGCAGCCTACTCTCATATAAACACATAGAGAGGGCAGCCTACTCTCATATAAACACATAGAGAGGGCAGTCTACTGTCATATAAACACACAGAGAGGGCAGTCTACTCTCATATAAACACATAGAGAGGGCAGCCTACTCTCATATAAACACATAGAGAGGGCAGCCTACTGTCATATAAACACATAGAGAGGGCAGTCTACTCTCGTATAAACACATAGAGAGGGCAGCCTACTCTCATATAAACACACAGAGAGGGCAGCCTACTCTTATATAAACACATAGAGAGGGCAGCCTACTCTCATATAAACACATAGAGAGGGCAGCCTACTCTCGTATAAACACACAGAGAGGGCAGCCTACTGTCATATAAACACATAGAGAGGGCAGCCTACTCTCATATAAACACATAGAGAGGGCAGCCTACTCTCATATAAACACATAGAGAGGGCAGTCTACTCTCATATAAACACACAGAGAGGGCAGTCTACTCTCATATAAACACATAGAGAGGGCAGCCTACTCTCATATAAACACATAGAGAGGGCAGTCTACTCTCATATAAACACACAGAGAGGGCAGCCTACTCTCATATAAACACATAGAGAGGGCAGCCTACTGTCATATAAACACATAGAGAGGGCAGTCTACTGTCATATAAACACATAGAGAGGGCATCCTACTGTCATATAAACACACAGAGAGGGCAGCCTACTCTCATATAAACACATAGAGAGGGCAACCTACTGTCATATAAACACATAGAGAGGGCAGCCTACTGTCATATAAACACATAGAGAGGGCAGCCTACTGTCATATAAACACACAGAAAGGGCAGCCTACTGTCATATAAACACATAGAGAGGGCAGCCTACTCTCATATAAACACATAGAGAGGGCAGCCTACTGTCATATAAACACATAGAGAGGGCAGCCTACTCTCATATAAACACACAGAGAGGGCAGCCTACTGTCATATAAACACATAGAGAGGGCAGCCTACTATCATATAAACACATAGAGAGGGCATTCTACTGTCATATAAACACACAGAGAGGGCATCCTACTCTCATATAAACACATAGAGAGGGCAGCCTACTCTCATATAAACACATAGAGAGGGCAGCCTACTGTCATATAAACACATAGAGAGGGCAGCCTACTCTCATATAAACACACAGAGAGGGCAGCTTACTCTCATATAAACACATAGAGAGGGCAACCTACTGTCATATAAACACATAGAGAGGGCATCCTACTGTCATATAAACACATAGAGAGGGCAGCCTACTGTCATATAAACACACAGAGAGGGCAGCCTACTGTCATATAAACACACAGAGAGGGCAGCCTACTCTCATATAAACACACAGAGAGGGCAGTCTACTGTCATATAAACACATAGAGAGGGCAGCCTACTCTCATATAAACACATAGAGAGGGCAGCCTACTCTCATATAAACACACAGAGAGGGCAGCCTACTGTCATATAAACACATAGAGAGGGCAGCCTACTGTCATATAAACACATAGAGAGGGCAGCCTACTGTCATATAAACACATAGAGAGGGCAGCCTACTCTCATATAAACACATAGAGAGGGCAGCCTACTCTCATATAAACACACAGAGAGGGCATCCTACTGTCATATAAACACACAGAGAGGGCATCCTACTGTCATATAAACACATAGAGAGGGCAGCCTACTCTCATATAAACACATAGAGAGGGCAGCCTACTGTCATATAAACACATAGAGAGGGCATTCTACTCTTATATAAACACACAGAGGGCAGCCTACTGTCATATAAACGCATAGAGAGGGCAGCCTACTGTCATATAAACACACAGAGAGGGCAGCCTACTCTCATATAAACACATAGAGAGGGCAGCCTACTCTCATATAAACACATAGAGAGGGCAGCCTACTGTCATATAAACACATAGAGAGGGCAGCCTACTCTCATATAAACACACAGAGAGGGCAGTCTACTGTCATATAAACACATAGAGAGGGCAGTCTACTGTCATATAAACACATAGAGAGGGCAGCCTACTCTCATATAAACACATAGAGAGGGCAGCCTACTCTCATATAAACACATAGAGAGGGCAGCCTACTCTCATATAAACACACAGAGAGGGCAGCCTACTCTCATATAAACACATAGAGAGGGCAGCCTACTCTCATATAAACACACAGAGAGGGCATCCTACTCTCATATAAACACATAGAGAGGGCAGCCTACTCTCATATAAACACATAGAGAGGGCAGCCTACTGTCATATAAACACATAGAGAGGGCAGCCTACTGTCATATAAACACATAGAGAGGGCAATCTACTGTCATATAAACACACAGAGAGGGCAGCCTACTGTCATATAAACACACAGAGAGGGCAGCCTACTCTCATATAAACACATAGAGAGGGCAGCCTACTGTCATATAAACACATAGAGAGGGCAGCCTACTCTCATATAAACACACAGAGAGGGCAGCCTACTCTCATATAAACACACAGAGAGGGCATCCTACTCTCATATAAACACATAGAGAGGGCAGCCTACTGTCATATAAACACACAGAGAGGGCAGCCTACTGTCATATAAACACATAGAGAGGGCAGCCTACTCTCATATAAACACATAGAGAGGGCATCCTACTGTCATATAAACACATAGAGAGGGCAGCCTACTGTCATATAAACACATAGAGAGGGCAGCCTACTCTCATATAAACACATAGAGAGGGCATCCTACTCTCATATAAACACATAGAGAGGGCAGCCTACTCTCATATAAACACATAGAGAGGGCAGCCTACTCTCATATAAACACACAGAGAGGGTAGTCTACTGTCATATAAACACATAGAGAGGGCAGCCTACTCTCATATAAACACATAGAGAGGGCAGTCTACTGTCATATAAACACACAGAGAGGGCATCTTACTCTCATATAAACACATAGAGAGGGCAGCCTACTGTCATATAAACACATAGAGAGGGCATCCTACTGTCATATAAACACATAGAGAGGGCAGCCTACTCTCATATAAACACATAGAGAGGGCACTCTACTCTCATATAAACACATAGAGAGGGCAACCTACTCTCATATAAACACATAGAGAGGGCACTCTACTCTCATATAAACACATAGAGAGGGCAGTCTACTCTCATATAAACACATAGAGAGGGCAGCCTACTCTCATATAAACACACAGAGAGGGCATCCTACTGTCATATAAACACATAGAGAGGGCAGCCTACTCTCATATAAACACATAGAGAGGGCACTCTACTCTCATATAAACACATAGAGAGGGCAACCTACTCTCATATAAACACATAGAGAGGGCAGCCTACTGTCATATAAACACACAGAGAGGGCAGCCTACTGTCATATAAACACACAGAGAGGGCAGCCTACTCTCATATAAACACATAGAGAGGGCAGCCTACTCTCATATAAACACACAGAGAGGGCAGCCTACTGTCATATAAACACACAGAGAGGGCACTCTACTGTCATATAAACACATAGAGAGGGCATTCTACTCTCATATAAACACATAGAGAGGGCAGCCTACTCTCATATAAACACACAGAGAGGGCAGCCTACTCTCATATAAACACATAGAGAGGGCAGCCTACTGTCATATAAACACACAGAGAGGGCAGCCTACTCTCATATAAACACACAGAGAGGGCAGCCTACTGTCATATAAACACATAGAGAGGGCATCCTACTGTCATATAAACACATAGAGAGGGCATTCTACTCTCATATAAACACATAGAGAGGGCAGCCTACTCTCATATAAACACACAGAGAGGGCAGCCTACTCTCATATAAACACATAGAGAGGGCAGTCTACTGTCATATAAACACACAGAGAGGGCAGCCTACTCTCATATAAACACATAGAGAGGGCACCCTACTGTCATATAAACACATAGAGAGGGCAGCCTACTCTCATATAAACACATAGAGAGGGCAGCCTACTCTCATATAAACACACAGAGAGGGCAGCCTACTGTCATATAAACACACAGAGAGGGCAGCCTACTCTCATATAAACACATAGAGAGGGCAGCCTACTGTCATATAAACACATAGAGAGGGCAGTCTACTCTCATATAAACACACAGAGAGGGCAGCCTACTGTCATATAAACACATAGAGAGGGCAGCCTACTGTCATATAAACACATAGAGAGGGCAGCCTACTCTCATATAAACACACAGAGAGGGCAGCCTACTCTCATATAAACACATAGAGAGGGCAGCCTACTCTCATATAAACACATAGAGAGGGCAGCCTACTGTCATATAAACACATAGAGAGGGCAGCCTACTCTCATATAAACACACAGAGAGGGCAGTCTACTCTCGTATAAACACATAGAGAGGGCAGCCTACTGTCATATAAACACACAGAGAGGGCAGCCTACTCTCATATAAACACACAGAGAGGGCACCCTACTCTCATATAAACACACAGAGAGGGCAGCCTACTCTCATATAAACACACAGAGAGGGCAGCCTACTCTCATATAAACACATAGAGAGGGCAGCCTACTCTCATATAAACACACAGAGAGGGCAGCCTACTGTCATATAAACACACAGAGAGGGCAGCCTACTCTCATATAAACACATAGAGAGGGCAGCCTACTCTCATATAAACACACAGAGAGGGCAGCCTACTGTCATATAAACACACAGAGAGGGCACTCTACTGTCATATAAACACATAGAGAGGGCATTCTACTCTCATATAAACACATAGAGAGGGCAGCCTACTCTCATATAAACACACAGAGAGGGCAGCCTACTCTCATATAAACACATAGAGAGGGCAGCCTACTGTCATATAAACACACAGAGAGGGCAGCCTACTCTCATATAAACACACAGAGAGGGCAGCCTACTCTCATATAAACACACAGAGAGGGCAGCCTACTGTCATATAAACACATAGAGAGGGCATCCTACTGTCATATAAACACATAGAGAGGGCATTCTACTCTCATATAAACACATAGAGAGGGCAGCCTACTCTCATATAAACACACAGAGAGGGCAGCCTACTCTCATATAAACACATAGAGAGGGCAGTCTACTGTCATATAAACACATAGAGAGGGCACCCTACTGTCATATAAACACATAGAGAGGGCAGCCTACTCTCATATAAACACATAGAGAGGGCAGCCTACTCTCATATAAACACACAGAGAGGGCAGCCTACTGTCATATAAACACACAGAGAGGGCAGCCTACTCTCATATAAACACATAGAGAGGGCAGCCTACTGTCATATAAACACATAGAGAGGGCAGTCTACTCTCATATAAACACACAGAGAGGGCAGCCTACTGTCATATAAACACATAGAGAGGGCAGCCTACTGTCATATAAACACATAGAGAGGGCAGCCTACTCTCATATAAACACACAGAGAGGGCAGCCTACTCTCATATAAACACATAGAGAGGGCAGCCTACTCTCATATAAACACATAGAGAGGGCAGCCTACTGTCATATAAACACATAGAGAGGGCAGCCTACTCTCATATAAACACACAGAGAGGGCAGCCTACTCTCGTATAAACACATAGAGAGGGCAGCCTACTGTCATATAAACACACAGAGAGGGCAGCCTACTCTCATATAAACACACAGAGAGGGCACCCTACTCTCATATAAACACACAGAGAGGGCAGCCTACTCTCATATAAACACACAGAGAGGGCAGCCTACTCTCATATAAACACATAGAGAGGGCAGCCTACTCTCATATAAACACATAGAGAGGGCAGCCTACTCTCATATAAACACATAGAGAGGGCAGCCTACTGTCATATAAACACATAGAGAGGGCAGCCTACTCTCATATAAACACATAGAGAGGGCAGCCTACTCTCATATAAACACATAGAGAGGGCAGCCTACTCTCATATAAACACATAGAGAGGGCAGCCTACTCTCATATAAACACATAGAGAGGGCAGCCTACTGTCATATAAACACATAGAGAGGGCAGTCTACTGTCATATAAACATATAGAGAGGGCAGTCTACTGTCATATAAACACACAGAGAGGGCAGCCTACTCTCATATAAACACACAGAGAGGGCAGCCTACTCTCATATAAACACACAGAGAGGGCAGCCTACTCTCATATAAACACATAGAGAGGGCAGCCTACTCTCATATAAACACATAGAGAGGGCAGCCTACTGTCATATAAACACATAGAGAGGGCAGTCTACTCTCATATAAACACATAGAGAGGGCAGCCTACTCTCATATAAACACACAGAGAGGGCAGCCTACTCTTATATAAACACATAGAGAGGGCAGCCTACTGTCATATAAACACACAGAGAGGGCAGCCTACTCTCATATAAACACACAGAGAGGGCAGCCTACTCTCATATAAACACATAGAGAGGGCAGCCTACTCTCATATAAACACATAGAGAGGGCATCCTACTGTCATATAAACACATAGAGAGGGCAGTCTACTCTCATATAAACACATAGAGAGGGCAGCCTACTCTCATATAAACACACAGAGAGGGCAGCCTACTCTTATATAAACACATAGAGAGGGCAGCCTACTGTCATATAAACACACAGAGAGGGCAGCCTACTCTCATATAAACACACAGAGAGGGCAGCCTACTCTCATATAAACACATAGAGAGGGCAGCCTACTCTCATATAAACACACAGAGAGGGCAGCCTACTCTCATATAAACACATAGAGAGGGCAGCCTACTCTCATATAAACACATAGAGAGGGCAGCCTACTCTCATATAAACACATAGAGAGGGCAGTCTACTGTCATATAAACACACAGAGAGGGCAGTCTACTCTCATATAAACACATAGAGAGGGCAGCCTACTCTCATATAAACACATAGAGAGGGCAGCCTACTGTCATATAAACACATAGAGAGGGCAGTCTACTCTCATATAAACACATAGAGAGGGCAGCCTACTCTCATATAAACACACAGAGAGGGCAGCCTACTCTTATATAAACACATAGAGAGGGCAGCCTACTCTCATATAAACACATAGAGAGGGCAGCCTACTCTCGTATAAACACACAGAGAGGGCAGCCTACTGTCATATAAACACATAGAGAGGGCAGCCTACTCTCATATAAACACATAGAGAGGGCAGCCTACTCTCATATAAACACATAGAGAGGGCAGTCTACTCTCATATAAACACACAGAGAGGGCAGTCTACTCTCATATAAACACATAGAGAGGGCAGCCTACTCTCATATAAACACATAGAGAGGGCAGCCTACTCTCATATAAACACATAGAGAGGGCAGCCTACTGTCATATAAACACATAGAGAGGGCAGTCTACTGTCATATAAACACATAGAGAGGGCATCCTACTGTCATATAAACACACAGAGAGGGCAGCCTACTCTCATATAAACACATAGAGAGGGCAACCTACTGTCATATAAACACATAGAGAGGGCAGCCTACTGTCATATAAACACATAGAGAGGGCAGCCTACTGTCATATAAACACACAGAAAGGGCAGCCTACTGTCATATAAACACATAGAGAGGGCAGCCTACTCTCATATAAACACATAGAGAGGGCAGCCTACTGTCATATAAACACATAGAGAGGGCAGCCTACTCTCATATAAACACACAGAGAGGGCAGCCTACTGTCATATAAACACATAGAGAGGGCAGCCTACTATCATATAAACACATAGAGAGGGCATTCTACTGTCATATAAACACACAGAGAGGGCATCCTACTCTCATATAAACACATAGAGAGGGCAGCCTACTCTCATATAAACACATAGAGAGGGCAGCCTACTGTCATATAAACACATAGAGAGGGCAGCCTACTCTCATATAAACACACAGAGAGGGCAGCTTACTCTCATATAAACACATAGAGAGGGCAACCTACTGTCATATAAACACATAGAGAGGGCATCCTACTGTCATATAAACACATAGAGAGGGCAGCCTACTGTCATATAAACACACAGAGAGGGCAGCCTACTGTCATATAAACACACAGAGAGGGCAGCCTACTCTCATATAAACACACAGAGAGGGCAGTCTACTGTCATATAAACACATAGAGAGGGCAGCCTACTCTCATATAAACACATAGAGAGGGCAGCCTACTCTCATATAAACACACAGAGAGGGCAGCCTACTGTCATATAAACACATAGAGAGGGCAGCCTACTGTCATATAAACACACAGAGAGGGCAGCCTACTCTCATATAAACACATAGAGAGGGCAGCCTACTGTCATATAAACACATAGAGAGGGCAGCCTACTCTCATATAAACACACAGAGAGGGCAGCCTACTCTCATATAAACACACAGAGAGGGCATCCTACTCTCATATAAACACATAGAGAGGGCAGCCTACTGTCATATAAACACACAGAGAGGGCAGCCTACTGTCATATAAACACATAGAGAGGGCAGCCTACTCTCATATAAACACATAGAGAGGGCATCCTACTGTCATATAAACACATAGAGAGGGCAGCCTACTGTCATATAAACACATAGAGAGGGCAGCCTACTCTCATATAAACACATAGAGAGGGCATCCTACTCTCATATAAACACATAGAGAGGGCAGCCTACTCTCATATAAACACATAGAGAGGGCAGCCTACTCTCATATAAACACACAGAGAGGGTAGTCTACTGTCATATAAACACATAGAGAGGGCAGCCTACTCTCATATAAACACATAGAGAGGGCAGTCTACTGTCATATAAACACACAGAGAGGGCATCTTACTCTCATATAAACACATAGAGAGGGCAGCCTACTGTCATATAAACACATAGAGAGGGCATCCTACTGTCATATAAACACATAGAGAGGGCAGCCTACTCTCATATAAACACATAGAGAGGGCACTCTACTCTCATATAAACACATAGAGAGGGCAACCTACTCTCATATAAACACATAGAGAGGGCACTCTACTCTCATATAAACACATAGAGAGGGCAGTCTACTCTCATATAAACACATAGAGAGGGCAGCCTACTCTCATATAAACACACAGAGAGGGCATCCTACTGTCATATAAACACATAGAGAGGGCAGCCTACTCTCATATAAACACATAGAGAGGGCACTCTACTCTCATATAAACACATAGAGAGGGCAACCTACTCTCATATAAACACATAGAGAGGGCAGCCTACTGTCATATAAACACACAGAGAGGGCAGCCTACTGTCATATAAACACACAGAGAGGGCAGCCTACTCTCATATAAACACATAGAGAGGGCAGCCTACTCTCATATAAACACACAGAGAGGGCAGCCTACTGTCATATAAACACACAGAGAGGGCACTCTACTGTCATATAAACACATAGAGAGGGCATTCTACTCTCATATAAACACATAGAGAGGGCAGCCTACTCTCATATAAACACACAGAGAGGGCAGCCTACTCTCATATAAACACATAGAGAGGGCAGCCTACTGTCATATAAACACACAGAGAGGGCAGCCTACTCTCATATAAACACACAGAGAGGGCAGCCTACTGTCATATAAACACATAGAGAGGGCATCCTACTGTCATATAAACACATAGAGAGGGCATTCTACTCTCATATAAACACATAGAGAGGGCAGCCTACTCTCATATAAACACACAGAGAGGGCAGCCTACTCTCATATAAACACATAGAGAGGGCAGTCTACTGTCATATAAACACACAGAGAGGGCAGCCTACTCTCATATAAACACATAGAGAGGGCACCCTACTGTCATATAAACACATAGAGAGGGCAGCCTACTCTCATATAAACACATAGAGAGGGCAGCCTACTCTCATATAAACACACAGAGAGGGCAGCCTACTGTCATATAAACACACAGAGAGGGCAGCCTACTCTCATATAAACACATAGAGAGGGCAGCCTACTGTCATATAAACACATAGAGAGGGCAGTCTACTCTCATATAAACACACAGAGAGGGCAGCCTACTGTCATATAAACACATAGAGAGGGCAGCCTACTGTCATATAAACACATAGAGAGGGCAGCCTACTCTCATATAAACACACAGAGAGGGCAGCCTACTCTCATATAAACACATAGAGAGGGCAGCCTACTCTCATATAAACACATAGAGAGGGCAGCCTACTGTCATATAAACACATAGAGAGGGCAGCCTACTCTCATATAAACACACAGAGAGGGCAGTCTACTCTCGTATAAACACATAGAGAGGGCAGCCTACTGTCATATAAACACACAGAGAGGGCAGCCTACTCTCATATAAACACACAGAGAGGGCACCCTACTCTCATATAAACACACAGAGAGGGCAGCCTACTCTCATATAAACACACAGAGAGGGCAGCCTACTCTCATATAAACACATAGAGAGGGCAGCCTACTCTCATATAAACACACAGAGAGGGCAGCCTACTGTCATATAAACACACAGAGAGGGCAGCCTACTCTCATATAAACACATAGAGAGGGCAGCCTACTCTCATATAAACACACAGAGAGGGCAGCCTACTGTCATATAAACACACAGAGAGGGCACTCTACTGTCATATAAACACATAGAGAGGGCATTCTACTCTCATATAAACACATAGAGAGGGCAGCCTACTCTCATATAAACACACAGAGAGGGCAGCCTACTCTCATATAAACACATAGAGAGGGCAGCCTACTGTCATATAAACACACAGAGAGGGCAGCCTACTCTCATATAAACACACAGAGAGGGCAGCCTACTGTCATATAAACACATAGAGAGGGCATCCTACTGTCATATAAACACATAGAGAGGGCATTCTACTCTCATATAAACACATAGAGAGGGCAGCCTACTCTCATATAAACACACAGAGAGGGCAGCCTACTCTCATATAAACACATAGAGAGGGCAGTCTACTGTCATATAAACACATAGAGAGGGCACCCTACTGTCATATAAACACATAGAGAGGGCAGCCTACTCTCATATAAACACATAGAGAGGGCAGCCTACTCTCATATAAACACACAGAGAGGGCAGCCTACTGTCATATAAACACACAGAGAGGGCAGCCTACTCTCATATAAACACATAGAGAGGGCAGCCTACTGTCATATAAACACATAGAGAGGGCAGTCTACTCTCATATAAACACACAGAGAGGGCAGCCTACTGTCATATAAACACATAGAGAGGGCAGCCTACTGTCATATAAACACATAGAGAGGGCAGCCTACTCTCATATAAACACACAGAGAGGGCAGCCTACTCTCATATAAACACATAGAGAGGGCAGCCTACTCTCATATAAACACATAGAGAGGGCAGCCTACTGTCATATAAACACATAGAGAGGGCAGCCTACTCTCATATAAACACACAGAGAGGGCAGCCTACTCTCGTATAAACACATAGAGAGGGCAGCCTACTGTCATATAAACACACAGAGAGGGCAGCCTACTCTCATATAAACACACAGAGAGGGCACCCTACTCTCATATAAACACACAGAGAGGGCAGCCTACTCTCATATAAACACACAGAGAGGGCAGCCTACTCTCATATAAACACATAGAGAGGGCAGCCTACTCTCATATAAACACATAGAGAGGGCAGCCTACTCTCATATAAACACATAGAGAGGGCAGCCTACTGTCATATAAACACATAGAGAGGGCAGCCTACTCTCATATAAACACATAGAGAGGGCAGCCTACTCTCATATAAACACATAGAGAGGGCAGCCTACTCTCATATAAACACATAGAGAGGGCAGCCTACTCTCATATAAACACATAGAGAGGGCAGCCTACTGTCATATAAACACATAGAGAGGGCAGTCTACTGTCATATAAACATATAGAGAGGGCAGTCTACTGTCATATAAACACACAGAGAGGGCAGCCTACTCTCATATAAACACACAGAGAGGGCAGCCTACTCTCATATAAACACACAGAGAGGGCAGCCTACTCTCATATAAACACATAGAGAGGGCAGCCTACTCTCATATAAACACATAGAGAGGGCAGCCTACTGTCATATAAACACATAGAGAGGGCAGTCTACTCTCATATAAACACATAGAGAGGGCAGCCTACTCTCATATAAACACACAGAGAGGGCAGCCTACTCTTATATAAACACATAGAGAGGGCAGCCTACTGTCATATAAACACACAGAGAGGGCAGCCTACTCTCATATAAACACACAGAGAGGGCAGCCTACTCTCATATAAACACATAGAGAGGGCAGCCTACTCTCATATAAACACATAGAGAGGGCATCCTACTGTCATATAAACACATAGAGAGGGCAGTCTACTCTCATATAAACACATAGAGAGGGCAGCCTACTCTCATATAAACACACAGAGAGGGCAGCCTACTCTTATATAAACACATAGAGAGGGCAGCCTACTGTCATATAAACACACAGAGAGGGCAGCCTACTCTCATATAAACACACAGAGAGGGCAGCCTACTCTCATATAAACACATAGAGAGGGCAGCCTACTCTCATATAAACACACAGAGAGGGCAGCCTACTCTCATATAAACACATAGAGAGGGCAGCCTACTCTCATATAAACACATAGAGAGGGCAGCCTACTCTCATATAAACACATAGAGAGGGCAGTCTACTGTCATATAAACACACAGAGAGGGCAGTCTACTCTCATATAAACACATAGAGAGGGCAGCCTACTCTCATATAAACACATAGAGAGGGCAGCCTACTGTCATATAAACACATAGAGAGGGCAGTCTACTCTCATATAAACACATAGAGAGGGCAGCCTACTCTCATATAAACACACAGAGAGGGCAGCCTACTCTTATATAAACACATAGAGAGGGCAGCCTACTCTCATATAAACACATAGAGAGGGCAGCCTACTCTCGTATAAACACACAGAGAGGGCAGCCTACTGTCATATAAACACATAGAGAGGGCAGCCTACTCTCATATAAACACATAGAGAGGGCAGCCTACTCTCATATAAACACATAGAGAGGGCAGTCTACTCTCATATAAACACACAGAGAGGGCAGTCTACTCTCATATAAACACATAGAGAGGGCAGCCTACTCTCATATAAACACATAGAGAGGGCAGTCTACTCTCATATAAACACACAGAGAGGGCAGCCTACTCTCATATAAACACATAGAGAGGGCAGCCTACTGTCATATAAACACATAGAGAGGGCAGTCTACTGTCATATAAACACATAGAGAGGGCATCCTACTGTCATATAAACACACAGAGAGGGCAGCCTACTCTCATATAAACACATAGAGAGGGCAACCTACTGTCATATAAACACATAGAGAGGGCAGCCTACTGTCATATAAACACATAGAGAGGGCAGCCTACTGTCATATAAACACACAGAAAGGGCAGCCTACTGTCATATAAACACATAGAGAGGGCAGCCTACTCTCATATAAACACATAGAGAGGGCAGCCTACTGTCATATAAACACATAGAGAGGGCAGCCTACTCTCATATAAACACACAGAGAGGGCAGCCTACTGTCATATAAACACATAGAGAGGGCAGCCTACTATCATATAAACACATAGAGAGGGCATTCTACTGTCATATAAACACACAGAGAGGGCATCCTACTCTCATATAAACACATAGAGAGGGCAGCCTACTCTCATATAAACACATAGAGAGGGCAGCCTACTCTCATATAAACACACAGAGAGGGCAGCCTACTCTCATATAAACACATAGAGAGGGCAGCCTACTCTCATATAAACACACAGAGAGGGCATCCTACTCTCATATAAACACATAGAGAGGGCAGCCTACTCTCATATAAACACATAGAGAGGGCAGCCTACTGTCATATAAACACATAGAGAGGGCAGCCTACTGTCATATAAACACATAGAGAGGGCAATCTACTGTCATATAAACACACAGAGAGGGCAGCCTACTGTCATATAAACACACAGAGAGGGCAGCCTACTCTCATATAAACACATAGAGAGGGCAGCCTACTGTCATATAAACACATAGAGAGGGCAGCCTACTCTCATATAAACACACAGAGAGGGCAGCCTACTCTCATATAAACACACAGAGAGGGCATCCTACTCTCATATAAACACATAGAGAGGGCAGCCTACTGTCATATAAACACACAGAGAGGGCAGCCTACTGTCATATAAACACATAGAGAGGGCAGCCTACTCTCATATAAACACATAGAGAGGGCATCCTACTGTCATATAAACACATAGAGAGGGCAGCCTACTGTCATATAAACACATAGAGAGGGCAGCCTACTCTCATATAAACACATAGAGAGGGCATCCTACTCTCATATAAACACATAGAGAGGGCAGCCTACTCTCATATAAACACATAGAGAGGGCAGCCTACTCTCATATAAACACACAGAGAGGGTAGTCTACTGTCATATAAACACATAGAGAGGGCAGCCTACTCTCATATAAACACATAGAGAGGGCAGTCTACTGTCATATAAACACACAGAGAGGGCATCTTACTCTCATATAAACACATAGAGAGGGCAGCCTACTGTCATATAAACACATAGAGAGGGCATCCTACTGTCATATAAACACATAGAGAGGGCAGCCTACTCTCATATAAACACATAGAGAGGGCACTCTACTCTCATATAAACACATAGAGAGGGCAACCTACTCTCATATAAACACATAGAGAGGGCACTCTACTCTCATATAAACACATAGAGAGGGCAGTCTACTCTCATATAAACACATAGAGAGGGCAGCCTACTCTCATATAAACACACAGAGAGGGCATCCTACTGTCATATAAACACATAGAGAGGGCAGCCTACTCTCATATAAACACATAGAGAGGGCACTCTACTCTCATATAAACACATAGAGAGGGCAACCTACTCTCATATAAACACATAGAGAGGGCAGCCTACTGTCATATAAACACACAGAGAGGGCAGCCTACTCTCATATAAACACATAGAGAGGGCAGTCTACTCTCATATAAACACACAGAGAGGGCAGTCTACTGTCATATAAACACATAGAGAGGGCAGTCTACTCTCATATAAACACATAGAGAGGGCAGCCTACTCTCATATAAACACATAGAGAGGGCAGCCTACTCTCATATAAACACACAGAGAGGGCAGCCTACTCTCATATAAACACACAGAGAGGGCAGCCTACTGTCATATAAACACACAGAGAGGGCATCCTACTCTCATATAAACACACAGAGAGGGCAGCCTACTCTCATATAAACACATAGAGAGGGCATCCTACTCTCATATAAACACATAGAGAGGGCATCCTACTCTCATATAAACACACAGAGAGGGCAGCCTACTGTCATATAAACACACAGAGAGGGCAGTCTACTGTCATATAAACACATAGAGAGGGCAGTCTACTGTCATATAAACACACAGAGAGGGCATCCTACTGTCATATAAACACATAGAGAGGGCAGCCTACTCTCATATAAACACATAGAGAGGGCATTCTACTCTCATATAAACACATAGAGAGGGCAGCCTACTCTCATATAAACACATAGAGAGGGCAGCCTACTCTCATATAAACACACAGAGAGGGCAGCCTACTCTCATATAAACACACAGAGAGGGCAGCCTACTGTCATATAAACACACAGAGAGGGCAGCCTACTGTCATATAAACACACAGAGAGGGCAGCCTACTCTCATATAACGGGCACAGCGATGTGTCAGAGGTTTGAGATTGGTAATACACCTTAAAGCCCTGTGATAGGCAGTGTGGAGTTTGCTCAGTGCTGCCCCTGGAGGAGCATGCAGGTATAAGACGTCTCCACAGTGTACCGAGGACAAGCCTCTTTCTTGTTGCAATAGAAAAACATGATTTATTTCTAAAGTAAAAACCTAACTTGAGTCTCAGCGTCTTTACAAGATTGTCTACATGAGATGTAAATGAGAGACGATCACCGTCTACAAATACAACTAAAACAATGTACGTGAACATAACCCAAAGATAAATAGATACTTGGGTATACATTACATCTGCATTAAGGTCTGTAGCTCCGACCGAAGCGGCCCGAGGGTCTGAGTGAGGGGCCGCAGTGAGGAGCGCAGGCGGCCCGTCTGATATTAGGTGGAAAAAACGAGGTATTTCAGAACGATCGATGTCCTCCCCGCAGCTGCCGCGCCGTCTTGAGTTACCTCCACGCAGCGTTTCCAGAGACACAGATTGTATTTCCCTCCTCGTCATTTTTCCCTCAAATGTAGCACAAAAAATATTTATTTACAATTTGTCTCCCTGATTGTTTACTTCCTGTCACTAGGTGGGTTCATCTGACCCTCGTCTCCAGGGAGGTCCGCTGGTTATTAGTAGAAGGAGTAGTTGAAAGAGGTTAGTTTGGAAAAGGTATTGATTTCACGAATGGACATTATAGTACAGAGCTTGGCATTTGGTTTATGGGCAAAGTGTTCCAGTTTTTCTCTTTTGAATGGATCACTTAAAAGGATCTGGCAGGAGAGCGGGTTCAACTCCCAGCCACACGTCTTTACTGCTGAGGTGGCGATAAAAACCTGACACTGAGAAGTGTTGTCATTTGAATCCGACCTTAATATTAATCTGCCAGAGACTGTATGTTCCCCATTAACACACCCTGCATGGACATTCAATTGATTGATATGAGATCTACATGTAGCCTGTCAGCATGATACAAAATATAAAATATATCTCCAGCATTTTGTTTAGACGATGCAAAGGGAGTAAGATCACAAAGCTCAACGTTAGATGCCGTACAACCAATGCAACCTGCGTGTGTGAGCAGCCATACAGCCATACAGCCATACAGCCATAAAGCCATGCAGCCATACAGCCATACAGCCATACAGCCATACAGCCATACAGCCATGCAGCCATGCAGCCATACAGCCATACAGCCATACAGCCATACAGCCATGCAGCCATGCAGCCATACAGCCATACAGCCATACAGCCATACAGCCATACAGACAGCCATACAGACAGCCATACAGCCATACAGCCATACAGCCATACAGCCATGCAGCCATGCAGCCATACAGCCATACAGCCATGCAGCCATGCAGCCATGCAGCCATACAGCCATACAGCCATACAGCCATACAGCCATACAGCCATGCAGCCATACAGCCATACAGCCATACAGCCATACAGCCATACAGCCATACAGCCATGCAGCCATACAGCCATGCAGCCATACAGCCATACAGCCATACAGCCATACAGCCATACAGCCATACAGCCATACAGCCATACAGCCATACAGCCATGCAGCCATGCAGCCATACAGCCATACAGCCATACAGCCATACAGCC